>NC_133731.1:6629448-6976948 GCF_048934315.1 Petromyzon marinus | reverse complement strand
TCAATGTCTCACTACCACGGCCTCGTCTCTTAGCCCAGCACCCTCACTACTCAATGTCTCACTACCACGGCCTCGTCTCTTAGCCCAGCACCCTCCCTGCTCAATGTCTCACTACCACTGCCTCGTCTCTTAGCCCAGCACCCTCACTACTCAATGTCTCACTACCACGGCCTCGTCTCTTAGCCCAGCACCCTCACTGCTCAATGTCTCACTACCACGGCCTCGTCTCTTAGCCCAGCACCAATACCCTCACTGCTCAATGTCTCACTACCACGGCCTCGTCTCTTAGCCCAGCACCAGCACCCTCACTGCTCAATGTCTCACTACCACTGCCTCGTCTCTTAGCCCAGCACCCTCACTACTCAATGTCTCACTACCACGGCCTCGTCTCTTAGCCCAGCACCCTCACTACTCAATGTCTCACTACCACTGCCTCGTCTCTTAGCCCAGCACCCTCACTACTCAATGTCTCACTACCACGGCCTCGTCTCTTAGCCCAGCACCCTCACTACTCAATGTCTCACTACCACGGCCTCGTCTCTTAGCCCAGCACCCTCACTGCTCAATGTCTCACTACCACGGCCTCGTCTCTTAGCCCAGCACCAATACCCTCACTGCTCAATGTCTCACTACCACGGCCTCGTCTCTTAGCCCAGCACACCAGCACCCTCACTGCTCAATGTCTCACTACCACTGCCTCGTCTCTTAGCCCAGCACCCTCACTACTCAATGTCTCACTACCACTGCCTCGTCTCTTAGCCCAGCACCCTCACTACTCAATGTCTCACTACCACGGCCTCGTCTCTTAGCCCAGCACCGGCACCGTAGCCTCGCCGTACTTCCATCATCCCCCGTCACGTTGTGTCTCCCCTCTGCTACAATCTCCATCATCCACTACCACCACCACCTCCTCCTCCCTCCGATGGCTACGCATTGTCTCTCTAGTGCCTGTCAGCATTTCTCTGTCACAGCGACAGTCAGCTGTGAGCGTTCCCTCCACCCCAACCCCACGTGTCTCCGCGAGTCTCTCCCCCACCCCCCCCCCCCATAATTCGTCCACCGTTATAATTTGCGCACCATTAAGATCTCCACCACCTTTGCTGTGTGTCAGTGTGTGATTGTCAGTGTGTGATCGTCAGTGTGTGATTGTCAGTGTGATTGTCAGTGTGTGATTGTCAGTGTGTGATTGTCAGTGTGTGTGATTGTCAGTGTGTGTGATTGTCCGTGTGTGTGTGTCAGTGTGTGTGTGTCAGTGTGTGATTGTCAGTGTGTGATTGTCAGTGTGTGTGTGTCAATGTGTGATTGTCAGTGTGTCTGTGTCAGTGTGTGTGATTGTCCGTGTGTGTGTGTCAGTGTGTGTGTGTGTCAGTGTGTGTGTGTCAGTGTGTGATTGTCAGTGTGTGTGATTGTCAGTGTGTGATTGTCAGTGTGTGTGATTGTCAGTGTGTGTGATTGTCCGTGTGTGTGATTGTCCGTGTGTGTGATTGTCCGTGTGTGTGTGTCAGTGTGTGTGTGTCAGTGTGTGATTGTCCGTGTGTGATTGTCAGTGTGTGTGTGTCAATGTGTGATTGTCAGTGTGTGATTGTCAGTGTGTGTCAGTGTGTGTCTGTGTGTGTGTGTGTCAGTGTGTGTGTGTCAGTGTGTGTGTGTGTGTATGTGTGTGTCAGTGTGTGTGTGTGTCAGTGTGTGTGTGTCAGTGTGTGTGTCAGTGTGTGTGTGTCAGTGTGTGTGTGTGTGTGTCAGTGTGTTTGTCAGTGTGGGAGCGGTAGTGTAGCGGTTAGCGCGCTGCGCTATGAACCTGGCTGCCCGGGTTCGATTCCCGCTCACGATTATCTGAACCGGACCTGGGCCGCCCCTAGGTCGACTCGGCCTCCAATGAGTACCTGGTGCGGTGTGTAAACATCGTCACTGGGGAGACAAAGGCGGCCGGGCTTGGTGCTCGCCACACCGCCCCATCGTGTGCCGTTCCGGCCTTCATAGGTCCTACTCGCTAACAGCACTTGCCCCTAGCAGTCTGCTCCAAGCTACACGGGGGGTCTTTGTCTTTGTCTTTCTGTGTCAATGGGCATGCGAGGGAGCGGTGGCGCAGCGGTCAGCGCACTGCGCTAGGAACCCGGCGGCTCCCGGCGCCACCAGCTCCATCTGAGTCTTCCCCCATCGCTCGACTCAGCCTTAGCAGTGCACCTTGCCGCAGTGTGTAAAATATCGGCGTCGAGGGAGAGACAAAGGCGGCGGCGGCGGCGGCGACGGCCGGGCGTGGTACCCGGCCACATTACCCCCCCATCAGCCCCCCATCACCCCCCCTATCACCCCCCTATCACCCCCCCCATCACCCCCCCCTATCACCCCCCCCATCACCCCCCCATCACCCCCCCATCACCCCCCATCACCCCCCCCCATCACCCCCCCCCATCACCCCCCCATCACCCCCCCATCACCCCCCCCATCACCCCCCCATCACAGCACTTACCCCGACATACTGTGTAGCCTACCTGGGGGACCTTTGTCTTCCGTCAATGACGTGCACAGCCACGAATCCCCGTGTCCCCTCCCCCCGTGTGTGACTCTCTCGACCTCTCGAAAAGTCCCACAACCCCCCCACCTCCCTCTTCACGATCTCTTTTCATGATCTCTATTCACGATCTCTCTCTCTCTTCATGATCTCTCTCTTCATGATCTCTCTCTCTCTCATGATCTCTCTCTCTTCATGATCTCTCGCTCTTCATGATCTCTCGCTCTTCATGATCTCTCGCTCTTCATGAACTCTCGCTCTTCATGATCTCTCCCCTCTTCATGCTCTCCCTCTTCATGATCTCTCCCTCTTCATGATCTCTCCCTCTTCATGATCTCTCCCTCTTCATGATCTCTCTCTTCATGATCTCTGTCTTCATGATCTCTCCCTCTTCACGATCTCTCTCTTCACGATCTCTCTCTTCATGATCTCTCTCTTCACGATCTCTCTCTCTTCATGATCTCTCTCTCTTCATGATCTCTCTCTTCACGATATCTCTCTCTTCATGCTCTCCCTCTTCATGATCTCTCTCTGTCTTCACGATCTTTCTCTCTTCGTGCTCTCTCTCTTCACGATCTCTCTCTTCACGATCTCTCTCTTCATGATCTCTCTTCATGATCTCTCTCTCTTCACGATCTCTCCCTCTTCATGATCTCTTCACGATCTCTCCCTCTTCATGATCTGTTCATGATCTCTCCCTCTTCACGATCTCTCTCTCTCTTCATGATCTCTCTCTCTTCATGATCTCTCTCTCTCTTCATGATCTCTCTCTTCATGATTTCTCTCTTCATGATCTCTCTCTTCATGATCTCTCTCTTCATGATCTCTCCCTCTTCACGATCTCTTCATGATCTCTCTTCATGATCTCTCCCTCTTCACGATCTCTTCATGATCTCTCTCTTCATGATCTCTCTTCATGATCTCTCTTCATGATCTCTCCCTCTTCACGATCTCTCCCTCTTCATGATCTCTCTCTTCATGATATCCCTCTTCATGATCTCTCTCTTCACGATCTCTCTCTCTTCATGATCTCTCTCTCTTCATGATCTCTCTCTTCACGATCTCTCCCTCTTCATGATCTCTTCATGATCTCTCTCTTCACGATCTCTCCCTCTTCATAATCTCTTCATGATCTCTCCCTCTTCATGATCTCTCCCTCTTCATGATCTCTTCATGATCTCTCTTTTCATGATCTCTCCCTCTTCATGATCTTTCCCTCTTCATGATCTCTCCCTCTTCATGATCTCTTCATGATCTCTCCCTCTTCATGATCTCTCTCTTCATGATCTCTCTCTCTTCATGATCTCTCTCTTCATGATCTCTCTCTTCATGATCTCTCTCTTCATGATCTCTCTCTCTCTTCATGATCTCTCTTTCATCACGATCTCTCTTTCATCACGATCTCTCCCTCTTCACGATCTCTCTCTCTTCATGATCTCTCTCTCTTCACGATCTCTTCCTCTTCATGATCTCTCTCTTCATGATCTCTTCATGATCTCTCCCTCTTCACGATCTCTCTCTTCATGATCTCTCTTTTCATGATCTCTCTCTGCATGATCTCTTAATGATCTTTTCCTCTTCATGATCTCTCTCTCTCTATGATCTCTCTCTCTTTATGATCTCTCTCTTCATGATCTCTCTCTTCATGATCTTTCTCTTCATGATCTCTCCCTCTTCATGATCTCTTCATGATCTCTCCCTCTTCATGATCTCTTCATGATCTCTCTCTTCATGATCTCTTCATGATCTCTCCCTCTTCATGATCTCTTCATGATCTCTCCCTCTTCATGATCTCTTCGTGATCTCTCCCTCTTCATGATCTCTTTCTCGTCATGATCTCTCTCTTTATGATCTCTCTTCATGATCTCTCTCTTCATGATCTCTCTCTCTTCATGAAATTTTCATGATCTCTCTCTTCATGATCTCTCTCTTCATGATCTCTCTCTTCATGATCTCTCTCTCTTCATGATCTCTCTCTTCATGATCTCTCTCTCTCTTCATGATCTCTCTCTCTTCATGATCTCTCTCTCTCTCTTCATGATCTCTCTCTTCATGATCTCTTCACGATCTCTCCCTCTTCACGATCTCTCCCTCTTCATGATCTCTCTCTCTCTTCATGATCTCTCTCTCTTCATGATCTCTCTCTCTTCATGATCTCTCTCTTCATGATCTCTCTCTCTTCATGATCTCTCTCTCTCTTCATGATCTCTCTCTCTCTTCATGATCTCTCTCTCTCTCTCTTCATGATCTCTCTCTCTCTCTCTTCATGATCTCTCTCTCTTCATGATCTCTCTCTCTTCATGATCTCTCTCTCTCTTCATGATCTCTCTCTCTCTTCATGATCTCTCTCTCTCTTCATGATCTCTCTCTCTTCATGATCTCTCTCTCTCTCTTCATGATCTCTCTCTCTTCATGATCTCTCTCTCTTCATGATCTCTCTCTCTTCATGATCTCTCTCTCTTCATGATCTCTCTCTCTCTCTTCATGATCTCTCTCTCTCTCTTCATGATCTCTCTCTCTTCATGATCTCTCTCTCTTCATGATCTCTTCAAGATCTCTCCCTCTTCACGATCTCTCCCTCTTCACGATCTCTCCCTCTTCATGATCTCTCCCCCGTCCTCTCGTCTGTGTAAACATCTCCTCTCTCAGATTCTCCCGCTCTCTCGGTCGCGCTCTCTTTTTGTTTACGATCAGAGGAAACAAGAAGATGCTCGGTGTAGTCGGCACTTTGCTTCGTTCATTATTTCGGTTTATTTTATTGCTTTGCTTTATGTAAACGCCCCCCCCCCTTTTTAAATGAAAGATTTAACAAAATATTTCTCGTTCTGCTATCCTTACCCCGTCCCTCTCTCTCTACCCCCCCTCGCCCTACTCTCTATATCTATCTGTGGCACGCGATCACGGATCGCGTTTCTCTCTCCTCATGTCGATCAACGCCCACCCCCAGCCTCTACCCCTCTTTCTCAATGTCTGAGCCCCGTGTCTATCTCTTGAATGGCTCTGGTTGCAACATCTCCGCCCCCTCTCTCTCTCCTCGATCGATCTCTAAAACTGCCACGTGTTCACATTTCTCTCTCGCCATGTCTCTCAATGTCCCAGACTCTCTCTCTTTCTCTATGCCACGTGTTCACAATTCTCTCTCGCCATGTCTCTCAATGTCCCAGACTCTGTCTCTCTCTCTTTCTCTATGCCACGTGTTCACATTTCTCTCTCGCCATGTCTCTCAATGTCCCAGACTCTGTCTCTCTCTTTCTCTATGCCACGTGTTCACAATTCTCTCTCGCCATGTCTCTCAATGTCCCAGACTCTGTCTCTCTCTCTCTTTCTCTATGACACGTGTTCACAATTCTCTCTCGCCATATCTCTCAATGTCCCAGACTCTGTCTCTCTCTCTTTCTCCGTGCCACGTGTTCACATTTGTCTCTCGCCATGTCTCTCAATGTCCCAGACTCTGTCTCTCTATTTCTCTATGCCACGTGTTCACAATTTTCTCTCGCCATGTCTCTCAGTGTCCCAGACTCTGTCTCTCTCTCTTTCTCTATGCCACGTGTTCACATTTCTCTCTCGCCATGTCTCTCAATGTCCCAGACTCTGTCTCTCTCTTTCTCTATGCCACGTGTTCACATTTCTCTCTCGCCATGTCTCTCAATGTCCCAGACTCTGTCTCTCTCTTTCTCTATGCCACGTGTTCACAATTCTCTCTCGCCATGTCTCTCAGTGTCCCAGACTCTGTCTCTCTCTCTCTTTCTCTATGACACGTGTTCACAATTCTCTCTCGCCATATATCTCAATGTCCCAGACTGACTCTCTCTTTCTCTGTGCCACGTGTTCACATTTCTCTCTCGCCATGTCTCTCAATGTCCCAGACTCTCTCTCTTTCTCTATGCCACGTGTTCACATTTCTCTCTCGCCATATCTCTCAGTGTCTCAGACTCTAACTCTCTCTTTCTCTATGCCACGTGTTCACATTTCTCTCTCGCCATGTCTCTTAATGTCCCAGACTCTGTCTCTCTCTGTCTCTATGCCACGTGTTCACATTTCTTTCTCGCCATGTCTCTCAATGTCCCAGACTCTGACTCTCTCTGTCTCTATGCCACGTGTTCACATTTCTCTCTCTCCATGTCTCTCAGTGTCCCAGACTCTGACTCTCTCTTTCTCTATGCCACGTGTTCACAATTCTCTCGCCATGTCTCTCAATGTCCCAGACTCTGTCTCTCTCTCTCTTTCTCTATGACACGTGTTCACAATTCTCTCTCGCCATATCTCTCAATGTCCCAGACTCTGTCTCTCTCTCTTTCTCCGTGCCACGTGTTCACATTTGTCTCTCGCCATGTCTCTCAGTGTCCCAGACTCTGACTCTCTCTTTCTGTATGCCACGTGTTCACATTTATCTCTCGCCATGTCTCTCAATGTCCCAGACTCTGACTCTCTCTGTCTCTATGCCACGTGTTCACATTTCCCTCTCGCCATGTCTGTTCAATGTCCCAGACTCTCTCTCTTTCTCCCTCCCGGTCAATCTCAATCTCACGGTCTCCCTCTCAATGTGCATATCGCGTTGGTCTATCTCCCACCCCCTCGTCTCTCTATCTCTCTGTGTCTCTCCACCTCTCCCCCTTTCTCTCGCTCACCGAAATGCATCTCAGTGTCCCCGTCTCTCCCTGCCGTTTCTCTCATCATCATCACCACCACTACTACTACCACCTCTGTATATCTCTATGGCAGTCACTATACATATTCTCCCTCTCTCTCACACAAATCGCGACCCGTCACGTTCATCCCATTTGTATATCTGTACAGCGAATATCGCCACGTCTCGAGTTGCCGATGGCTAGGAGATGTTAACTACCTCGCCTGGTATGCAAGAGGTCGTAGGTTCGATCCCGACCCTGACGCCTGCTGCCTGCTGCTGTATATTTCAAGTTTGCGTGTTTCTCTTTCTCTCTCATCATCATCACGGTGGCTATTAAAAGCTCTCCGGGCGCTGTCCATGGTGCTGAATCATTCAGGCTGGGCGATATGAAGAGGGCACAGCGCCCTCCGAATTGCCTTCCCGCGTCTTGCAAACCTCGCGATGCTTTATTTTTCTTCCATGACTATATTGCCGTGTGTTTTCAGTATTTGTTCGATATTTTTCATCGTCGTCGTCAGCCATGATCGATCCAGTGCCAGATGAAGATGTCGAGAATTTGGATGCCTTCATCAGATTTCATCGTCACCCCATCTCGTCGCTCCATCTTCTCCGCGGTGGACGTCCTCTTGGACGCGTTCCGTCCCCTCGGACGCGTTCCGTCCCCTACTTACCACGATGGCTATGAGATGTTAACTACCTCGCCTGGTACACAGGAGGTCGTGGGTTCGATCCCGACCCTGACACCTGCTGCTGCTGCTGCTGTATATTTGAAGTTTGCGTCTCATCATCATCACGGTGGCTAGGAGACGTTAACTACCTCGCCTGGTTCGCAGGAGGTCGTGGGTTCGATCCCGACCCTGACGCCTGCTGCTGCTGTATATTTGGAGTTTGCGGTGTGTCTCTCTCCCCCTGTGGTCGCGTGGATTTCTCTCCGGGTCCTCCGGTTCTTCCTCTCCAAATTTAGAATCGACGTGACAAGCCACCGCTTTGTCGAGCTGTCATTTGCGATCGCTAGGTCGCTTCTGAAAAAGAGCCACAAAGCTCAGTTAAAAAAATAAATAGTTTAGTTATTAGATGTAGTCTCTCTCACTCTCAATGGCCTTATCTCTATCTCTCATCTCACTTCAACTCAATCTCCTCTCAATGCATCCACGTCTGACTATCTGATCGCTCTATACACAATGGCCCCAACCACTTCTTACCCATCCCCGTCTATCCCTCTCGGTAGCCTCCTGCCTTTCTCACCATCTCTCTCTCTCTCTGTGTCTCTCTCTCCGTCTCTCTCTGTCTCTTTAACTATCTCGCACTATCTCTTTCACTCTCTCTCTCTGTTTCTCTCTCTGTCTCTTTCTTTCAATCTCTCTGCCTACCTCGCTCTCTCTATGTCTGTCTCTCGCTCTCTCGGTGTCTCTCTCCCTCTCTCACGATCTATATGTATCTCTCGCGCGCTCCCTCTCTCTCTCTCTGCGTCTATCCGTAGCAAGCATCGCGCCCGAACTGCGACCAACTTGGCAGGACCCTCCTGCAAGGGAGTCTTGAGACTCAGGCGAGGATTTTTTTTGCTGGGTAACAGGAATTTCCCGCCCCAATCCTCCCCACTTGAGTGGTCACGTGATTGGGGTGTTGCCCCCCCCACCCCACCACAGTCAGCAGATCCACCACTAAAAATAAAGACAGATCCCCCGAATAGCCTTTAATAGCCTGTTGAGGGCAAGTGCCGTTAGCGAATACCTATGAAGACCGGCACGGCACACGAGCGTAGGGGGGTAGGTGGCCTAGGACCACGCTCGGCTGCCTTTGTCTCCCTAGCGCCGATGTTTCTCACACATCGCTCCGGCGGGTACTCATTTGAAGCCGAGTCGACTTATCGGGCCAGGACCAGGACCGGCACGGATTCTCGTCACCGGTGGTGTTGGCCGTGAGCGGGAATCGAACTCGGCTCTCTGCCGGGTTCGTAGCGCCACGTGGCGCTAACCGCTGCACCACCGCTCCTCGCGCCTGTAACCAAACAACCAACAACTCAGTGACGACGATGTCACCCACGGCGACTTGTGCCAGGCTAGGTGCATAACAACAACAACTACGGTTCACCACTCAGTGGCGGCGAAGTCACCCACGGCGACTTGTGCCAGGCTAGGTGCACAACAACAACCGCCGCCGTTCGCCACTCGGTGTCGGCGGCGGCGTCACCCACGACGGCGCCTTGTGCCAGGCTAGGTGCACGTCAAGGCCCACGTGCGCGCGTTTGCACGCAACCCACACTCTGGGTGAACGCGTGGGTAAGAAACTCGTCTGTAACGGGCATCATCGGTCAGTGCGTCTCGGCCTCGGATTGAAGGCCCGCATCGAAATCGCACGGCGCGCAGTCACTTGGATTCGCCGCGGAATTGAAATTTGTAAAAAAAATATTTCTCCTCTTTCCCCCCCCCCCCACTCGTCGCCCCCACCACCGACGTGTCGATATTTTGACAGATTTCCGCAGCACATCTGGAAAACTCGCGTTTGACTTTATTGAGAGTACGCCGCTGCAGTGAGTTGCCACCACGCGATCGGCCGTTTCGTTGAGCTATCGTTTGTGATGGTCAGGTCGCTTCTGCAAAAAAAAGAAGGGGCATGCCTCACTCAGCGGGCTTTGCCTGCTAAGATAAACAAAATAGTTTTATTTGTATTTTTAATATTTTTAAAACTTGATTTGTTTAACTTCCCTTTGCCTTGCAGTGCTGTCGTGTTTCCGTAACATCCCGATCACTGCCCATATGTGAAAAAAGAGCTTTATAGCTAATCGGATTCCTCCAGCAAACACACACATCCGGATTCTGACTCTGGCGGCAAGTGCTGTTAGCGAGGTGGTGGTGAAGGGTGGCTAACACCAACATGAAGAATAGTTTGATGATGATGTCAGTACCACACTTAGTGTGCTCTGTAACCCACCCCTTTTCCTCTCTGCCTCTCTGTGTCAAACGTCAGCATCGCGATCTATCGACTGCCAGGATGAAGATCGATGTTGATGATGTCCTTAGCCCGAGTGTGTCCTCTCGTCCACGTGTTCCTCTTTCTATCTCTGTTCACATTTCGGTTCTGGCCCCATAATATCACCAAACAAAATTAACCAATGCTTTAAAAAAAGAAAAAGAAAATCATTTTCATTGTGTTTATTATTCCGCTGCTTTTGAGGGTTTGTTGATCGATACGAGTCGCCATCCGAGACGTCTGGCGGTTAAACCCGCGACGTCCAGAGTTTTGGAATCACCGCCGAGTCACAGTCAACTGCGTTACGCTGAGCGTGACTACTCACTCGCGAATGCACTTTGCGTTCAGAATTCGTAATGCACGCGCCGAATCCGCCCCTGGCTGCTAATGCATTAAAAGCTCTCCGGGCGCTGTCCATGGTGCTGAATCATTCAGGCTTGGCGATATGAAGAGGGCACAGCGCCCTCCGAATTGCCTTCCCGCGTCTTCCAAACCTCGTGATGCTTTCTTTTTCTTCCATGACTATATTGCCGTGTGTTTTCAGTATTTGTTCGATATTTTTCGTCGTCGTCGTCGTCAGCCATGAAGATGTCCAGAATTTGGATGCCTTCATCAGATTTCATCGTCACCCCGTCTCGTCGCTCCATCTCCTCCGCGGTGGACGTCCTCTCGGACGCGTTCCGTCCCCTGCCTGCCACGGTGGCTATGAGATGTTAACTACCTCGCCTGGTACACAGGAGATCGTGGGTTCGATCCCGACCCTGACACCTGCTGTATATTTGGAGTTTGCGTGTATCTCTCATCATCATCACGGTGGCTGTGAGATGTTAACTACCTCGCCTGGTACACAGGAGATCGTGGGTTCGATCCCGACCCTGACACCTGCTGTAAATTTGGAGTTTGCGTGTATCTCTCATCATCACGGTGGCTAGGAGATGTTAACTACCTCGCCTGGTACACAGGAGGTCGTGGGTTCGATCCCGCCCCTGACACCTGCTGTATATTTGGAGTTTGCGTGTATCTCTCATCATCATCACGGTGGCCAGGAGATGTTAACTACCTCGCCTGGTACACAGGAGGTCGTGGGTTCGATCCCGACCCTGACACCTGCTGTATATTTGGAGTTTG
Organism: Petromyzon marinus; assembly: GCF_048934315.1. Taxonomy (NCBI): domain Eukaryota; kingdom Metazoa; phylum Chordata; class Hyperoartia; order Petromyzontiformes; family Petromyzontidae; genus Petromyzon; species Petromyzon marinus. Next base: position 6,965,708 of record NC_133731.1, on the reverse strand, counting down.
CGTGTCTCTCTCTCTCATCATCATCACGGTGGCTAGGGAGATGTTAACTACCTCGCCTGGTACACAGGAGGACGTGGGTTCGATCCTGACCCTGACACCTGTTGTATATTTGCGGTGTGTCTCTCTCTCTCCCAGTGCCGCGTGGATTCTTCTCCAGGTCCTGCGGTTTCCCCCACCTCATTTAGAATCTCCATAACGCGTCGACAGTATTTTTGCTTTTATAAATTTCCACGTGTTAATCCCACTTCGTTCAGCTACCATTTGTGATAACCAGGTCGCTTCTAAAAATGAAGAGCTAAATAGCTCAGTGGGGCTTTACCTGGTCGGTTGCATCCGATTCAAGAGCCGAATGGCTCACAGGGCTACACCTAATAAATTAACTGAAATTAACTGAAATAAAAAAGTGTATAGCCTCGACCATCCATCATAATCACCATCAACACCGCCATCCCTTCTGGCCGTGACGCATCCTGCACAGGCCCCACTTACCTCCCATAGCAGAGTGGATGACGATGTCATGAACCGGCGTGTCTCTCAATGTTATTCCGCCCGCACTGTGTTACTATGTTATAAAGTAAGAACAGAGTGTGGAGAGATGTTCTGGAATTGCATTCGTCTATCCACTGTTGGATGATGATGTCATGAACCCGCGTGCCTTCTGTAGTCCACGTGTCCCTCTCTCTGTCTCAATGTTATTCCGCCCGCACTGTGTTACTTTGTTATAAAGTAAGAACACAGTGCGGAGAGATGTTCTGGAATTGCATTGAAGAGACGGCGAGAGGGACACGTGGACTACAGAAGGCACGCGGGTTCATGACATCATCATCCAACAATGGATAGACGAATGCAATTCCAGAAGATCTCTCCACACTATGTCATGACTTTATAGCATAGTAACGCAGTGTGGGCGAAATAACTTTCAGAGTTTCAGTGGTGAAAAACAAATCATGCTCAGAATGAATGCAATTTTTTTTTTTATATATATATACGAAGTTTATAAAACATTGCGACACACTGCTGTGCAAAGACTGAACAGTGAACGCGGAGCTCCGGGAAATATATCTATTTAGCGTCAACAATAATTATTGTTTCATAATCAAATTTAAATGTACAAAACTGTTGTACCCGTGGCTACACCGCGGGAAAGGAGTCGAGTCAAGGACTGCTAACGAATGGGGAGAGAAGAGAGAGGTACGGGAGAGGGAAGGGAATGCCGGGGTGGAAGTGACCGCCTAAGCCGGACAGAGGAGAGAGGGAGGGCACGGATCAAGACGAGCAGCAGGGGGAAGGAAGAGGAGTGGCGGTGCAGGGAGAGGGGAGGAGGGGGAGGAGGAAAGACTGGGCCAAGATGTCGTGAATGATGAGAGGGTGGTGATGATGATGATGAGAAGGTGGTGGTGATGATGATGATGAGAGGGTGGTGATGATGATGAGAGAGTGGTGATGATGATGATGAGAGGGTGGTGATGATGATGATGAGAGGGTGGTGGTGATGATGAGAGGATCATGATGATGATGAGAGGGTGGTGATGATGATGAGAGGGTGGTGGTGATGATGATGAGAGGGTGGTGATGATGATGATGATGAGAGGGTGGTGGTGATGATGAGAGGATGATGATGATGATGATGAGAGGGTGGTGATGATGAGAGGGGAGAAGGGAAGATGGAGAGATGAGGAAGCAGCGAGCAGCTAACGTCTGTCAAGGCTCGTACGGGGAGGTCTTTGTTTTTGCTTCCCAGGGAAAAGGGCGGGGCTCTGCAGTGGGGGGCGTAGTCAAACATAGTAGCCACGCCCACACACCACGTGCTTTGTTGCGTAACTTATCGCTCAAATGTGGACCTAGGAGTCTAATCCAGCTGCTGCTCCTGTCCTTCCCACCCACACCCCCCACCAACACACCCACCCACACACACCCCACCCACACACCCCACCCACACACACCCCACCCACACACCCACCCACCCACACACACCCCACCCACACACACCCCACCCACACACACCCCACCCACACACCCATCCACACACACCTCACACACCCACACCCACCCACACCCCACACCCCACCCGCCCACTCACCCCTACCCACACCCACCCCTACCCACACCCACCCACCCACACCCCACCCACCCACCCACATCACCATCCCCCACCACCACCCACACCCCACCCACCACCCCACCCACCCACACCCAACCCACCCCACCCCACCACCCCACCCACCCACAACCCACCCACAACCCACCCACCCACCAACACCACAATCCCCTACCACCCACCCACACACCACCCACCCCACCCACCCACCCACACCCCACCCACCACCCACCCACACCCCACCCACAACCCACCCACACCCCACCCACCACCCGCGTGCGTGTGCAGGGCTCGTCAAGTTGGGGATCCACAGCGTGACCGGACGCAAGGTGGCCGTGAAAATCGTGAACAGAGAAAAGCTCAGCGAATCCGTGCTCATGAAGGTAGCCTCCCTGTGAATCATTCCCCCTCATTCTCTGTGTGAATCATTCTTTTCTCATTCTTTCTCTCCCTGTGAATCATTCTCTCTCATTCTCTCTGTGAATCATTCTCCTCTGATTCTCTCTCTGTGGATCTCTCTCTCTCTCTCTGTGAATCATTCTCCTCTGATTCTCTCTCTGTGGATCTCTCTCTCTCTGTGGATCCTTCTCTCTCATTCTCTCTCTGCGAGGATCCTTCTTCTCTGATCTCCCATCTCCCATCATCGCCCTCCAAGGTCGTAGCCATGGAGTCAACATTGGGGGGGGGATCAAATCTTCCAGGGGGTCTGGGGGTCGCCCCCCAGAAAAAAAAATCTAAATTTGAAAACGAATTTCCTACCATTTCCTGCCTAAAATATTTTGAAAATTCACTACCACATAGGATGGATTTATTTTTTTACAATAATGTCTAATAGTTGTCGAATACATTGCTCTGCTTTTTTTACCTTTTCTTGTTTCATTGTATGTAATGGCAGAGATTATTGATTATTAAAGTACAACCATAACCACAATCATATGAACAGAAATCTCTTTCATAGCAATATATTGGAGGGGGGACATCTTGAGCATATTTGAATATTGGGGGGGGGGGATGTGCCCCCCCCCCCCAATATATTATAATTACGGCCTTGTCGGCCTCTGTGCGTCCGTGCGTGGCAGGTGGAGCGCGAGATCGCGATCCTGAAGCTCATTGAGCACCCGCACGTCCTCAAGCTCTACGACGTCTATGAGAACAAGAAATACCTGTGGGTGCCCCCCCCACGCCCCCCTTCCACCGTGACTGTGGCTGACTGCGACTGACTGTGGCTGCGGTGTAGGGACCTGGAACTGGAGCACGTGTCTGACTGTGGCTGACTGTGACCGACTGTGGCTGACTGCGGCTGCAGTGCAGCGACCTGGAACTGGAGCACGTGCCTGACTGTGGCTGACTGTGACCGACTGTGACTGACTGTCGCTGACTGCTACTGACTGCGACCGACTTAACTGCGACTGACTGCGGCTGCGGTGCAGGTACCTGGTACTGGAGCACGTGTCTGACTGTGGCTGACTGTGACCGACTGCGACTGACTGCGGCTGCGGTGCAGGGACCTGGAACTGGAGCACGTGTCTGACTGTGGCTGACTGTGACCGACTGCGACTGACTGTGGCTGACTGCGGCTGACTGTGGCTGACTGCGGCTGACTGCGGCTGACTGCGGCTGCGGTGCAGGGACCTGGATCTGGACCGCGTGTCTGACTCTGACCGACTGTGACTGACTGTCGCTGACTGCTACTGACTGCGACCGATTTAACTGCGGCTGACTGCGGCTGCCGTGCAGGTACCTGGTACTGGAGCACGTGTCTGACTGTGGCTGGCTGTATCTGACTGTGACCGACTGCGGTTGACTGCGGCTGCGGTGCAGGTACCTGGTACTGGAGCAGGTGTCTGACTGTGGCTGGCTGTATCTGACTGTGACCGACTGCGACTGACTGCAGCTGACTGCGGCTGTGGTGCAGGTGCCTGGTACTGGAGCACGTGTCTGACTGTGGCTGGCTGTATCTGACTGTGACCGACTGCGGCTGACTGCGGCTGCGGTGCAGGTACCTGGTACTGGAGCACGTGTCTGACTGTGGCTGGCTGTATCTAACTGTGACCGACTGTGGCTGACTGCGGCTGCGGTGCAGGTACCTGGTACTGGAGCACGTGTCTGACTGTGGCTGGCTGTATCTGACTGTGACCGACTGTGGCTGACTGCGGCTGCGGTGCAGGTACCTGATACTGGAGCACGTGTCTGACTGTGGCTGGCTGTATCTGACTGTGACCGACTGCGGCTGACTGCGGCTGCGGTGCAGGTACCTGGTACTGGAGCACGTGTCTGGCGGGGAGCTGTTCGACTACCTGGTGAAGAAGGGCCGGCTCACGCCCAAGGAAGCGCGCCGGTTTTTCCGGCAGATCATCTCAGCCCTCGACTTCTGCCACAGTCACTCCATCTGGTGAGCGGGCGGCTCGCTCCCGGTGCCGTCACCACAACGCCGTCTAAACGATTATCATTTGCATACCAGGCGATGTAGTTGACATCTCCTAGCCACCGTGACGATGATGAGAGAGACGCAGACTCCAAATATACAGCAGCAGCAGCAGGCGTCAGGGTCGGGATCGAACCCAAGACCTCCCGCATACCAGGCGATGTAGTTAACATCTCCCAGCCACCCTGACGCCCCTTCACAGGTTGCCACCACCAGCAGTCAGAACGGTGGTCCGGATAGTGGAGCACGATCATCGCGAATGAACGATGACACGTGTACACACACACACACGTGTACACACACACACACACGTGTACACACACACACACACACGTGTACACACACACACACGTGTACACACACACACACACGTGTACACACACACACACACGTGTACACACACACACGTGTACACATACACACACGTGTACACACACACACACACGTGTACACACACACACACACGTGTACACACACACACACACGTGTACACATGCACACACGTGTACACACACACACACACGTGTACACACACACACACACGTGTGGGGGCAGTGGGGGGGGCGGGGCAGTGGTGGGGGGGCGGGGCAGTGGTGGGGGGGCGGGGCAGTGGTGGAGGGGCGGGGCAGTGGTGGGGGGGCGGGGCAGTGGTGGGGGGGCGGGGCAGTGGTGGGGGGGCGGGGCAGTGGTGGGGGGGCGGGGCAGTGGGGGGATTTTCGTCTTTGTCTTCGTGTCAAAGTCACAGGGACCTCAAGCCGGAGAATCTGCTGCTGGACGAGAAGAACAACATCCGCATCGCCGACTTTGGCATGGCGTCGCTGCAAGTCGGGGACAGCCTGCTGGAGACGAGCTGCGGGTGAGCCCTGCGCGGACTCGCCACCCCACACGCGGGGCCAAGAAGGCGCTCGGTCCCCCCGGATTGGTCTCACCGGATCGGTGTCACCGGATCGGTCTCCCCGGATCGGTCTCCCCAGATCTGTCTCCCCAGGGGGGGGGGGGGCGCCTTTGTCTCCCCCCCCCCCCCCCCCGGTGTGTTTTTAATGCACGCAGCGAAACCGGGCGCTCGCTTTGCAAAGGGCCGAGTCGTCGACGCCGGGGAGGTCCGGTGTCGGTTCGGATCATCGCCAACCTTGATCAGTATCGTCACCGCCGTCTCAATCATCACCGCCATCGTTACCTTCATCAGCATCATCACCGCGATCATCATCATCATCATCATGGCCATCTTCATCATCATCTTCATCATCATCGCCACCTTCATCATCGTCGTCACCGCCATCATCATTATCAGCATCTCTGCCATCTTCATCAGCATCATCACCGCCACTGCCACCTTCATCAGCATGGTCACCGCCACCTTCATCAGCATGGTCACCGCCACCTTCATCAGCATGGTCACCGCCACCTTGATCAGCATGGTCACCGCCACCTTCATCAGCATGGTCACCGCCACCACCACCTTCATCAGCATGGTCACCGCCACCTTGATCAGCATGGTCACCGCCACCTTCATCAGCATGGTCACCGCCACCTTGATCAGCATGGTCACCGCCACCTTCATCAGCATGGTCACCGCCACCTTCATCAGCATGGTCACCGCCACCTTCATCAGCATGGTCACCGCCACCTTCATCAGCATGGTCACCGCCACCTTCATCAGCATGGTCACCGCCACCTTGATCAGCATGGTCACCGCCACCTTCATCAACATGGTCACCGCCACCTTGATCAGCATGGTCACCGCCACCTTCATCAGCATGGTCACCGCCACCTTCATCAGCATGGTCACCGCCACCTTGATCAGCATGGTCACCGCCACCTTCATCAGCATGGTCACCGCCACCTTCATCAGCATGGTCACCGCCACCTTCATCAGCATGGTCACCGCAGCCTCCGCGTGGTCTCGTGTCGTCGCTGCAACTGCCGCCCCTCTCGTTGGCCGTGTGCAGGTCCCCCCACTACGCGTGCCCTGAAGTCATCCGCGTGAGTATCTCTCTCCTGAGCTGGGAACCACCACGGTCCTTCTTCTTTATTATTACTACGTGAACCACTCTGCGGTTGGGGGGGAGGGGCGCGGTCGCGGTGGTGGTGGTGCCGTGGTGGCAGCGGTGGCTGTGGTGGTGGTGGCAATGCGGTGGTGGCGGTGGCTGGGCGGTGGTGGTAGCTGTGGTGGTGGTGCGGTGGTGGCAGCGGTGGCTGTGGTGGCTGTGGTGGTGGCAGCGGTGGCTGTGGTGGTGGTAGCTGTGGTGGTGGTGGCTGGGCGGTGGTGGTAGCTGTGGTGATGGTGGCAGTATGGCGGTGGTGGTAGCTGTGGTGGTGGTGGTGGAGGCTGTGGTGGCTGTGGTGATGGTGGCAGTATGGCGGTGGTGGTGGTGGCGGTGCGAGTCAATGTCGTCATTATCCGTCGAGAAGCGAGACTGGAATCACGCGCGGCCTTCTCTGTGTGGCGGCGGTGGCGGCGCTCACAGGGGGAGAAGTACGACGGGAGGAAGGCCGACGTCTGGAGCTGCGGGGTCATCCTCTTCGCCCTGCTCGTGGTGAGACCCGTCACCTCGTCGCGACCCCTCACCTCGTCGCGACCCCTCACCTCGTCGTGACCCTTCACCTCGTCACCCCCCTCTCTGTGAACCCACACAACAAGATCTCAGTCCAGGCGTGCCTCCTACAGCGCTCAGGATGTGTTGTTGACAAACGGAGCGCTATACGAGACGGCGCTATAGTGGGGTCACTATAACACGCGTCCAATGGAGATGCGTTCTCTACCGCTATTATATACGAGGGCTTCACCGGGGTATCGGCAATCGCCTTAACAATGATGCCACGCACGTCATAAACGTGTTAAAGTTATTTTATAACTTGATCGCATAAGTGTGCCCACGTGGTGGAGGGTTGTGTCGGAACCCTCCACCACACGACACAGCCAGTAAGGTTTGTCACGTAAACAAAACGCGCTAATTAATTACTAGTGTAGAGTGTAGTGTGTAGTGTAGTGTATAGTGTAGTGTGTAGTGCAGTGTATAGTGCAGTGTGTAGTGTAGTGTATTGTGTAGTGTAGTGTATTGTGCAGTGTGTAGTGCAGTGTATAGTGCAGTGTGTAGTGTAGTGTATAGTGTAGTGTGTAGTGTAGTGCAGTGTATAGTGCAGTGTATAGTGTAGTGTATTGTGCAGTGTGTAGTGTATAGTTTAGTGTGTAGTGTATAGTGTAGTGTGTCGTGTAGTGCAGTGTGTAGTGCAGTGTGTAGTGTAGTGTGTAGTGTAGTGCAGTGTATTGTGCAGTGTGTAGTGTATAGTGTGTAGTGTATAGTTTAGTGTACTACAATTTGAGTCGTGACGTTTCGCTGGTAATGACACCCAGGGCAATGTGTCTGATGATGCTTGTTGATGTAATCACCAGCGAAACGTCACGGCAGACACAGGAGTGGGTGGCCAGCACCACGCCCGGCCGCCTTTGTCTCCCCAGCGCCGATGTTTTTACGCACCAGGTACTCATTTGAGGCCGAGCCGACCTAGGACCAGGACCGATTCGGATAATCGTCTGTGGGCGTTGGTGGCCGTGAGCGGGGTTCGATCCCCGGCCCGTGGCCACGCCTCACCGACAACCGGCGACGATCTCCCCTAGGTCGACTCGGCCTCAAATGGGTGTCTAAAATTTCGCCCGCTCGGCCGAGACGCAAGCAGCACTTGCTAACCCCCTGGACAGTCCGTCAAGGCCACCGCAGGGGAGGGCCTTTGGTCTTTGCGTCTTTTGTGTTTGTCTTCTTGGCTCTTTCGGTAAAGTCACCACCACGTAGAAGGGAAACAATAAAATAATAAATAAAACAATTAAATTCTCACGACGTTTCGACTGCGCAACACAAGCAATCATCATCAGGTGTGAAAACGCCACTTTTTTCAAGATTTTCTTGCTGTGGTTTTCACGCCTGATGATGATTGCTCGTGTTGCGGTCGAAACGTCGTGAGAATTTTATTGTTCTATATTTCAATTATTTTCTTGTTTCCCTTCTACGCGGTGGTGACTTTACCGAAAGAACCAAGAATTTGAATCCCTGCAGTGACGAAAGCTTTAAATAAAAATTTAAATAAACTACATATATATTTTTTAAAATTCTTTGGGTCTTTCGGTTAAGTCACGACGATCGGTTCAAAAGAAAATAACAAACAAACTACGGTAAGTTTTTTTCGGAAAAAATGTTTGTTATTTTTGTTATTTTCTTTGAACCTATCGACGTGACTTTTTCCGAAAGATGCAAAGCATACGAATCCCTGCAGTGACGAAAGCTTTTTTAAGTGTCTCGTGTTTGTTTTCGTGTCTCTGGGCCAGGGCGCCCTGCCGTTTGACGACGACAACCTGCGGCAGCTGCTGGAGAAGGTGAAGCGAGGAGTGTTCCACATGCCGCACTTCATTCCCCCCGACTGCCAGGCCCTGCTGCGTGGCATGATCGAGGTGGACGCCGAGAAGAGGTTGCAGGTGAGCTCGGGACACTGCCACCTCATCACCCCCCACGTGGGCACCGTCGCCCCTCCCCACGTGGGCACTGCCACCCCCCCCCACCCCACGTGGGCACTGCTGCCCCCTCCCCACGTGGGCACTGCTGCCCCCTCCCGCTACACGCGTGTCCGTAGCGTGTTCCATGGGGTTAAGAGCGGAGGGCACAGACGACGATCCTGGCACTCGGCTCGGAACGTCGACTGAGATTCTGCGCGGGTCTCGCCGTGCGTGCATGCGGTGTGTGTGTGTGTGCGTCTGTGCGACGCTTCACGTGGCCTGAACGTGCACATAGCCTGGCACAAGGGACGTGGCGACGTCACCGCCGCTTTGTGGCGAATGGCGGCTGCTGCTGTTGTTGTGCGTACGGGATGAAGGCCCATCGGAGACTTTGCACTGACAGATTTCTCTCTCTCTCTCCTCTCCCCTCCCTCCTCTTCCTGCCTCTCCTTTGTGTCTCCTTGCATCTCCCCTCTCCGCATCTCTCCCCTCTATCTTTTTTTTATTTCAATCTCCACCCCTCCCACCATCTCCCCTGTCTCTCTCTTTATCTCCCACCATCTCCCTTGTCTCTCTCTCTTTATCTCCTACCATCTCCCACCATCTCCCACCATCTCCCCTGTCTCTCTCTTTTATCTCCCCCACTCTCCCCTGTCTCTCTTTTTATCTCCCACCATCTCCCCCACTCTCCCCTGTCTCTCTCTTTATCTCCCACCATCTCCCACCATCTCCCCCACTCTCCCCTGTCTCTCTATTTATCTCCCACCATCTCCCCCACTCTCCCCTGTGTCTCTCTTTATCTCCCACCATCTCCCCCCACTCTTCCCCCACTCTCCCACCATCTCCCTCCACTATCCCCCCACTCTCCCCCCACCCTCCCCCCACTCTCCCACCATCTCCCCCCACTCTCCCACCATCTCCCCCCACTCTCCCACCATCTCCCCCCACTCTCCCCCCACTCGCCCCCCACTTTCCCACCATCTCCCCCCACTCGCCCCCCACTCTCCCCCCACTCTCCCACCATCCCCCCCCACTCTCCCCCCACTCGCCCCCCACTCTCCCACCATCTCCCCCCACTCTCCCCCCACTCTCCCCTGTCTCTCCCCTCCCCCCTGTGCCTCTCTCCCGTCTGAGCAGCTGGAACAGGTTCAGAAGCACTCGTGGTACTTGGTGTGAGTGAACACACGCACACAGATACTCACACAGGTACTCACGCAGGTACTCACACAGGTACTCACACAGGTACTCACACAGGTGCTCACACAGGTACTCATACAGGTACTCACACAGGTACTCATACAGATACTCACACAGGTACTCACACAGGTACACACACAGATACTCACACAGGTACTCACGCAGGTACTCACACAGGTACTCATACAGGTACTCACACAGATACACGTACAGGTACTCACACAGATACTCACACAGATACTCACACAGATACACGTACAGGTACTCGCACAGATACACGCACAGATACATGCACATACTCACACAGGTACTTACACAGGTACTCACACAGGTACTCACACAGATATACGTACAGGTACTCACACAGATACTCACACAGATACTCACACAGATACACGTACAGATAGACGTACAGGTACTCACACAGGTACTCACACAGGTACTCGTACAAGTACTCGCACAGGTACACACACAGGTACTCGCGTAGATACTCACAGATACACGCACAGGTACTCACACAGGTACACGTACAGGTACTCACACAGATACTCACACAGGTACTCACACAGGTACTCGCACAGATACACGCACAGGTACACACACAGGTACTCATACAGGTACTCACACAGATACTCACAGATACACGTACAGATACACGCACAGAGTACTCACACAGGTACTCACACAGGTACTCGCACAGACACACGTACAGGTACTCACACAGGTACTCACACAGGTACTCATACAGGTACTCGCACAGACACACGTACAGGTACTCACACAGGTACTCACACAGGTACTCATACAGGTACTCACACAGAAACTCACACAGGTACTCATACAGGTACACGCACAGGTACTCACACAGATACACGTACAGGTACTCACACAGATACTCACACAGGTACTCACACAGGTACTCGCACAGACAACACACAGTTACTAACACAGACACACGTACAGGTACACACACAGGTACTCACACAGGTACTCATGCAGGTACTCACACAGGTACTCACACAGAAACTCACACAGGTACTCACACAGGTACTCACACAGGTACTCGCACAGACAACACACAGTTACTCACACAGATACACATACAGGTACTCACACAGGTACTCACACAGGTACTCACACAGGAACTCGCGTAGTTACACGCACAGGTCACTCACACAGGTACTCAGGTGTACACACAGGTGTACACACAGGTACAAAAACAAAGATCCCCTGTGTAGCCTTAACAGACTGCAGGGGCAAGTGCTGTTAGCGAGCACCTATGAAGGCCGGCACGGCACACGAGGGGGTGGGTGGCCAGCACCACGCCCGGCAGCCTTTGTCTCCCTAGTGACGATGTTTACACACCGCACCACGTACACATTGGAGGCTAAGTCGACCTAGGGGAGGCCCAGGTCCGGTTCAAATAATCGTCACTGGCGTTGGCCGTGAGCAGGAATCGAACCCGGGTTTGCAGCGCACTAACCGCTATACCACCGCTCCCCACTCCCCACACACAACAACAACAACAACCGCCATTCGCCACTAAGTGGCGGTGACGTCACCACGACGCTTGTGCCAGGCCATGTGCACCTTGAGGCCACGTGAAGTGTCGAACGCCCGCTGGCAGAAGGTCACGGGGCAGACCCAGCAGGTGCTACGGGTCGACTGACTGAGACGACTGAGATGACTGGCTGATGCACCACCTGTGCCCCCTACTGTGCCAACCTGCTGTGTTTTAGCCACCCGGCGCTCCGCTCGTTGTTGTGAGCGTTGCTCCTCCGCGCTCCGTTGTTGTTGGAGGGCGACTGCCTCCAACTGCCCAGTAGTAGCGTCCTTCACGAGCCTCCTCCTCCCCACATATACACACACACTGACACACACACTCCTCCACGTGCACACACACACACACACCTCCACTTGCACACTGACACACCCACTCCTCCACGTGCACACGTGCACACACGCGTCATGCAGTGCCATTCCCCACCAAGTGACAGTGGTCGTGATTGGCTGGAGTAGTGTTAGAACGGCGCTCTGTGGTGGTAGCCTGTGGGTGGCGTTAGAACAGCAACAGCTGGCGATGGCTACGTTGCTGCTGCTGCTGCACGTGGCTGCCTGTAATCCAGCGCTGTGGAGGCAGCAGCAGCAGCGAGGGTCGGTGGATCACTCACAGATGGGCTGTGGAACTCCCCTACCTACTCGCGGTTGGGCGTAGAGGAGGATTTTCCAGGAGACTACGGTACAGCCAAAGTGCGGATCAATATCAGTCTGTTCCCTCTGCACGCGGGAGAGTTATGAAGTTTTTTTCTGGGTTAGATCGCGTAAGTATAAATATGCCGTAACCCTCCACCACCCGAAGCAGCCAGTGAGGTTTGTCACGTAAACAACGCGCCAATTAGTTACGAGTGTGTAGTGTGATGTGTAGTGTATAGTGTGGTGTGTGGTGTAGGGTGTAGTGTGTAGGGTGTGGTGTGTAGTGTGTGGTGTGTAGTGTGTAGTGTAGTGTAGAGTGTATAGTGTGGTGTATAGTGTAGTGTATTGTGTGGTGTGTAGTGTGTAGTGAATTGTGTGGTGTGTAGTGTATAGTGTAGCGTGTAGTGTAGTGTGTAGTGTAGTGTGTAGTGTAGTGTAATAGCGCTGGCTGGTGGACAGCAGCGGCAACTGTGGTGGACAGAGAGTGTACACACGCTGGCGATCGTGTGCATGCGGTGTGCTGGCAGAGCGGAGGAACTGGGGCAAGGTTCACGGAGGACCCCGACTGGAGGTCCCAGGAGGCATGGTCAGGGCAGAGTGGTGCTAGTATAGTGTTTAGTGTATAGTGTAGTACACTAGTATAGTGTGTAGTGTATAGTGTAGTGTCACTAGTACACTAGTGTAGTGTACTAGTATAGTGTTTAGTGTATAGTGTAGTGCACTAGTATAGTGTGTAGTGTAGTACACTAGTATAGTGTATAGTGTAGTGTCACTAGTACACTAGTATAGTGTGTAGTGTATAGTGTAGTGTCACTAGTACACTAGTATAGTGTGTAGTGTATAGTGTAGTGTTACTAGTACACTAGTATAGTGTTTAGTGTATAGTGTAGTACACTAGTATAGTGTGTAGTGTATAGTGTAGTGTCACTAGTACACTAGTATAGTACTTGGTGCAGCGATTTTGGCTGTGACTGGTCCCACCTGAAAACGGAAGCTTGCATTAATTGTTTATTTCATTTTAATTCGTTTTACCTACGTGACTTTATCGAATAAAATCAAAGAGTACGAATCCTTGCAGTCACGAAAGCTTCAAATCTAGAATACACTAGTATAGTGTGTAGTGTATAGTGTAGTACACTAGTATAGTGTGTAGTGTATAGTATAGTACACTAGTATAGTGTGTAGTGTATAGTGTAGTGTCACTAGTGTACTAGTATAGTGTGTAGTGTATAGTGTAGTACACTAGTATAGTGTGTAGTGTATAGTGTAGTACACTAGTATAGTGTGTAGTGTATAGTGTAGTACACTAGTATAGTGTGTAGTGTATAGTGTAGTGTCACTAGTGTACTAGTATAGTGTTTAGTGTATAGTGTAGTACACTAGTATAGTGTGTAGTGTATAGTGTAGTGTCACTAGTACACTAGTGTAGTGTACTAGTATAGTGTTTAGTGTATAGTGTAGTACACTAGTATAGTGTGTAGTGTTTAGTGTAGTGTCACTAGTACACTAGTGTAGTGTACTAGTATAGTGTTTAGTGTATAGTGTAGTACACTAGTATAGTGTGTAGTGTAGTACACTAGTATAGTGTGTAGTGTATAGTGTAGTGTCACTAGTACACTAGTATAGTGTGTAGTGTATAGTGTAGTGTTACTAGTACACTAGTAAAGTGTTTAGTGTATAGTGTAGTACACTAGTATAGTGTGTAGTGTATAATGTAGTGTCACTAGTACACTAGTATAGTGTGTAGTGTATAGTGTAGTACACTAGTATAGTGTGTAGTGTATAGTGTAGTGTATAACGTACGACTTCAGCCCACCAGTTTGTTGGAGAGCGAATCCACAGCACTATCTAGGCACCCGCACTATCTAGCTACCAGCACTATATACTGTCTGGCATCGCACAACAACCCATTTAGAAATCATTAGAACAATAATTGCCCATAGCCAGAATTTGGCCCAGTGTGCTTACCTGGGCGCGACTTTTGGCCCCAGTACGTCACTGGCTGCTGGTGTTGTTGTTGATCGATTGTTGTTGTTGATCGATTGTTGTTGGTGTCGTTATTTTGTTAATTTTATCGTTTGCTATTGTTGATCTTTTTTTTGTTGTCGATCGTGTGTTGTTGTTGTTGTTATTGATCGGTTGTTGGTGGTGCTGTTGTCCATCGGTTGTTGTTGGTGCTTGTTGTTGACCATCTGTTGTCGTTGGTGTCATTGTTGTTGTTATTGATCGTTGTTGGTGGTGCTGTTGTCCATCGGTTGTTGTTGGTGTCGTTGTTATTGATCGTTGTTGGTGGTGCTGTTGTTGTCGTTGTTGTTGGTGCTGTTGTTGACCATCTGTTGTCGTTGGTGTCATTGTTGTTGTTGTTGATCGTTGTTGGTGGTGGTGCTGTTGTTGTCGTTGTTGTTATTAATCGTTGTTGGTGGTGCTGTTGTTGTCGTTGTTGTTGGTGCTGTTGTTGACCATCTGTTGTCGTTGGTGTCATTGTTGTTGTTGTTGATCGTTGTTGGTGGTGGTGCTGTTGTTGTCGTTGTTGTTATTAATCGTTGTTGGTGGTGCTGTCGTTGTTGGTGTCGTCGTTGCGGCAGGGGCATCAAGAACGAGCCGGAGCCCGAGCGGCCGGCGCCGCGCCGCGTGGCGCTGAGTGCGGCGGCGGCGCTTGGCGGCGCCGAGGCCCTGGACCCGGACGTCCTCGACTGCATGCACTCCCTGGGCTGCTTCCGCGACCGCGACAAGCTCACGCACGACCTGCTGTGCGCGCAGTGAGCGCCCGCACCGGCACTCGGGGGCACCAGCGGGTCGCTCGCTGGCGCTAGCGGGTCACTCATGGGCACTAGCGGGTCACTCGCTGGCGCTAGCGGGCACTCATGGGTACTAGCGGGCACTAGCGGGTCACTCGCTGGCGCTAGCGGGCGCTAGCAGGTCACTCACTGGTGCTAGCGGGCACTAGCGGGTCACTCATGGGCACTAGCGGGCACTAGCGGGTCACTCACTGGTGCTAGCGGGTCACTCGCGGGCACTAGCGGGTACTAGTGGGTCACTCACTGGCACTAGCGGGTCACTCACTGGTGCTAGCGGGCACTGACGGGTCACTCACTGGTGCTAGTGGGTCACTCACTGATGCTAGCGGACACTAGCGGGTCACTCACTGGCACTAGCAGGTCACTCACTGGTGCTAGCGGGCACTAGCGGGTCACTCACTGGCGCTAGCGGACGCTAGCGGGAACTCACGGGTGCTCCGTGTGCTGCTGCTGCTGCTGCCTGCGTTGCGTGTGCTGCCGCTGGTGCAGGGAGAACCAGGAGAAGATGATTTACTTCCTGCTGCTCGACCGCAAGGAGCGCTACCCCAGCCAGGAGGACGAGAACCTCCCTCAGCGCAACGAGATCGGTACCAGCAGCACGCTCGCTCATGCTCACTCACACTCGCTCACTCACACTCACTCACACTCGCTCACTCGCTCACTCGCACTAATTCACAAGCTCACGCTCGCCAACTCACGCTCGCCCGCTCACGCTCGCTAGCTCTCGCTCACTCGCTCACGCTCCCCCGCTCACGCTCGCTAGCTCTCGCTCACTCGCTCACACTCGCTAATGCACGCTCGCTAATTCTCGCTCGCTCACGCTCACTAACTCACGCTCGCTAACTCATGCTCACTAACGCACGCTCGCCAACTCACGCTCGCCAACTCACGCTCGCCCGCTAACACTCGCTAATGCACGCTCGCTCATGCTCACTAACTCACGCTCGCTAACTCATGCTCGCTCGGTCGCTTGCTCATACTCGCTCGCTCACACTCGCTCACGCCGGTTCAATCACGAACATTTACTCTGTGTCTCTGAGTCTCAACCTCTGAGTCTCAATGTTTCTACGTCTCTGTGTCCATGTCTCCGCGTCTCTGAGCATGTCCGTGTCTCTATCCACATCTCCATGTTTGTGTCTCTGCGTCTCTGTCTCCCCGTGGTGTCTCCGTGTCGTCTCCGCGTCTCTGAGTGCGTCTGTGTCTCCGTGTCTCCGTGTCGTCTCCGCGTCTCTGAGCGGGTCCGTGTCTCCGTGTCGTCTCCGCATCTCTGAGTGCGTCTGTGTCTCCGTGTCTCCATGCCGTCTCCGCGTCTCTGAGTGCATCCGTGTCTCTGTGTCGTCTCCGCGTCTCTGAGTGTGTCCGTGTCTCCATGTCTCCACGTCTCTGAGCGCATCCGTGTCTCCGTGTCTCTGCGTCTCTGAGCGCGTCCGTGTCTCCGCGTCTCTGAGCGGGTCCGTGTCTCCGTGTCGTCTCCGCATCTCTGAGTGCATCTGTGTCTCCGTGTCTCCGTGTCGTCTCCGCGTTTCTGAGTGCGTCCTTGTCTCCGTGTCGTCTCCGCGTCTCTGAGCGCGTCCGTGTCTCCGTGTCTCTGAGCGCGTCCGTGTCTCCGTGTCTCCGTGTCGTCTCTGAGTGCGTCCGTGTCTCTGTGTCGTCTCCGCGTCTCTGAGCGCGTCCGTGTCTCCGTGTCGCCTCCGCGTCTCTGAGCGCGCCCGTGTCTCCGTGTCTCCGTGTCTCCGAGTGCGTCCATGTCGTCTCCGTGTCTCCGTGTCGTCTCTGAGCGCGTCCGTGTCTCCGTGTCTCTGTGTCGTCTCTGAGCGCGTCCGTGTCTCCGTGTCTCCGTGTCTCCGAGTGCGTCCATGTCGTCTCCGTGTCTCCGTGTCGTCTCTGAGCGCGTCCGTGTCTCCGTGTCTCTGTGTCGTCTCTGAGCGCGTCCGTGTCTCCGTGTCTCCGTGTCTCCGAGTGCGTCCATGTCGTCTCCGTGTCTCCGTGTCGTCTCTGAGCGCGTCCGTGTCTCCGTGTCTCTGTGTCGTCTCTGAGCGCGTCCGTGTCTCCGTGTCGTCTCTGAGCGCGCCCGTGTCTCCGTGTCTCCGAGTGCGTCCATGTCGTCTCCGTGTCTCCGTGTCGTCTCTGAGCGCGTCCGTGTCTCCGTGTCTCCGTGTCGTCTGCGCGCCGCCTGGAGACCCCCCGCGCAAGCGGGTCGACTCGCTGCTGCTGCACCGCCAGGGCAAGTGGCGCCCCGAGCAGAAGTCCATGGAGGTGCTGAGCGTGACGGAGCGCGACGGCTCGCCCGTGACGGCGCGGCGAGCCCTACAGATGGCGCAGCACGGGCAGAGGTGCAGCTAGCTCTCTCTCTCACTCTCTCACTCTCTCTCACTCTCTCTCGCTCTCTCGCTCTCTCTCACTTTCTTTATCTCTCTCACTTTCTTTATCTCTCTCTCTCGCTCTCTCTCACTCTCTCCCGCTCTCTCTCACTCTCTCTCGCTCTCTCGCTCTCTCTCCTGCTCTCTCGCTCTCTCTCTCTCTCACTTTCTTTATCTCTCTCTCTCGCTCTCTCTTGCTCTCGCTCTCCCTCTCGCTCTCTCTCTCACTTTCTTTATCTCTCTCTTGCTCTCTCTCCTGCTCTCTCGCTCTCTCTCGCTCTCTCTCGCTCTCTCTCGCTCTCTCTCTCTCGCTCTCGCGCTCTCGCTCTCTCTCTCTCACTTTCTTTATCTCTATCACTCTCTTTATCTCTCTCGCTCTCTCTCACTCTCTCTCTCGCTCTCGCTTTCGCTCGCGCTCTCTCGCTCTCTCGCTCTCTCTTTCTATCACTCTCGCTCTCTCGCTCTCACTCACTTTCTCTATCTCTCTCTCTCGCTCTCTCTCCATCTGTCTCTCTCGATCTTTCATTTTCTTTCTCTCACTCTCTTTATCTCTCTCACTCTCTCTCGCTCTCTCTATCACTCTCGTTCTCTCTCTCGCTCTCTCTCTCGCTCTCTCTCGTTCTCTCTCTCGCTCTCTCTCCCTCTCTCTCGCTCTCTCTCTCGTTCTCTCTCGTTCTCTCTCTCGCTCTCTCTTGCTCTCTCTCTCGTTCTCGCTCTCTCTCTCTCTCTCGCTCTCTCTCTCTCTCTAGCTCTCTCTCTCTCGCTCTCTCTCGCTCTCTCTCGCTCTCTCTTGTTCTCTCTCTCGCTCTCTCTCGCTTTCGCTCTCTCTCGGTCTCTGGTGTTGTCGTCGTCACGCCCGACGTTGGAACGAACGGAAGCCGGCGCCCAGAGTTGTGTTGTCGCTGTGAGGGGGCCCTCTGCCACCCGGCATGGCCGTCGGCGTCGTGAGCGGAACGGAAGCCGGCAGGCCGCCCCGCGTGGAGCGGTGCTTAGTCACTGTGGCACCACGTAGGGACGGTCGGGTGCCCGTGGTGGCTATGAGATGTTAACTCCCTCGCCTGGTATACAGGAGGTCGTGGGTTCGATCCCGACCCTGACGTCTGCTGCTGCTGTATATTTGGAGTTTGCGTCTCTCTCTCTCTCTCCCCGTGGTCGCGTGAAATTTTCTCCGGGACCTCCGCTTTTTCACTCCGCATTTAGAATCAACATCACGCGTTTAAGAGTTTTCGGCTGCTCCAAATGTCCACGTGGCAAGCGACTTAGTTGAGCTGTCGTTTGTGATAGCCAGGTCGCTTCTGAAAAAGAGCTACGTAGCTCAGTGGGGGGCCTTACCTGGTGCAGTAAAAAAAACTTATTTTCGGTTATTAGCAGCTCAGAGCTCAGCCTGGCACTGCCCCACGGAGCATCGTCGTGCCCAGTGAGGAGCGTCGGTAACGGGCGGCCCCCGTTGATTGACGGCTTGGCGACCGCCGCCGCCGCTTCCGCCGCCAGGGTTCAGCACGCGCCGATCGTCACGGCGACGGCTCGGCACGCGCCGATCGTCACAAATCGGGGTCACGTGGCTCACGCGGCCCCAACTCGGAAATCGATGAGGGATCGTCGGCACCGCCGGCGGTGGAGACCCGCACGTGACACCGTTGCACTCGGGTTTATAGCCAGAATGTGGCTCGCCGAGTCTCAAGAGGCGTCCTGCCACGTGCGTGCAAGTGTGCGGGGAGCGGTGGCACAGTGGTTAGCGCGCTGCGCGACGAAACCCCCGGCGACAAGGAGTTGGATTCCTGCTCGCGAACCACCGACGCCACGGGACGGATATCTGAACCGGTCCGGGGCCTCCCCTAGGTCGACTCGGCCTTAAGAACGAGCACCTGCTGCCGTGCGTAGATACGGATAGTCGTGAGAAGAGGGCGGCCAAGCGTGGTGCCACCGGGACCCCCCCCCGCGCCGTTTCCGGTATTCGTAGGCGCTGTTCACTGGGGGGCACTTGCCCCGACACTCTGTTGTGAGGCTGTACTGGGGGGGGGGGGGCGGGGGGCATCTATGACTTTGCGTGCGTGTGTGTGTGTGTGTGCTCGTTTCTCGTCGGCAGGTCTCGCTCCGTGAGTGGAGCCTCCTCGTGCTTGGCCTCCAGTCCCATCAGCAGTCCCAAGGTAAATCTCCGCGCGGGCCACCCACCGTCACCACCAGCGCCGGCGTCAGCCGGACGGACGCCAAAAAATAAATATGTTATTGTTTCTAGAGGGAGCTCCGTTATAGAGGCTTTTTTTGGGGGGGGTTATATCACGTAAATATAAATGTGTCGCTTAAACCGCCACCACCCGACACAGAGGATTAGTAAACAAAACGTGCTAATAAGTTACGGGTCCAGCACCACCGGTGTATTGGAAAGTAAATCCAGAGCTCCCTCCGTCCAGTGAAGTCAAAATAATTTCCATGAAATAATTTGGCGTCGTTCTCTTATTATATATTTATAGAGCCCCTTTGTTTAAGTCTCTTAACGTAGTTAAAATAACGACCAGTATAATTGCCAGAATTATTTTGATGGTAAGGGTAGGGGAGGGAAGGGAAGGAGTGGAGGGATGAGGGGAGGGATGAGGAAGGGAGTGGGCGATGATGGAGAAGAGGTGGTGAGGCTTTGAGAGAGGAACGGAACGAGGTTAAGGAGGGGGACTGCTTCATGTACTGGGGCAGTGTTGAGTCTATGATGCAGTGTGGAGTCATTGGGCAGTGTTGAGTCTGTGGGCAGTGTTGAGTCTGTGGGCAGTGTTGAGTCTATGGGCAGTGTTGAGTCTATGGGTGGTGTTGAGTCTATGGGCGGTGTTGAGTCTATGGTTCAGTGTTGGGTCTATGTGCAGTGTTGAGTCTACGGGCAGTGTTGAGTCTATGGGCAGTGTTGAGTCTATGGGCAGTGTTGAGTCTATGGGCAGTGTTGAGTCTATGGGCAGTGTTGAGTCTATGGGCAGTGTTGAGTCTATGGGCAGTGTTGAGTCTATGGGCAGTGTTGAGTCTATGGGCAGTGTTGAGTCTATAGTGCAGTGTTGAGTCTATGGGCAGTGTTGAGTCTATGGTGCAGTGTTGAGTCTATGGGCAGTGTTGAGTCTACGGGCAGTGTTGAGTCTATGGGCAGTGTTGAGTCTACGGGCAGTGTTGAGTCTATGGTGCAGTGTTGAGTCTATGGTGCAGTGTTGCTGAGTCTATGGTACAGTATTGAGTCTATGGGCAGTGTTGAGTCCATGGTGCAGTATTGAGTCTATGGGCAGTGTTGAGTCCATGGTGCAGTGTTGAGTCCATGGTGCAGTGTTGAGTCTATGGGCAGTGTTGAGTCTATGGTGCAGTGTTGAGTCCATTGTGCAGTGTTGAGTCTATGGGCAGTGTTGAGTCTATGGTGCAGTGTTGAGTCTATGGGGAGTGTTGAGTCTATGGGGAGTGTTGAGTCTATGGTGCAGTGTTGAGTCTATGGTGCAGTGTTGAGTCTATGGGTAGTGTTGAGTCTATGGTGCAGTGTTGAGTCTATGGTGCAGTGTTGTCTATGGGCAGTGTTGAGTCTATGGGCAGTGTTGAGTCTATGGTGCAGTGTTGGGTCCATGGTGCAGTGTTGGGTCCATGGTGCAGTGTTGAGTCTATGGTCAGTGCTGAGTCTATGGTGCAGTGTTGAGTATGTGGGCAGTGTTGAGTCTATGGTGCAGTGTTGAGTCTATGGTCAGTGCTGAGTCTATGGTGCAGTGTTGAGTCTATGGTGCAGTGTTGAGTCTATGGTGCAGTGTTGAGTCTATGGTGCAGTGTTGGGTCCATGGTGCAGTGTTGAGTCTATGGTGCAGTGTTGAGTCTATGGTGCAGTGTTGAGTATGTGGGCAGTGTTGAGTCTATGGTGGAGCGTGCATTATCGACGAACCTGTCCGAGTAACGTGGAATTTCCGCCGGAGAAGGTCGGCGTCGCGTCACCCCGGCAACCTTCGCGTGGTGCCGGGAGTCACGAGGGCCGCGGTTCTCTCTCCACGTTTCATTTTTTAATTATTATTATTATTCCATCGGTGCGCTCCATGGATCTAACCTCATTCTCCATGTCTCCCATTCCTCCTCCTCCTCCTCCGTTCGTGTATTGTTCCGCTTAATGTACCACCAAACAAAACCCCACGCTGTGCTTCACCCCCCCCCCCCCGTCTGTCGCACACGTTTGCCACTTCCCCCCCGCCCCCGATTCTGACCTCACTTTCCTGCGACGCCACCCTGGAATGCAATCAAATTGTTCTTTTCCCCCTCCCCGCCGCCGGCCGGCGCACTTTCCACGCTCGCACTTGCCACGCACGCCGAACCCCTTCACCCCCTTAACCCTGACCCCCCCTTAACCCTGACCCCCCACCCCCCACCGGCACCGACAACACAAATCCCCTCTCCCCCCCACCCCCCAATAAAAAAAAAACCTGAACACCGCCGCCACCACCGCTTTTACCTCGGTCCCAGCCCTTCTGGAAACCCCACCTGTCCCCCGACACTTGGGAGAAATCTCAGAGCCTCTCCGAGCCGGACGTCAACGGCGAATCCCCTCCGGCGTCTCCCGCTGCCACCGCCGCCATCGCCGCGACGACGACGGCGGCGGCGGCCTCGGCCCGCCCCTCGTCGTCACCTCCTTCCGGGCCCTCCTCGGCTCCTCCAACCGTCGGGGGCCCCGGCGTCAGGACGGGGCCCCCCGGGTCGTCGCGCGACGCCTCCTCCTCCTCCTCCTCCTCCTCCGTCGAAGGGGCGCGGGGCCCCCACGTGGCGCCGCTGCGCCTCTCCCTGCCGCCGCCAGGCCGCAAGAAAGCCTCGGCCGCCGCGGCCGCCGCGGCCGGCGGCGGCGGCGGAGCGGCGGCCTTCTCCGCCGGCGTCATCCCCCGGTTTGTGTTGCCGCAGGTCACGCTGCTGCCCTCCCCGGGGAGCCCGGCGCACGCGCCGCTGACTCCGCACGGCCAGCCGGCGCTCGCCGCCGCCGCCGGCGGCGGGAGCGGCGGCGGCGGCGGCGGCTGCGGCGGAGGCTCCGACAGCCCCCTGCAGGCGCTGTCCCCGGCCAACACCCCCCCCTCCAGCCCCAGCGTGGGCGCCGGCGGGGGCGGAGGGGCGCTCTGGAGGAACCGGCTGCACTCGTTCAAGCACACCTTCCTGGGCTCGCCGCGCTTCCACCGCAGGAAGCTGCAAGGTGGGCGGGCGGGCGGGCGGGCGGCGGGTTCGGTGGGCGAGTGGGTGGTTGAGTGACTTGGCGGGTGGGTGGGCAGGTAGGTGAGTGGGTGACCAGGCGGATGGGTGGGTAGGAAGGTGAGTGGGTGGCCAGGTGGGTGGGTGGGCAGGTAGTTGAGTGGGTGGCCAGGCAGGTGGGTGGGCAGGTAGTTGAGTGGGTGGCCAGGCAGGTGGGTGGGCAGGTAGTTGAGTGGGTGGCCAGGCGGGTGAGTGGGCGGTTTTGGGTGGGCGAGCGGGCGGGCGGGCGGGTGGGCAGGTGGTGGATGAGTGTATGGGTGACTTGATGGTTGAATGGGTGGTTGGGTGAGTGAGTAGGTGAGTTAGTGGGTGGTTGAGTGAGTGGGTTAGTTAGTGGGTGGTTGAGTGAGTGGGTTAGTTAGTGGGTGGTTGAGTGGGTTAGTTACTGGGTGGTTGAGTGGGTGGGTTAGTTAGTGGGTGGTTGGGTGAGTGAGTAGGTGAGTTAGTGGGTGGTTGAGTGAGTGGGTTAGTTAGTGGGTGGTTGAGTGAGTGGGTTAGTTAGTGGGTGATTGAGTAGGTGAGTTAGTGGGTAGTTGAGTGGGTGAGTGGGTGAGCCAGCTGAAAGCTGAGTAGGTAAGAGTAAAGTTGAGGAGGTAGGTGGGTGAGTGGGTGGGTGGTTGAGTGAGTGGGTTTGTGAGAGGTGAGAGTGTGGATGAGTGGGTTGTTTGGTGAGTGAGTTGTTTCATAGTTGTGTGTGTGAGTGATCGGTTAGGTTATATGTGAGAGCGAGTGGTTGGATAGCTGAGTGTGTGAGTGGCTGTGATGCCGTAGTGGTGACACCACAGCTATTGCGGTGGTTGTGGTGGTTGTGGTGGTTGTGGTCGTTGTGGTGGTGGTTGTCGTGGTTGCGCTACGAACCCGGTGACCCGAGTTCGATTCCCGCTCACGGCCAACACGGGCGACGATTATCTAAACCGGTCCTGGGCCTCCCCTAGGTCGACTCATCCTTGAATGAGTACCTGGTACGGTGTATAAACATCGCCACTAGGGGAGACAAAGGCGGCCGGGCGTGGTGCCGGCCAGCCACCCCCTCGTGTGCCGTGCCGGCCTACGTGGGTGCTCGCTAGCAGCACTTGCCCCGACAGTCTGTTACAGGCTACACGGGGGATCTTTGTCTTTATTTTGGTGGTTGCGATGTCACCGCGTCGCGTGTTCCCACAGTTCCCACGCAGGAGGAGATGTCAGGCCTCACCCCGGACTCCTCACCCGAGTGAGTGTCGCACCCAAAGCACATTGCCCAACGCGGCACACCATATTCAGTATACCTCTCCTACGTGTGTGTGTGTGTGTGTCGTGTGTCATGTTTGTCTGTGTGTCACGTGTCTGTGTGTCACGTGTCTGTGTGTACGTGGGGAGCGGTGGCACAGTGGTTAGCGTACCGCGCGACGAATTCAGCGACCCCAAGTTCGATTCCCGCTCACGGCCAACACCGGTGACGATTATCTGAACATGGTCCTGGACTCGGCCTCAAATGAGTACCCGGTGTGATGTGTAAACACCGACACTAGGGAGACAAAGGCGGTCGGGCGTGGTGCTCGCTAACAGCACTTGCCCCAACAGTCTGTTAAGGCTACACGGGGAGTCTTTGTCTTTGTTGTCCTTTGTGTGCCTGTGCCTGTCTGCATGTCTACCTGTACGTACATGTGTCCGTGCCTGTCCGCGTATGTCTGCGTGTGCCTTGTTTAGGTGTGTTGTGTGTGCGTGTGTGTGGGCGGGTGTGCGCGTGTGTTGTGTGTGTGTGTGCGCGCGCGTGTGTGTGTGCGCGCGCGTGTGTGCGCGCGCGTGTGTGCGCGTGTGTGTGTGTGCGCGTATGTGTGCGTGTGTGTGCGTGTGTGTGCGTGTGAGTGTGGGGAGCGATAGTGTAGCGGTTAGCGCGCTGCGCTATGAACCTGGCAACCCGGGTTCGATTCCCGCTCTCGGCCAACACCAGTGACGATTATCTGAACCGGTCCCGGGCCTCCCCTAGGTCGACTCAGCCTCAAATGAGTACCTGGTGCAGTGTGTAAACATCGTCACTAGGGAGACAAAGGCGGTCGGGCGTGGTGCTGGCCACCCACCCCCTCGTGTACCGTTCCGGCCTTCATAGGTGCTCGCTAACAGCACTTGCCCCTACAGTCTGTTAAGGCTATACGGGGGATCTTTGTCTTTGTCTTTGTGTGTGTGTGTGTGTGTGCGCGTGTGGACCTGTCTTCGTCTCGGTCAACTAAACCCTTAACACCCCCGGGGTCTGCCCCGTGACCTCCCCTGTGACCTCCTCCTGCCGGCAGCGACAGCCTTCACACTTTCACGTGACTGCCTCAAAAGTGCACCTAGCCTGGCACGAGCGCCGTTGTGACGTCACCGCAGCTCAGTGTTCAATGCAGGGTGCTTCAAAAAAGTGTTAGCACTCACATGGGGCTATCGTTTTTAATGGCAAAAGGACGGATAATAATAATAATAGACTGTAACACGATAACAAATCTTGATTTGAAGCTTTCGTGACTGCAGGAATCCATCCTCTTTGGTTCATTCGGTAAAGTCACGTAGGTAGAAAATAAAATAAATCACGACGTTTCGGGCGCAACACAAGCATCCGTCATCAGGTGGGATAGCGTGGTCTGCTATCTACAGTTACATGCTTTGTTCTCACATTAACATAGCCGCTTGCGTGCCCTCTAATGTCTCACATTAACATCACGCTAATCCCTCACATGAACATAGCCACTTCCGTGCCCTCTAATTTCTCACATTAACATCACGCTAATCCTTCACATTAACATAGCCGCTTCCGTGCCCTCTAATTTCTCACTTGAACATCACGCTAATCCCTCACATTAACATAGCCGCTTCCGTGCCCTCTAATTTCTCACATTAACATCACGCTAATCCCTCACATGAACATAACCACTTCCGTGCCCTCTAATTTCTCACTTGAACATCACGCTAATCCCTCACATGAACATAGCCACTTGCATGCCCTCTAATTTCTCACTTGAACATCACGCTAATCCCTCACATGAACATAGCCACTTGCATGCCCTCTAATTTCTCACTTGAACATCACGCTAATCCCTCACATGAACATAGCCACTTGCATGCCCTCTAATTTCTCACTTGAACATCATGCTAATCCCTCACATGAACATAGCCACTTGCATGCCCTCTAATTTCTCACTTTAACATCACGCTAATCCCTCACATGAACATAGTCACTTCCGTGCCCTCTAATTTCTTACTTGAACATCACGCTAATCCCTCACATGAACATAGCCACTTCCGTGCCCTCTAATTTCTCACTTGAACATCATGCTAATCCCTCACATTAACATAGCCACTTGCGTGCCCTCTAATTTCTCACTTGAACATCACGCTAATCCCTCACATGAACATAGCCACTTCCGTGCCCGCTAATTTCTCACTTGAACACCACGCTAATCCCTCACATGAACATAGCCACTTCCGTGCCCTCTAATTTCTCACTTGAACATCACGCTAATCCCTCACATGAACATAGCCACTTGCATGCCCTCTAATTTCTCACTTGAACATCACGCTAATCCCTCACATGAACATAGCCACTTGCATGCCCTCTAATTTCTCACTTGAACATCACGCTAATCCCTCACATGAACATAGCCACTTCCGTGCCCTCTAATTTCTCACTTGAACATCATGCTAATCCCTCACATTAACATAGCCACTTGCGTGCCCTCTAATTTCTCACTTGAACATCACGCTAATCCCTCACATGAACATAGCCACTTCCGTGCCCGCTAATTTCTCACTTGAACACCACGCTAATCCCTCACATGAACATAGCCACTTCCGTGCCCTCTAATTTCTCACTTGAACATCACGCTAATCCCTCACATGAACATAGCCACTTGCATGCCCTCTAATTTCTCACTTGAACATCACGCTAATCCCTCACATGAACATAGCCACTTGCATGCCCTCTAATTTCTCACTTGAACATCACGCTAATCCCTCACATGAACATAGCCACTTCCGTGCCCTCTAATTTCTCACTTGAACATCATGCTAATCCCTCACATTAACATAGCCACTTGCGTGCCCTCTAATTTCTCACTTGAACATCACGCTAATCCCTCACATGAACATAGCCACTTCCGTGCCCGCTAATTTCTCACTTGAACACCACGCTAATCCCTCACATGAACATAGCCACTTCCGTGCCCTCTAATTTCTCACTTGAACATCACGCTAATCCCTCACATGAACATAGCCACTTGCATGCCCTCTAATTTCTCACTTGAACATCACGCTAATCCCTCACATGAACATAGCCACTTGCATGCCCTCTAATTTCTCACTTGAACATCACGCTAATCCCTCACATGAACATAGCCACTTCCGTGCCCTCGTTTAGGTGGCGCTCTCCTTATATCTTACAGTTACAGTGCAGTATTACTGGTAGGAACCTCCTGGTTATTACACCAGCAGCCCACAGGGGATTATTGTGTCCGTCCGTCCGTCGTGCATCCAGAAATGGGAGGGGTGGGGCTGGGTGCAGAGGGAGGGGCTGGGTGGGGAGGGGAAGGTGGGGAGGGGCTGGGTGGGGAGGGTGGGGAGGGGAGGGTGGGGAGAGGAGGGTGGGAAGGGGCTGGATCAGGAGGGAGGGGCTGGGTGAGGAGGGGCTGGGTGGGGAGGGGCTGGGTGGGAGGGGCTGGGTGGGGTGGGGTTGGGTGGGGAGGGTGGGGAGGGGCTGGGTGGGGAGGGGCTGGGTGGGGAGGGTGGGACTTGGTGGGGGGTGGGAGGGGTGAGAGGGTGGGGTGGGGCTGGTCACCCCGTGGTGCCCTTATAAAACTCAACGTTTCACCTACTCACGCCGGCTTGTGCCCGCCCTCACAGTCGGGCATATTTGCGGAATCCACCACGTGGTGGTGCCGTGTGACCCTGGCCATTGACCGAGCAACCCAACGTTCCTACCAGCTCCCTCCGCAGGAATCTGTTTTCTCACATTAACATCACTAGCCGCGACCACTTCTTTATGACCCTTGGGCTACACCCATTTCAAACCTTTTAAAAACAGTCCGCCTCAGCAGCAGACCACGGCTTTCCCACCTGATGACGGACGCTTGTGTTGCGCCCGGAACGTGGCGATTCATTTTATTTTATACCTACGTGACTTTTGCCGAAAGAACCAAAGAGAAAACGATAACAAATGTAATGTTGTCAACAGCTTCAAGAAGTCAAAGAGCCTCCCCTTCCCCCCCCCCCCCCCCCGCGTGTTCGCCATCACCGTCAACACGTGCCCTGGGATCTCCTCCAGGCGATCTCCAGAGGCCCGGAGGGCGCATTTCACGCGGCGTTTGTGTTGTTGCCAATTCCCACAAAGAAGAAGAAGAACCCCTGGACTTTACCAAGCCTCAAGTTGTCGCTCAAAAGCCGGAGGGGGTGGGGGGGGGGAAGAGGCGCGGTGCATTTCGGTGTCTCCGATAAATCGGTGAAACGACGCCCGGCAGTGGCCTTGGCCCGGCTGGTCGGCGCGGAGAGGAGGAGGAGGAGGAGGAGGGGGTGGAGGAGGAGGAGGAGGAGGAGGAGGTGGAGGGAGGTTGAAGAGGAGGTGGACAAGGTCGTGAGTCGTCTAAGACTCCGCGCAAGGAGAGCGCGCGAGCGACGTCATCACACCTACGCCTTTTTTTATTGAAGGAACGAAACTGGTGGACTTCTCCAACAAACTCTGGCTGTCGCCTGATGGTGCCCGTTGTAATTACTGGCAAAACGTCGTACTCAGATTTGATAAATGACGTGGATTTGCTCTCCAACAGGCAACCGGCGTGCTGTACCAGTGACGAATTGGCCACGTTCTGCTTACGTGACAAACCCTCACTAGTTGGCTGTGCCGGGTGGTGGTGGGTGTGACGACACGTATATTTACGCGATCTAAGCCAACAATTCCTCCATTATGTAGTGAGTCATGTTGCTGTTGCTGCTGCCGGTGGACAGTCCTAATAGATTGTCGTGGTCGTTGTTGTTGTGCCTGCTGTGGTGGTGGTGGTGGTTGCGGTGGTGGTGGTGGTGGTTGCGGTGCCGCCGCAGGCTGGCCAAGCGCTCGTGGTTCGGTAATTTCATCGGCGCCGAGCGGGAGGAGCAGGTCCTCATTGTGGTGCGGGACAAACCCATCAGCTCCATCAAGGCCGACCTCGTGCACGCCTTCCTGTCTGTGAGGGCCACCCCCACCACCCTCACCCCCCACCCCTACCCTCACCCCCACTCTCACCCCCACCCTCACCCCCACCCTCACCCCCCTCCACCCCCACCCTCACCCCCCACCCCCACCCTCACCCCCACCCCCACCCTCACCCCCCTCCACCCCCACCCCCCTACACCCTAATTCCAACCCACCTCCACACTTACCCTCCCCCCACCCCCCTACACCCCCACCCCCCTACACCCCCACCCTCCTACACCCTCACCCCCACCTCCCTCCACCCCCCCACCCCCCCCTAGCCCCTCCACCCCCACCCCCCTACACCCCCACCCCCCTACACCCTCACCCGCACCTCCCTCCACCCCCCCACACCCCCCTAGCCCCTCCACCCCCACCCCCCCAGCCCCCTCCCCCCACATCCCGAGTGAGCGCGTGGGTGAGCGAGTGTGAGTGAGCGTGTGTGTGTGAGCATGTGGGTGAGCGAGTGTGAGTGAGCGAGCGTGGGTGAGCGAGTGTGGGTGAGCGAGTGAGCGTGTGGGTGAGCGAGTGTGTGTCAGCATGTGGGTGAGCGAGTGTGAGTGAGCGTGTGGGTGAGCGAGTGTGAGCGCGTGGGTGAGCGAGTGTGGGTGAGCGAGTGTGAGTGAGCGTGTGGGTGAGCGAGTGTGTGTCAGCGTGTGGGTGAGTGAGTGTGTGTCAGCGTGTGGGTGAGCGAGTGTGTGTCAGCGTGTGGGTGAGCGAGTGTGTGTCAGCGTGTGGGTGAGCGAGTGCGGGTGAGCGAGTGCGGGTGAGCGAGTGTGGGTGAGCGAGTGTGAGTGGAGGAGTGTGTGTGAGCGAGTGTGGGTGAGCGTGTGGGTGAGCGAGTGTGAGTGAGAGTGTGAGCGCGTGGGTGAGCGAGTGTGGGTGAGCGAGTGTGGGTGAGCGAGTGTGAGTGAGAGTGTGAGCGCGTGGGTGAGCGAGTGTGGGTGAGCGAGTGTGGGTGAGCGAGTGTGGGTGAGCGAGTGTGGGTGAGCGAGTGTGAGTGAGCGAGTGTGGGTGAGCGAGTGTGAGTGAGCGAGTGTGGGTGAGAGTGTGAGTGAGCGAGTGTGGGTGCGTGAGTGTGTGTCAGAGTGAGAGTGAGCGAGTGTGGCGCTTGCCCCCCCCCCCCCCGCCGGCCTTTGCGGGTGCTGCTACCCCCTAACAGCACTTGCCCCAACAGTCGCTTAAGGCTACACGGGGCATCTTTGTCTTTGTGCCGCAGATCCCCAGCTTGAGCCACAGCGTGGTGTCACAGGTGAGCTTCCGCGCCGAGTACAAGTGTACCGGAAGCCCCGTCGTCTTCCAGAAGCCCGTCAAGTTCCAGGTGAGAGGGGGTGGCACTCAAACGTCTGACCGGTCCGGACCTCCGTCCGTCTGCAACCCCTCCAGCAATAAAATATGACAGAGGAGTTGTTAGTGAGTAAGGAGTTGTTAGTGAGTGAGGAGTTGTTAGCAAGTAAGGAGTTGTTAGTAAGTAAGGAGTTGTTAGTGAGTGAAGAGTTGTTAGTAAGTAAGGAGTTGTTAGTGAGTGAAGAGTTGTTAGTGAGTGAAGAGTTGTTAGTAAGCAAGGAGTTGTTAGTGAGTGAAGAGTTGTTAGTAAGCAAGGAGTTGTTAGTAAGGCGTTGTTGGTAAGGAGTTGTTAGTAAGCAAGGAGTTGTAAGAAGTTGTTAGTAAGTAAGGAGTTGTTAGTTAGTTAGGAGTTGTTAGTAAGTAGTTGTTAGTAAGTAAGGAGTTGATAGGAGTTAGTAAGTAAGGAGTTGTTAGTAAGTAAGGAGTTGTTAGTGAGTGAAGAGTTGTTAGTAAGTAAGGAGTTGTCAGTGAGTGAAGAGTTGTTAGTAAGCAGGGAATTGTTAGCAAGGCGTTGTTAGTAAGCAAGGAGTTGCTAGTAAGCAAGGGGTTGTTAGTAAGGAGTTGTTAGTAAGTAAGGAGCTGTTAGTAAGGAGTTGTTCGAAAGTAAGGAGTTGTTAGAAAGTAAGGAGTTGTTAGTAAGGGGTTGTTAGTGAGCAAGGAGTTAGTAAGCAAGGACTTGTTAGTGAGTAAGGACTTGTTAGTAAGGAGTTGTTAGTAAGTAAGGAGTTGTTAGCAAGGAGTTGTTAGCAAGCAAGGACTTGTTAGTAAGCAATGAGTTGTTAGTAAGTAAGGAATTGTTAGTAAGTAAGGAGTTGTAAGTAAGGAGTTGTTAGTAAGTAAGGAGTTGTTAGTAAGTAAGGAGTTGTTAGTGAGGAGTTGTTAGTAAGTAAGGAGTTGTTAGTAAGTAAGGAGTTGTCAGTAAGTAAGGAGTTGTAAGTAAGGAGTTGTTAGTAAGTAAAGGACTTGTCCCTTGCTTGTTACTCGACGCGTGTGCGGCGATGACGCAGCCATCGACCGAGGGTCAAATTGCGAACCGCGTTGTTAGTGATCGGCATCGCGCTCGCTGAAGGTGTCGATGCCTTCAGGGAAGTCGTGGACTCTGTAGACGCAACTGCGCACAATTCTGTGAGTCGCTTATAACCGCTTTGCCGTTACTTATCGCCAATTATGGACTCAGACTATTGTCCTATCATCTCATAGAGTCCCTGGTACGTGACAATCTGATACACAGTGGCATTGGGGGTCGCAAAATGCCGATTGATTACTAATAAACCCCAATGATCCGATCGAAATTAGGGATTTCGATCGGATCATTGGGGGGGCACGTGCCACCCCCCCGACCCCCCCACACACTGGCTCTGCCAGTGCCTGCAGTCACGACAGTTTAGACTCAAAAATGTAACGTGCTAATTGGGCGAGGTGGTTGTTGTTGTTTTTGTTGTCGTAAGAGCTTGGGGCTAGAGAGACGACAATGACGATGATGATGATGTTGGAAGAGTGAATTCCAAAGTGGAGCAGTGAGGTGATCTGCAGTGTGGTGAGTGGGTGGGTGAGTGAGTTAGAGAGTGGGTGAGTGTGACGAATACATGCCCAGTGATGAATATTTTAATCGGTCCCGGGCATCCCCTAGGTCGACTCAGCCTCAAATGAGCATCAGGTCTGGTACGCAAACATCGCCACTGGGGAGACAAAGGCGGCCGTGTGTGGTGCTAGCAACCCCACCCCGTCGCGTGCTGTTCCGGCCTTTATAGCTGCTCGCTAGCAGCACTTGCCCCAGCAGGCTGATGAGGCTGCACGGGGGATCTTTGTCTTTGCTGCAGGTTGACATCACCTTCTCCGGCGGAGGGTCTGGCCACAAGGAGGGAATTTACTCCGTGACCTTTACCCTCATCTCAGGTGAACTCTGACCCCCAACCCAACACTTTGCCCCCTGATACAAATCTACACAAGTGATGGGCAGCCCCATTAAATCCATTTCCCTTAAACAGCAACTCCGTCATTTCCACGAAGACCGCCGTTCATCCCGCTTTTCAGCGCGCCGAACGAGCGAGAGGCGCAGCGTCGCCCTCCCGCGTTGCCGAACTTACAACGGGCGCAAGAGAGCGGCGAAAGGTCGCAGCCCATTGTCCACACAGAGCGCTTGCCACGACTGCGGCGCGATACCTCGCCGATCTCGTCAAGAAGCATAAACCATCAACACGCGACACTCCGGTGATCCTTGCAGCAGCAGCAGCAGTAGCAGCGGCAGCAGCGGCAGCGGCTTTTGG
The DNA here is from genome assembly GCF_048934315.1 of Petromyzon marinus. Classification (NCBI taxonomy): domain Eukaryota; kingdom Metazoa; phylum Chordata; class Hyperoartia; order Petromyzontiformes; family Petromyzontidae; genus Petromyzon; species Petromyzon marinus. The sequence continues at coordinate 6,933,139 of NC_133731.1, read as the reverse complement.
CTGAGCCGTCGAACAAAGGCGGCGGCGGTCACCGCAACGCCGCGCGGCGCTTTCGGAAGCGCTTCTGCGGCCGTCTGGAACGCTCTCTTCCCTTCCAATATTAACAAGCCACTGGAGCTGTGCACTTGTAAATCTTCACCTAGGTTGACAAACCCATCCCTTTAGAACTGCTTTTAGCGTTCAGTTTGTGTCGTCCTTCCCCCCCCCCCCCGCGCACCTCCGACGAGCACGGTTGGCTACGTGCGGTGCGAAAGAAGTTGAACGCACGTACCATACGGAAGCGCGCACGCGCCGTCCAAGCCAACGGAGAACCACACACTTATCGTAGGTACAAGAAGCCGTGTCGTACGCCCGACTCGCCAAACGCCTCCTGCCTGCTCGCAGACACGGGTCAACGCCGTCGTCCCCGGCGCCCGCTGGAGCTACGGGAGCTCGGGGGGGGTTTGTCTGCCGCGTGGGCATCACCCTTCCGCCCCCACACCCCCCCCGCCCCCCGTGTGGCCACGCAGGACCCAACCGGAGGTTCCGCAAGGTGGTGGAGGTGATCCAGGCGCAGCTTGTCCACTCCCACGACCAGCCGTGCGTGCAGCAACTCAGCGGTGAGTGGGCGTGGGCGACGTCTCCGCCGGCCGATGCGCCGTTTAGAAATTTAAAAAAAAATAAAAATCCTTTATTGCTGTTCAAGAACCCAGAATACAAAGTAGATCTCGAACCGCTGATGCACCGTGTAACGGCAACGACAAAAAGTGTCCAAATAAATTAAATGTATTAAAATAATAAATGTTTCGCAATATGAAACTAAAACCGTCACATAATTGGGGTTTTTTTGTGGGCTAGATCGCGTTAATGTTTATGCATCGTGATTCCTGGCGAAACGTCACGGTACCCGAATTGTAACTGTTGTGGGTTTACTCTCCAACGCACAACCGGTGCTGATGAACTGGTAACGAATTTTGATTTAAAGCTTTCGTGACTGCAGGGATTCATATTCTTGGTTCTTTCGGTAAAGTCACCACGTAGAAGGAAAACAACAAAATAATAAAAATTATAAAAATATAAAACAATAAAATTCTCACGACGTTTCGACTGCAACACAAGCAATCATCATCAGGTGTGAAAACCACAGCAAGAAAATTTGAAAAAGAGTGGCGGTTATTTTTAACGTCAGCACCACGGAGAGCGATTTATTATTTTGTTGTTTCCCTTCTATGTGACTTTACCGAAAGAACCAAGAAAAATAGTGACGGATTGGCAAATTCGGTTTACGTGACAAACCCCTCACTTCTAGATTTGAAGCTTTCGTGACTGCAAGGATTCATACTCTTTGGTTTTATTCGTTAACGTCACGTAGGTAAAAACATTAAAATGAATGAAAACAACTAAATTAAATCACGACGTTTCGGAGACAACACAAGCTTCCTTCATCAGGTGTAAAAAAGGGCACAGCAAAATAACTCAGCTTAAAGGTCGCGGTCTGAGCTTGGCTGTGTTCACTCCAGCGCTGTCCTCTAGACAGTCTGGTCCCTTCACCTGATGAAGGCCACTTGTGTTGTGGTCGAAACGTCGTGATTTTTGTTGTTTTATTTTTTACCCACGTGACTTTACCGAATAGAACCAAAGAGTATGGATCCTTGCAGTCACGAAAGCTTCAAATCTAGAACTGTACAGAGAGTTATTTGTGATGATAGACTGTTATATAGGGTAAGAGGAGGGGGAGCAGCCAGGGGTTTAACGACACATTGATACTCACGCGATCCAATCCCCAAAAACAACTATATTATGGACACTATATTGGTCGCAAAAGCCTCCTACGCGTGGAACAAACTAAAACCTGGCGCGCCGGGCCCAGCGCTCCCCGGCTTGACGGCCGGGGAGCGGTGGCGGCTACACGCCGCGTGGCTGCCTGAAGTCATCCAGCATTGCAGAGGCGACGCTTGGTGGAGGTCGCACTCATTTGAGGCCGAGCCGACCTAGGGGAGGCACAGGATCGCCAACGTTAGTGGCCGTGAGCGGGAATCGAACTCGGGGCGGGCCGGGTTCGTAGCGCGGCAGCGTCGCCACTCTCCGCCGACCGACTTTGAGAGGCCTTCATCCAGCAGTGGATTGCTAAAGGGTTGAGCCTCAAATCCGTGGTGGCTGCGAGATGTTGACTACCTCGCCTGGTATGCAGGAAGTCGTGGGTTCGTTGCCGACCCTGACGACGCCTGCTGCTGCTGTATATTTGGAGTTTGCGTTTCTCTCATCATCATCACGGTGGCTAGGAGATGTTAACTACCTCGCCTGGTATACAGGAGGTCGTGGGTTCGATCCCGACCTTGACGACGCCTGCTGCTGTATATTTGGAGTTTGCGTGTCTCTCTCTGATCATCATCACTGCGTTAGCTATGAGATGTTAACTACCTCGCCTGGTATACAGGAGGTCGTGGGTTCGATCCCGACCCTCTGACGCCTGCTGCTGTATATTTGGAGTTTGCGGTGTCTCTCTCTCTCTCTCCCCGTGGTCGCGTGGATTTTTCTCCGGGTCCTCCGGTTTTCCCCCTCCACAATTAGAATCAACGTCACCACCACGCGTTTAGAGTATTTGCCTCCTTCTATAAATGTCCACGTGATGATGATGACGATGATGACGACGAGTCCACTTGGCTGAGCTATCATTTGTGACGGCCAGGTCGCTTCTGAAAAAGAGCTACGTGGTGAAATAATATCAGTTTAATAGTTAATAGTTTAATAACAATAATAGTTTAATAAGAATCGTGGAAACCCCCCCCCCTTGCTCTCCCCCGCTCCCCCTCCCCTCCCCCGCTCCCCCTCCCCTCCCCCGCTCCCCCCACCGTAGATGAGCGGAGTAATGGCCGGGGCGCTCCGGGCACGGGGGGGACGCCGGTGCACCACCACCACCACCAACAACAACAACAACCACCACCACCCCGGCGCTCTCACGCCGACAACAACGGAGGCAGCAGCTCGAGCTGTGGGGGTGCTGTCGGTGGGGGAGGAGGCGATGCAGGGGAGGAGTCGGAGGGGGGAGCGCTCGGAGGCGCCGAGGGGCCACACTGCTCCACCTCGTACGGCGGTGGCGCTGTGGCACAGACCCCGGCCACACCGGCCAAGAGGGCGTGAGGGTGGCCACGCGGAGTGGACTGCTGCTGCTGCTGCTGCCAAAGGCCGGCCACGAGCTCAGCCGGAGAGACACTCAGCCGGAGAGACACTCAGCCGGAGAGACACTCAGACAGACAGACACTCAGACAGACATTCACTCAGACAGACACTCAGACAGACACTCAGACAGACACTCAGACAGACAGACACTCAGACAGACATACACTCAGACAGACAGACAGACGCTCAGACAGACAGACACTCAGACAGACAGACACTCAGACAGACACTCAGACAGATGCTCAGACAGACAGACAGACACTCAGACAGACATACACTCAGACAGACAGACAGACGCTCAGACAGACACTCAGACAGACAGACACTCAGACAGACACTCAGACAGACACTCAGACAGATGCTCAGACAGACAGACGCTCAGACAGATAAACACGCAGACAGATAGACACTCAGACAGACACTCAGACAGACAGACACTCAGACAGACAGACACTCAGACAGACAGACAGACGCTCAGACAGATAAACACGCAGACAGACAGACACTCAGACAGACACTCAGACAGACAGACACTCAGACAGACATACACTCAGACAGACAGACAGACGCTCAGACAGACAGACGCTCAGACAGACATACACTCAGACAGACAGACACTCAGACAGACAGACACTCAGACAGACAGACACTCAGACAGACAGACAGACGCTCAGGCAGACAGACGCTCAGACAGATAGACACGCAGACAGACAGACACTCAGACAGACAGACACTCAGACAGACACTCAGACAGACAGACACTCAGCCGGAGAGACACTCAGAAAGACAGACACTTAGCCACACAGACACTCAGGCAGACACGTAGCCAGATAGACACTCAGTCACACTCAGTCACACACTCGACAGACACTCAGATAGGCACTCGGCAGACACTCAGATAGGCACTCATGCAATCCCACACTCACCCAGCCAATCGATCACCCAGATGGACAATCACCCAGCCAGACAGACAATCAGCCAACCACCCAGCTTTCTGGCTGACCGACCATTCACTCACCCACCCAGGCACCAAGCCAGCCAGCCAGCCGGCCGGCCGGCCCCCAGGTCAGTCACCCAGCCTGCCAAACAGCCACCCCGAGAGCTACCCAGAACGGAGCCAAATCCACCAGCCACTCAGACACCCAGAGGATACTCAGCCATCCAAACAAACACGTTCCCTCGCGGATGTCACGGAGGAATCTCCGTCCGTACGACTCATCCCCCGCACTCCCCCCGCGCGTGCGTGCGTGTGTGCGTGCGTGTGCGCGCGTGTGTATGTGTGTGCGTGTGTGTGTGCGTGCGTGTGCGTGTGTGTGCGTGCGTCTGTGTGTGCGCTTGTGTGTGTGTGCGTGTGTGTGTGCGTGCGTGCGTGTGTGTGCGTGTGTGCACGTGTGTGTGCGTGTGTGTGTGCGTGTGTGTATCTACGTGCGTGTGTGTGTGTGTGCGTGTGTGTGTGTGCATGCGCCCGTGCGGCGTAACCCGGTCCGTTGGCACGTCAGTTGCCGGAACCGCAGAGGCGTGCGGGGGCATTCGAACGCAGCCCAATCTCCCCGTGTGTCTGTCCGTCCGTCCGTCTCCCCGTGTGTCCGTCTCCCCGTGTGTCCGTCTCCCCGTGTGTCCGTCTCCCCGTCCGTGCGTCTCCCCGTGCGTCTCCGCCCGTCGTCGCCGTCCAGCGTGTGCCTTCAACACGCAGCGACGTCCCCCTGGCGACAGCAACGGCCGAACCAAATGGCACGGCTGCGGTGGGGGGTGGGCGCGCAACGCCGTGCCACGCGTCCCCCCCCCTCCCTCCCGCCGCACCGCCAACGCCAAACTCACCGCTGCGATCCCAGCTTCTCGGCATTGCCGGCTCCGCGTTTTTGAATTCCCGTCACTGCCCTGGGCCACCCCGCCACCCACCCCCCCCCCCCGCCCCAACTCGGAACCACCACCGTCCCTCGAGAATTTGTCCAAGCTTGTCTCGTTTGGGGGGCGGCTATTTCGCAATCGCCAATCGGGGACCTCTGTCGCCGCTGGGTCTCGGGCCGTCAACTCGCCCTGTGCACCAGGCGCAGCCTGGACTCGGTTGTGAACCCAGGTCTGCAGCAGCAGCAGCGGCGCCAGCCGGCGTTCTCACCGGGTGCCAGAGAAGACGGCGTCGCTCGCGTTCCATCGGTTTTGAACTCCGGTTACAGAGTGGCGAAGCTGCGTCGGCAAACGGCTCCGAGTAACCATCGCCGTCGGTTGCCGAGGAAATAATTGAGGATGATAAATAATTGAATCGGACGGGATACGTCTTCCGACCGCGCATCAAAATAAACATGTACATTTCTCACACTATTTAAGCTATTTCTCTCAAGCTATTAACTACTGCCACAATTTGTTTTTATATTTTACCGCGTAAGCCCCCCCCCCCCGCCCCCCCTCCCGCTGAGCTCTGTAGCTCTCTTTTTTTTTTCATCTCCCCGAGATCGGCCAGACCCATCGAAAGTGGGGGGCTCGCGTCATCGCGCGGGGGGGGGGGGAAGGGGAAGGGGAGGGGGGGAAAACAAAAAAAAATCTTCGTTTTTATTCATTAATAGCAGCAGCCAAAATAATTCACGCTCGAGAACTAACACCCTCGTGGTGCGGCCCAAACGATGCGCTCCCAAGCGGGGGTGCCGTGTGGCCGATGCGTCGTGCCGCGTGGTGGTGGGGGGGGGGACAACACAACGGAAAACAAAGCTCGCTCGGATTGCGCGGAGAGACGGATAGATGCGAAAGAGGCGTAAAACGGTGGATGGTTTGTATCCCTTTCTTTCCGTGAAGGTTTTTTGGGGCCGTTAGCGGAGCACGTGGCCAGACTCGTCCTCTGCTCTATCTCTCACCGGGGTTTGTAAAGATGCTGTGTGTGGGGGGCGGGGGGGGGGGGGGGTAAAAGCGCCGCTCGCGCGTGTATGAAAACTCTCGACGACGAGTATATTTAAATATTAAAAAAACATATAATTGCTTAATAGTAACGACGTCATCATTAATAATAACGATGTAATGTTGATCATAAGAGTCACATGCACAAATATAGCACTACTTAGGTTTTAAGTGTCGGCGGGCGGGTAGTGTTTATTAATTATTATAATTATTATCGAGAATGATGTACACCGTTGGACATATTTCAAGTAAAAAAAAGGAAATGAAAAAAAAATATTACAATATATTATACGGATATTTTACAAACAAAAGCAGGAAATTATTCAAATGCCACGGTGCTTGCTGTGGTCTTTTGCGGTAAGTCCGTCGCAAAGTGCTGCTCGTGAAACCATAATCTCTCACTCTTCCAGATGCATGCCCAGGCGACGCGGATGAACCATCGCTTTGCCGGTCGTCAAATCCGGTGATGCTCTTTGCAGTAGCCGCTTAAGTTATCTTTTTGCTGCTGCTGCTGCTGTTGTTGTTGATGATGATGACAATGCATTTGTTTGCGGATGCAAATTTGACGGGACAACAAACAAACAAAAAACTACCGATGCTTTTCGACGGAGTTGCAATCCAACTTTGTTTGGGATGGGGGGGGGGAAACAATTATATACGGTATGCACTTTTGTGTTTGTTACGTTACAGGGCTTTGTTGTTGTCGTTGTTATCGAAGTTGCGTTGCACTTTTTGCCTTATGGCCGGGTCCACACCTCGAGCGATCGGTTGCATACAACTTTGGTTGCGTGCAACTTCAGTTGCATACAACTTTGGTTGCGTGCAACTTCAGTTGCGTGCAACTTCAGTTGCATACAACTTTGGTTGCGTGCAACTTCAGTTGCGTGCAACTTCAGTTGCATACAACTTTGGTTGCGTGCAACTGCATCGCTTGCATGCGATGTCTCTGCAACCCGATCGTGAGCAGTTTCACAACTGGTCGCTGACGCCGGGTTCTCTACACCCTGAATGATCAGTTGCATACAAATTTGGTATACAACTTCAGTCGCACGCAACTGAACTGCTCGTATGTGGACATCTCTACGTCCGGTTGCGAGCAGACGGGTCTAGCGGCAGCGCGTTCCCCGCTTGCCGCAGATGTTCGTGGTTCGGGTTCCAGTGGGCCGCCCCGGTTAACGCTGCGGCTGTCAGTTTAACACGCGGAGGGCTTTTGCGACCAATATCATCCATAATAGAGGTTTTTTTTTTGGGTTAGATCGCGTAAATATATAAATGCGTCGTTAAACCCGCCACCACCCGACACGGCCAACTAGCAAGGGTTGTCGCGTAAGCGGAACGTGGCCAATTCGTCACTAGTACAGCACTGCACCGGTGTGTTGGAGAGAGCAAATCCACAACATTTACAATCGGAGTACGACGTTTCGCCAGCAATTACAACCGGCACCATCAGGCGGCTGTATTGACAATTTGCGCGCCGCTTCGCAGCGGACATTACGCGTCTCCCCCCCCCCCGCGTCGTCGCGTGCCGGCGACGCGGTCCAGTTTTGAAGAAAAAAAATCGCACTGGCTAAATTTGACTCGGTTGGAATTATCGCTCGCGCATTGACCGCCGCTGCCTGTACTGCGGGAAGCTTCGGCAGAGGCGCCCTCCGGAAAAAAAAAAAGACGTCGCGCCTACTCGCTGTGCTGCCTTTCTACCTGCAAGACGGTGCTCACACGCATGCAAGGCTGCATCCCAGTGAGGCTTTCCTGGGTAAACAAGCCGAATGTTAACCCCTCTCCCATTCCGAGACGTCTGCAAGCGGCAGAGTGTTCCCGCGTTCGCCACTGAATCTCGAAAAGCGCGCGAGTGGCTCGGCGTTGATTTTTTTGCGAGAGGCGCGGAGCCCCGTTGTTTTTTTTAAGAACGTCGTACTCACCGCGGAGAACTGTAGCGACATGACCGCACTCTACGATAGCCGGCGTCAAAAGTGTGCCACATGCCCTCCCGCATGGCCTCGTGGGAGCCTCGGTACCTATAAAGTTAATTTATTTCAGGTTGTTTTTTTAGTTCCGGTTTTGTTTCATTGAAGTACGTCATCAGAACGGAACAGAAAGCAAATCCGATGACGTACGCGTACGTGAAGGAGTGATCTGCTGACGTTATTCATCACGGCCACGTGTACGGGCTGTGATTGGTCGCTGCGATCTTCACATTGGCGTAGGGGCGGGGCTATGCAACAGTGGGCGTGACCAGACACCTTAGCCATGCCCAGACACCACGTGCTTACCCCGCGATTGAGTTTTACGGGTTTCTAGAGCAATGTGGATTGCTTAATCGATCGCTCAGCTGTGGACCCAGCTTCAGGCTACACTTTGTGTATATATGTACATTATGTTAAGACACACGCGTACACGCTCACAAGGCCTGCGCAGTGATCTGCGGTGGCGTCGCCATCACCCGTGCATGCTCAGCCGCCTTTGTATCTCTTTGCCTGATTACATTACGTCTTGGTGGAAAGGCACTTTCTGCAGACATTTGGTGGCAAATGGCAATTTCGCATTATCCACCTCCCCCCCCCCCCCCACCCACCAAATATAACTGTAAACTTATGTTCCGCCAATATATGAATTGGAGGTCTGCGTGGTGAAAATTATGCATTGGCTGATGTGTTGAATTTTCTTTCGCACCGTACGTAGCCAACCGTGCTAATCGGAGATGCCGAGCTGGGGGGAGAGGGGGGGGTGAAGGACAACAAACTAAACATTTGGCCAAACGACCATCAGATTCGACACAAATAAAAGCAATTGAACCATTTCCCATTCGACCTACCACCACCACCACCAAAACACTCACGGACAAAAATACCTTTCCGTCAACGCGTGCGTTCGAAATTGAGCTTGCGAATCCGACTGGCTTACCGTAATTTCCATGGAGCCGGACTCGACTTCTATACCGACCAACCAAACCACCACCCCCATCTCCCCTTTCCTGCCTCTCCCACCTTCATCCCTTGTACAGGCGGGGGTTTTTCTTTGCACTGCACGTTTACTAGAGAGAGCACGGTAGCCGTATGCCCCCCCCCCACCCCCCACCACGTAGACGCCTATTCTCAGGTATTGTAGTGCAGGGCTGAGAACCTTGACGAGCGAAGCGCAGGGGCTGTTTCTACCGCGGACACACGGGGGGGGGGGAGGAGGGACACACGAGGCAATGCCTTCAAAGACAATGCATTTGTAAGGGACGAATCTGAGATGTACATAACTAGGGGAAAGGAGAAGAACAGTCGGTAATTTATTCATGCGTTTTAATATTCACGTTTTCTTTGTATTTGTTATTTTAAGATGTTACCGTATTCTCCAGTTAAGAAGAAGCAGCTCCGGAAAGTAAACGAGACGCTCCGACCAAAACAATGTTATGGGGGTGGGGGGGGGGGGGGTGTCAATAAAGTTCTACAAATATGGTCTCAAAGACAAAGTTCCCCCTGGTAGCCTTCAACGGAATTTGTGGGCAAGTGCTGTTCGCGAGCGGCACCTCTTGAAGGCCCGCACTGTGGCTCACGAGGGGGTGGGTGGCCAGCACCACGCCCGGCCGCCTTTGTCTCCCTAGCAGCGATTTCTACGGAGGGGTGGGGGGAAAAGTGCGTTATAATCCGGAGAATACGGTAATGTATTGTTACTTATTATCTTATTATTAATGTTACGATTCTGTGATAAATAATGATCCTATATATAAATCCGATGAGCTACAAAGCTCTTGTTCACAAATGTACAGTATAAGTAATTAGGTTACAACCACATTGTAACATCACCCCATCATCCCCCCCCCCCCCCCCTGCTGACAGACTATACCCGTCTGTGATACAGAGCGCATTCGTGAATGAATGGCGCCTATACCAAAATGTACTACTGCTACTACTAATAATTATTATTAACGATGATTTTTTTGGGCTTAAGGATGGTATTATCAGCCGGGGATTCAAAAATGTCATCTCGTTGATTTTTTTGTTGTTCTTCTTCTTCTTGTTAATAACTTGAAATAAAGTCGCAAACGATTACGAAGGGTCTTCTTAGTCGGCGTGTTTCCCAGTAAACATTGAACGTTGGCCAAACGTTACTGGGACGTTGACCCTGACATTCAAGCACAACGCGGTGCTTCGACATTGCGATCACTGCAATATATTAACCGCCGTGATTGTAGTGGTCAGCGCTCTGGACCTGTAATACAAAGGTCACTTATTTCGCCACGATCTCCAGGCGCGGCAGTTGTAACGATGATGCAAGTTTATTAAATCTCCGCCTCCGTCCACCACTTATCAACCCACAAGCATGAACGGCTTGACCACAGTTAACTGTACACGATTTAAAACTATAAAGTATTATTTTATATATTTTGCCAGGTAAGGCCCATCGAGCTGCGTAGCTCTTGTTCAGAAGCGACATGGCCACAAATTATAGCCCAGCGAAGTGGCTTATCACGTGGAAATGTAGAGCAGCCAAATACTCTAAACGCGTGATTGTTGATTCTAAATGTGGAGGGGAAAACCGGAGGGACCCGGAGAAAAATCCACGTGACCACGGGAAGGGAGACACCCAAACTCCAAATATACAGCAGCAGCAGGCGTCAGGGTCTGGATCGAACCCACGACCTCTTGCATCCCAGGCGAAGTAGTTAACATCTCATAGCCACCGTGATGATGATGATGAGAGAGAGAGACACGCAAACTCCAAATATACACCAGGCGTCAGGGGTCGGGATCGAACCCACGACCTTTTGCATACCAGGCGAGGTAGTTAACATCTCCTAGCCACCGCGGTGATGATGATGATAGAGAGAGAGAGAGACACGCAAACTCCAAATATACACCAGGCGTAAGGGTCGGGATCGAACCCACGACCTCCTGCATCCCAGGCGAGGTAGTTAACATCTCATAGCCACCGTGATGATGATGAGAGAGAGAGAGACACGCAAACTCCAAATATACAGCAGCAGGCGTCAGGGTCGGGATCGAACCCACGACCTCCTGCATCCCAGGCGAGGTAGTTAACATCTCCTAGCCGCCCTGGCGAGGTGTTCTCCGTCGGCTCGTCTCGTGTGGCGAGGTAAAGTGTGAGCAACTCCCACATATTTCTCGAAGACATCTGATCAGCGTGTTAAGAGTAGGCCAAATCACCCACTGGAGTTCCCCTCGATAGTGAAGAGACCCTTCCGCTGGCAGTCGCGCGCGCATAGCAATTGCAAGGCTGCATCTTCCCCTTTCGACGATCATCATGCCGACGGAGGCAAGCGTGGATGAGTAGGCACAACACACCCCCGGCTCTAGCGATCAGCACGGTTGGCTACGTACGGTGCGAAAGAAATCCGACACGCACGCAATAGTAACACTGTAACACGATAACAAATGCAACGTTAATAGCTTCAAAAGGTCAAAAGAGCCTCCCACTTGTTCGCCATCGTTGTCAACGCACGCCTGGAACCTTCCCCAGGTGATCTCCAGAGCCCGCAAGGCGCATGTCTGGTGATGGTGTTGTTGCAAAGTGTTCACATTTTTTTGAAGTATCCTCTATAGTGTCAATAATATACAGGGGGGGGGTGCTTTAAAACACATTCCTGCGGATGGAGCTGGTAGGAACGTTGGGTTGCTCGGTCAATGGCCAGGGTCAACGGCGGCACCACGTGGTGTATTCCGCAAATATGCCCGACTGTGAGGGCGGGCACAAGCCGGCGTGAGTAGGTTAAACGTTGAGTTTTATAAGGGCACCACGGGGTGACCAGCCCCTCCCACCCAGCCCCACCCCACCCACCCCCCACCCAGCCCCTCCCCACCCTCCCCTCCCCACCCAGCCCCATCCAGCCTCTCCCACCCTCCCCACCCAGCCCCTCCCACCCCTCCCACCCAGCCCCTCCCCACCCCTCCCCACCCAGCCCACCCCTCCCACCCCCCACCCACACCACCCTCCCCACCAAGCCCCTCCCCACCCTCCCCTCTCCACCCAGCCCCACCCCTCCCATTTTGGATGCACGACGGTTGGACACAATAATCCCCTGTGGGCTGGTGGTGTAACCAGGAGGTTCCTGCAAATATAAACGTTAACACTTACATGGGACTATCGTTTTTAATGGGAAAAAGAACGGATAATAATAACACACTATAGCACGATGACAAGTGTAATGTTAACATCTTCAACAGGTCAAAGAGTCTCCCAATTCATCTTCTTTGGTTCTTTCGGTAAAGTCACGTAGAATGAGAATAAAAATAATAAATTGATAAAATAAAATAACACAATAATAATAATATTCTCACTGAGAATAATAATAATATTCTCACTGAGAATATTATTGTGTTATTTTATTTTATCAATTTATTATTTTATTCTCATTCTACGTGGTGACTTTACCGAAAGAACCAAAGAAGATGAATCATTGCAGTCACAAAAGCTTTAAATCGAAATTTAGTCTCCCAATTGTTCGCCATCGTTGTTAACACGCGGAGGCACATTCCTCGTGCGTTGTTTCAAATTCTCAGGAGCGTTATAAACACATTTTATTCAGAAACACCCCTGCCGCCGACGATGCCGACGCGCGCCCGCCTTGATTGTCTCGTGCACGGCTGTGACTTGTCAGCTGCGGCGCGAGGGGGCCGTCCATAAATGACGTCACGCGATTTTGGGACCGATTTTTGACCCCCCCCCACTCCTCTTCGTCACACGGCGTCACAAAAAGTCAGACCTCCCCCCATCCTTAAATATGACGTCACAAAGCTATGCCCCCCACCCAAATATATAAAACATGCTTCAAATCATTGTAGTGCGCATTTAATGTGGCGCTGCACTCTGATGTTGTAGGAGAAAAACATTTATTAAAAAATCTTATTTAATTAAGTAGAACGCGTTGTTTACATTTATTTAAAGTTGCTGCATTTTGACGTGACGTCACATTTCTCACAACCCCCCCTCCACCACGTCATATATCGTCATAAATGTCTGACCCGCTCCCACCACCTCCCTAGGTGCGTGACGTCATTTATGGACAGTCCCCAAGGTGTCACCCCGCCGGGTCCGCCTCTGCCCTCCCCACCGACCCCCGTAAGGTGCTGAAGAGTGCCTGCGTTCGTCTTCTGTGGTTCTTTCGGTAAAGTCACCACGTAGAATGAGAATAAAATAATGAATTGATAAAAAATAAAATAACGCAATAAAATTCTCACGACGTTTCGTGACAATTTTATTGTGTTAGGAGATGAATTTTATTGTGTTAGAAGATGAATTTTATTGTGTTAGAAGATGAATCCTTGCAGTCACGAAAGCTTTAAATCGAAAGTGTCTGCGTTATGAATGGGCACGGGGAGAAACGCGTCTTCCGTACACGCACGCAAGTTACGTAATAGCACGCGGCATTCAGAGAACGGCGCCTCCAGTCTCGGCTCTTTTCTCTCCGAGTCCGTGCGCTCGTGTGTCGCGCCGGCCTTGGCAAGGTGCTCGCGAACAGCGCTTGGCCCGACGGTCTGTGCAAAAGGCTGCACGGGGTCGATCTTCGTCTGTGTGTGGTGTGCGGGTGGATGTGGGGCCACCCGAGTTCCATTCCCGCTCACGGACCACCACCGGTGAAGATTATCTGAACCGGTCCTGGGCCTCACCTAGGTCGACTCAGCCTCGAATGAGTACCTGGTGCGGTGTGTTAACAGCGCCACTGGGGAGACAAAGGCGGCCGGGCGTTGTGTTGGCCACCCACCCCCTCGTGTGCCGTGCCGGCCTTCACAGGTGCTGCTCGCTAACAGCACTTGCCCCTACAGTCTGCTACAGGCTGTACGGAAGATCTTTGTCTTTGGATGAGTGGCATGCCGGCGTCATCTCCCACCATTTTATTGCCAAATTCCAAAAATGCCACCGCAAATTACTCGACTTGGACTACACAAAGCAGTAGCAATTCATCGCCCCACTTGCAGGCCAGGTGCCGCACAGGGACAGCTGCCGCTGGGGGTGCCCTTTCAAGTGCGTTGAGATGAGATGCGATATGAAGCGCGTTACGACGTCCTAACAAAAACGAATCTATATTATTATTATTATCATGATGATAATTATTCTTACGTGTGTGCATGCGCCAAGATCTCAGAGATTAGGGACACGGTCCCATCATCGGTTGGCTGGGTCATGGATCTCGCATGTGGAGTCATCGAGTGCTCAAGCAGCTTATGTTTAGCCGGATAGAGGGGCCTAAACGGGCCCGGCACGGGCTGGAGAAGAGATGGAGTGATGCGGTACAGGAGTACGCGGAGCTGAGTGGACTTTGCTGATGACTGGTACCAGCGGTGTCAAGATCGGCCTCTTTGGAGGAGGAGGAGGCTCGTGAAGGACCGCTGCTGCTACTGGGCTAGTTGGAGGCAGTCGCCCTCCAGCAACAACGGAGGGCGGAGGAGCGACGCTCAGCAGATGGGCTGATGGTGCGCAGGGTAATAAAGCCACATGCTCGTAGCCGGAGGCGATAGATCCAGAGAGAAAGAGAGGAGAGACAGTGGGGTCCGACCGATACACCGAGTTTAAACGGAGCTCTCTTGCCCGTGATAATGGTTTATGATGAGAAGAATTCACCTGAGCGGACGTTTGGCAGAGATTGATGCTGGACAAGGGTGGGAGGTTATTCGAGAATTTATGGTAAAAAAAAAATATCGATCAAGGCACGGGCGGGATTCGAACCCGTGGATCTTTGGTTTACGAAACTGACGCCTTCACGCTTGGCCACCGCGGTGTAGCGGTCAGGGCCGTCCATAAATGACGTCACACGATTTTGGACGATTTTTGACCCCCCCCCCTCGTCGTCATAAAAAGTCAGACCCCCCCCCCCTCAAATATGACAAAGCTCTGCCCCCCCCAAACCATATTTCCATTTTGAAAATAAAACATGCTTCAAATCGCTTTATTGCCATTGTAGTGCGTATTTAATGTGGCGCTGCACTCTGATGTTGTAGGAAAAAAAACATTTATTAAAAAGTCAATTTAATTAAGTAGAACGTGTTGTCTATATTTATTTAAAGTTGCGCATTTTGACGTGACGTCACATTTCTCAACCCCCCCCCCACTTCGTCACAAATGTCTGACCTCCCCCCTAGGTGCGTGACGTCATTTACGGACGGCCCCTCAGCCACCTGCGCTACGAAACCCAGGTGGGCTCACGAGTTTGATCCCCGCTCACGGCCAACCACCAGTGACGATTATATTGAACCGGTTTCCGGGCACTCCCCGAGGCCGACTCAGCGCTTAAAATCATCGCCACTGGGGGAGACAAAGACGGCCAGGCGCGGTGTTGGAACTCCCCCCCCACACCCGTTTGTGTGTGCCGTTCCGGCCTGTTAGGTGATACTCGCTACGAGCAGCTGTCCCAGCGGCCCGTTAAGGCGATACGTGGAATCTTTGTCCGTGCTCTTCAAATGTCCGATGAGACTACGGTATATTTAAGTGCAATGACAAAAGGACCGTTGCCTGAAACGTCGCCCATGATGTCGTTTTTTTCCTTTTGAGGCCACATCTTTTGGGTTTTTGCGTATTGTTATTTTTGCACCAATGCCAAAGAAGCATCATCATCATCAGCAGCAGCAGCATCGTAGTCACCAAATTGTTTAATATTGGCAAGAGATGAGGTGCATATCTGAGGATTCGGTCAAAGACTGAATGAGCACAATCACCAATAATACACTGTAATTAATTACCATTCATGGTGTAGTTTAATTAATACACAAGAGACTGAATGAATGGTTATTGAGTGATACAATTAGCGAATTCTTCAATTAAATTACAATGATCTTATACGTAAAATAATCGATCCATGTCTGAATTAATCGAACCAAAAATCAGTAATGATTAAGCGATAGCTTAAGCCGTGAATTAATCGATGATTTAATCCACGAAATAATCGACACAGTCACTCACTAATGCATTAATTAGTTTATGCATGGAAGAATCAATTCACAAGTCATTCAATTATCCAGGAATCGATCACGTATCTTTCCGTGAATGAATTTACGAACGACGGCATTGATGAATGAATTAGGTCAATGGACCGCAACGAATGAATAACGAAAGCACAAGGAATGAGATTAATGAACCACATTGAATGTTGGGCCATAATACACACAAGAACGCAGTCAATAAACCACAGCTAATTATCCCAATTAGCCGCAAAAAAAGCTAATGACCACAGCTAATGATGAAGCCAAATGAAACAAACGAGAAATCCCAAATGAACCCCACAAACAAACGAGAAATCCCAAACGAACCCCACAAACGATCGAGAAATCCAAAACGCACCCACAAACGAACGAGAAATCCCAAACGAACCCCACAAACAAACGAGAAACCCAAAACGAACCCACAAACGATCGAGAAATCCAAAACGCACCCACAAACGAACGAGAAATCCCAAACGAACCCCACAAACGAACGAGAAATCCCAAACGAACCCCACAAACAAACGAGAAATCCCAAACGAACCCCACAAACGAACGAGAAATCCCAAACGAACCCCACAAACAAACGACAAATCCCAAACGAACCCCACAAACTAAACGAGAAATCCCAAACGAAACCACAAATGAAACCACAAACGAATGAATGACCGAACGTAATTTGAATCCGAGGCGTGCCGAACCGCCCCGCACCAACAATGCGCGAATGCAACTCGCCCTGGGGGCTCTAACACCACCCTCGCCCACCTCCCCCACTCCCCCCGGTTCGCCTTACCCACCCCACTGCCGCTCGGCGCTCTCGAATTGCCCCCGGGGCGTCTTTCGCTTCGCGCTCTTTTCCTCCGGGGGTGGGGGGGGGGCGGGGCAAGAAGGGAGGAGGGGGCGGGGCTCTTGAAGCCACGTAGCCGCGCGACTCCAGCAAGCAACGCAGCAGCCGCCACCACCACCGCCTCACGATGGGAGAGGTGCACCTAGCCAGGCACATGTTCCTGTGGGGCATGAGCGCCATTTACCTGTTCGCCTTCGCCTCTCTCTACGTGCAGATCCCAGGTAAAAACGAAGGCGACGGTTGGGGGGGGGGGAGGAGGGAGGAGGGGTGGAGAGCCAGGCGAATCGGCCACCCCCACCGAGGGTGCGGCCTTCACCGGTGCTCGGATAGATCCCCGGCCGAGGGAGGTGGCGCGTCTCGCCCCAAGGCTGGGCCGGCTCTGACCGACCGCCCGCCCGTCCTGCCCGCCCTCGCTGAAATTCTATTGTAGAGTCGATTTAACAAAAACTAAACCGTGTGCTTAGCAGTGACATTGCCTCCTCGTTATATTTTATTGCGCGAATACACGAGCCGGGTGTTTTATTTTAAAAAAATAATTTTATTGACCAATATGCACGGTTCCCCGCCCTCGTTTCGCATTGCTCCGTTAGAGCCCAAATGATCCATCCATCCATGCCATATTGCCGTTCTAATGTTTGTGAGCATTGTCTTCTCGTGTGCCCTAAAGCTCTGCTTGCCGTAACTTTCTGCGGGGTGGCCACGCTTCTGGGTTCCACGGGGGGTGAAATTTACTCGGGTTAACTCGTGACGGCGGGGTGGTGGGATTGTTGGCTGGATTGTGGTGGTGGTGATGATGATGATGATGATTTAATGGCCGAGAGAGAGAGAGCGAGAGAGTTTGCAAGCGATTCCATTGCCTTTGAGGCTCGTGACTAAAAGCAATTTTGCCTCGGTGAATTTCAGAAATAGTGCGTCGCGGTTAGGTAGGCATCTTTATTAAACGTAGTCGACAAATCCTCGTGGTTATTGTCTTAGTCGAGTTCACTCGATCTTGAATGTAGTAGGTTTTGTTTTAGTCTCAGCTCGGTCATTTTTTTGGGGGGGCACGTGGCTGGCACGGTCATAATTTCTTCTTCTTGGGCTGGTCTACTCACGAAAGCCAGAGATTCGGTACAAACGCCCTTAGTTATTAATACAGTAATCATCATAGGCTTAGCCATTCGGCGAACTCTGTAAATCTGGTTCATAAGCACAAACACACGCACACGTGCAGTCTAGACGATACCCAATTACCAGTAATAGCGCCGCAGTCTATGAGACCGTAACTCAATTAACTTCAGTCACACTCATTTAGCTTCGTCTCCTTACAGTCGGTCGCTGTTTGGTCTTTGGTGGGTAGATGATTGATGATGGTGATGGTATTGGTGGGAGACGATGATAATGATGGTATTGGTGAGTAGATGATGGTTAATGGTGGGTAGATGATTGATGATGGTGGGTAGATGATGATGGTGATGATGGTATTGGTGAGTAGATGATGGTTAATGGTGGGTACATGATGATGGTGGGTAGACGATTGATGATGGTGGGTGGATGATGATGGTAGGTAGATGATGATGGTGGTAGGTGGATGATGATGATGATGATGGTGGGATGATGATGGTGGGATGATGATGGTGGGATGATGATGGTGGGATGATGATGCTGATGATTTTGGGGAGATGATGCTGATGGTATTGGTGAGTAGATGGTGGCGATGGTATTTGTGGTATTGATGTTATTGGTGGGTAGATGATGATGATGATAGTATTGTTGGGCAGTCTTAGTCATCGTCACGCTGGATGCTTATTGTCCACTCGGTCATATTTAACTGAAATAACCAATTCACGCTCCCTTGCGGGTCATCATTTCGGTGGGCACACATTTTTTAGCTTTTGGATTTTAAATATTGAATTAATATTATCGATTCAGAGAGACGCATGGCTCTTTGTATCATGGGAGTAATAATTGTTAAACTCAACTGTACATTATTATTTTTATTTACCAGGTAAGGCCCACTGAGCTATATATTTTCTTTTTCAGAAGCGACCTGGCCACAAATGATAGCTCAACGAAGTGGCTTATCACGTGGAAATGTATATCAGTCAAATACTCTAAATGCACGTTGATTCTAAATGTGGAGAGAAAAACCGGGGGACCTGGAGAAAAATCTACGCGGAAGGGAGAGAGAGAGATGCAAACTATAAATATTCAGCAGGTATTGGGGTCTGGATCGAACCCACGACCTCCAGTATCCCAGGCGAGGCGGTTAACATCTGGCCACCGTGGCGCCCCACGGTGGCCAGATGTTAACCGTTACGTGCATGGGAGTTCCAGATGGGCAACTTTCAACTTATTACCATGTGCCAGTTGGAATATGGAATTAGGAGTGCAATTTATGCTACAGCGTTCAGGTAGCAACGTGTGGTCGTGGTGTAGCGGTCAGCACGCCGGACTTGCAATCCAGAGGGTTGCCGATTCGTTTAATTCTCCCGTCGCTGCAGTTGAAACTACGGACATGTCGCTTGAATTCCTCCACCTCTGTCCAGACCCTGCAGTGTACACGGGTACACCACACACACACACACACGCGACCACACTGAGTCTATCGCTCGTGGCGGGGTACAGTGTAGGCGCCCCCACCTCTTTCGTTAAGACGATCTGGCCAGCGTGGAAGAGTAGGCCAAACACCGTCCGCTGGGGCTATACGAACCTTGACCTGGTTGAGGTTGCCAACCCGCTCGACCATTCCACCGCCGCAGCATCCCTTGAACCCGACCCGACCCCCTTCCCGAATCGTTCCGCAGGTCTGTACGGCCGCGAGGGCATCCTCCCCGCGCGCAAGCAGCTGAGCCCCCAGGGCAAGCCGGAGGCGCAACTGATGTGGGAGCGCCCCACGCTGCTGTGGCTGGCGCCGCGCCTGGGCCTGGACGTGGAGCAGGGCATGGAGCTGGCGTGCCTGCTGGGCGCGGGCCTCTCGCTCTCCGCAATGGTCTTTGAGCCGATGCGCGACGCCTTCACCTTCCTGTGCCTCTGGGTGCTCTACCTGTCGCTCTACCAGGTGCGGCAGGCGATGGGAGGACACGGCAGAGTGCGTGCGCAGGGTAGTGGAACAATAAAAAAAAAACCAAAACCCTCGACACGTTCATGAATATCACTGTGGTGTTGAAAAGAAAAAGTACTTAGTAGGTGACGTTTCAGGCAATGGCCATTATTCACAGCACATCGTAACGGTCGGCCGAGTACTGAGTCAGCCAGATGGCTTCATATATTTGCTACACAGGGTGCTTAAAAAATATATGCGACCATTGTTTTTAATGGAAAAATAACGTGCAATAATACACTAACACGGTAACAAATGTAAATGTTAATGGATTCAAAAATTCAAAGAGTCTCCCACTTGTTCGCCATCATTGTCAACACGTGCCTGGGATCCTCTCCAGGTGCTCGGAGCCCGGAGGCAAATTTCTCGTGGTATTGTTGCAAATGCTCAGAAGTGTTGAACATCTTTTTTAAGCACCCTGGAAAAGTGTTAATAATATATAGTGTTATAATAACATACAGGGTGCTTTAAAAATGTCTTAACACTTACATGGGGCTTTCGTTTTTTATGGAAAAAGAACGGACAATAATAAGAATGTAACGCGATAACAAATGTAATGTTAATAGCTTAAAAAAGTCAAAAGAGTCTCCCACCTGTTCGCCATCGTTGTCAACGCACGCCTGGGATCTTCTCCAGGTGATCCACAGAGCACCGAGGCAGCAGCACATGTCACGTGGTGTTGTTGCAAATTCTCAGAAGTGTAAACATTTTTTTTTTGAAGCACCCCTGTATTTGCAGTTACAGTTGAACTCCTCTGTGACGAGGTGGTCGGGCGGTGTTCCTGTCTGCCATCTACCCAGAGTTCACCGGGAACCATTCACCAGCCCCACACCCTGCTAACTTCCACAGTGTGTCCAGCCCTTATTGTCGAACTTTGGCTATTTGAGGGGCCTCCTCCCCCCCCCGCCCGCAGGCCGTACGGGTCTTGGGCGTTTTTGACCATACTTCACCGCACTGGTCGGCTTGGGTTGCGTGAAGGGCGCGAGAGACCCAGAGACACCGCTCGCTCGCCGCCGACTTTAGCCATGACCGGGAATTGAACTCGGGCCGCCGGGTTCGTAGCGCACTGCGTCGCAACGCCAGCCCTTGATTATCGTCTTGCGTGTGCGTTCACCCTCCCGGCGCTGCAGTTGAAACTGCGGGACACGTTGCTTAAATGTACAACGTTGTGGGACGCCGTTGGCGTGAGAATGATGCGACATAAAATGAAAGTAATTATTACGTGGTCATTGCAGTGCAAACTCTTATATAAACCAGATGCCCCCCCCCCCCCCCCCCCCGGAAAGGGCATGTCTGTGTGTCCTGGCTTGTACATTAATCATTAACAGCCACGCACAAAGAGGAGCTGCACAGGCCATGTGTTTAATTCAGAGACGCGTCAGGAGGTCGTAACGCCTGATTGTTGAGATTTTAGTTGGTGCAATTTCACAGTGATAATATCTTTCTTTGCGATTGATTTTTCAATGTTTTTTGCTCTCATTCTCCCACAGGTTGGACAGGTGTTCCTTTATTTCCAGTGGTGAGTACAACGTTTGTTCCAAATCGGTACTCTTCAATCGCTCTTTCAGCAGTAATTAAGTAATTTGCATGGTATATTTTGTCATTACACTTGTCAACGGCGGCGTCTATGCATCGTCTCCATCTTCCCGTCTGTCCGTGACGTAGGAGAGAGGGCACGGTAACTCTCGTCAGGTTGATCCAGTAGGATGCAAACTTTAGTTGAGTGTCGCGTTGCTATTAGGGATTTACCGCGGAGAAAACCGGGTCACAGTCTCTCTGTCCTCTCTGTGCTCTGTGAAGAAGGGCCATTGCCTGAACCGTCGCCTATTATCGCTTTACCTTTAAGGCCCCGGTGTTATCGACGTGTGTGCGTGTGTTGAGTTTATCTCGCGTATCGGACTGCGAGCTGAGGACCGCTCAATCCGATGGGCGCTGCGCTGTCCCGCGCAGCTATGTACGTACGTGCGTTAAACTTCATTCGCGCACCGTACTTAGCCAACCGTGCTAATCGGAAGTGCGGGGGAAAGACAACAAACGAAACACAAAAAGCAGTTCTAAAGAGAAATGAGTTTTCAGTTCAGAAGTGCATTGCTTGCTAATATCGGAAGGAAGAGCGTTCCAGACAGCCGCAGCAGCGCATCTGAAAGCGCCTTCCTGATACGGTGACCATCTTTGTTTGACGGCAAGTCAAAAGCCGCTGCTGCTGCTGCTGCGAGGATGCCCGGAGTTTGCGTTGGTGGCTTATGGTCCTTGACGAGATCAGCGAGGCATTGTGATTCATTTGTGGCGCACGCACTTTGCGTGCGAGTGTAACAAGCGCGGCCTCGCGAACGCGTTCCGGAAGCCAACGGAGCTCGGCGAGCTGTGACCGCGGCCGCTTGCACCATCGGCTGTCGCCCTCTTCCCCGCCCCGCCCCCCCCCCCGGCAGGGACAACCTGCTACTGGAGACCGGCTTCCTGACGATGCTGGCGGCCCCGCTCCGGCTGGTCAAGTGGCGCCCGGCCACCCAGCGGCCGCACGATGGCCTCACCTTCTGGCTGCTGCGCTGGCTCCTCTTCCGTCTCATGTTCGCGTCAGGGGTCGTCAAGCTCACCAGCCGATGCCCCACGTGGTGGACGCTGTCCGGTGAGAGGTGCCCTCCAACTCCCGCTGCTAGTCCTCCTCCTCCAACTCCTCTGTGTAAAGCTACGTGTCTCTGCGCGGGTCTGTGGATCTCTGTGCGAATCTGTGGGCGCTTTTCCGCCCCCGCAGCCCTGAACTTCCACTACGAGAGCCAGTGCATCCCTACACCGGCGGCGTGGTTTGCCCACCACCTCCCTGGCTGGGTGCAGCAGCTGAGCGTGGTGGCCACCTACGCCATCGAAGTGCCCGTGCCCGTGCTGTTCTTCTGCCCGCTGCGCCGCGTGCGCATCTTCTCCTTCTACGCGCAGGTCAGAGTCGTCACGCCGCCGTCGCGCCACCGTCGCGCCACCGTCACACCACCGTCACACCACCGTCACACCACCGTCACACCACCGTCGCGCCACCGTCACACCACCGTCACACCACCGTCACACCACCGTCGCGCCACCGTCACACCACCGTCACACCACCGTCACGCCACCGTCACACCACCGTCACACCACCGTCACACCACCGTCACGCCACCGTCACACCACCGTCACACCACCGTCACGCCACCGTCACGCCACCGTCACAACACCGTCACGCCACCGTCACGCCACCGTCACACCACCGTCACACCACCGTCACGCCACCGTCACACCACCGTCACAACACCGTCACGCCACCGTCACACCACCGTCACGCCACCGTCACACCACCGTCACAACACCGTCACGCCACCGTCACGCCACCGTCACAACACCGTCACACCACCGTCACACCACCGTCACACCACCGTCACGCCACCGTCACACCACCGTCACAACACCGTCACGCCACCGTCACACCACCATCACGCCACCGTCACGCCACCGTCACACCACCGTCACACCACCGTCACACCACCGTCACACCACCGTCACACCACCGTCACGCCACCGTCACGCCACCGTCACGCCACCGTCACACCACCGTCACACCACCGTCACACCACCGTCACACCACCGTCACACCACCGTCACGCCACCGTCACGCCACCGTCACGCCACCGTCACACCACCGTCACACCACCGTGACCGCGACAGCCACGGCCGCCGTGTGCCCAAAAGTTCTACCGTTACCACAGCCTGCCACACGCAAGCAATCACGGAAAGTTCCCCAAGCTCCAATGTCCTTTGGCTGTTGATTGGCTGTTTGATTGTCCGTCGTCGTCGGCCGTGATGAATCCACGTGCAAGCGCGTGCAAGCGCGTGTCTCTCGTCGCCAGGTCCTGCTGCAGCTGATGATCATCGTCACCGGCAACTACAACTTCTTCAACCTCCTCACGCTGGTGCTGTGCCTGTCCCTGCTGGACGACCGCCACGCCTCGTGGCTGCTGCGCCAGCGTCGCCCCCCCCAGCAGCTCAAGGGTGCGGGGACGCGTGTCGCGCACGGCGCAAACGGACCGGGACGAGCGAGCGATCGTTCGTTCGTTCGTTCGTTCGCGCGGGGAGGCGGGGCGTGATGATCGACGCGCGAGCGTGCCCGGGTCATTCACGCGCGACCAATATTGTGTCACGATCCTTGGGTGGGATCGTACAACCTCCTGCGCCCGGCGCGGCCAATGGGTGAAGTTGTCGCGCGATGAACGGACGTTGTTGTGTGGGTCGTTCTCCCCAACACTAACGCCCGGTGGTGCTCAATGCAGAAATACGTTGTCCACGATAATACAGGTTACATTTTTGTTCGTTTTTTTTTGTGGGTTAGATCGCGTGATTGTGAACAAAACGTTATCCACGTTTTGTTCATCGTTTTGTTCAACGTCATCCACGTTTTGTTCATCACGTGACAACTTGGCTGCTTCGACGATGAATAAAGAACGGTTTACGACACGGCATATTACACCTTGCGTGGCAGACTGACCCGGAAAAATCGACGATGAATCGTGACGAAGTCCGATTGTTCGAAAGCGTTTTGGGGTTTGGGCCACGTTTACCCATCCAGGCCATGCCTACAAACGCATGCCTATTTAGCCGCCCATTCGGCATCGATAGGCGCTCGCTTATCAACGGCACTTGCCCCCAACGGACCGTGCAACCTACACGGGGGACCACCGTGTTTGCGTGCGCACGACAGGTCAGCAGGCGTCACCCTGGTTTGACCGGCTGGCGTGGCTGGCCGAGTGCGGTGTGTACGGCGCACTCGTCTTCTGGACCGTCACTTACTTCAACCTCAAGGTGGACTGGGAGAGGGGCGTCGTGGAGTCCAAGATCGGTGAGGGAGTGATATTCACCTGTGTGTGTGTGTGTGTGATGTTGGCCTCCCACCCCCTCGTGCGCCGTGCCAGCTTTCATCGGTGCTGTTCGCTTAAAGCACTTGCCCCAACAGTCTGTTAAGACTATATGGGGTGGGGGGGGGGGGGTCTTTGTGTGTGTGCGTGTGTTCTGGAAGGGGGAGCGGTACTGTAGCGGTTAGCGTGCTGCGCTATGAACCTGGCAACCCGGTTTCAATTCCTGCTCACGGCCAACACTAGTGAGGATTATTTGAATTTGTCCTGGGCCTCCCCTAGGTTGACTCGGCCTCAAATGAGTACCTGGTGCGGTGTGTAAACATCGCCACTGGGAAGACAAAGGCGGCCGGGCGTGGTGCTGGCCACCCACCCCCCCCCCGCTGTGTTCCGTGCCGGTCTTCATAGGTGCTGCTACACGCTAACTGCACTTGCCCCAGCAGTCTTAAAGCTATACGGGGGGGGATCTTGTCTGTGTGGTGCGGTGTGTAAAATCATCGCCAATGGGGAGACAAAGGCGGCCGGGCGTGGTGTTCGCCACCCACCACCTCGCGTGCCGTGCCGGCCTTCACAGGTGCTACTCACGGACAGCACTTGCCCCTACAGTCTGTTACAGGCCAAACCGGGCACATCGGTGGTTTGCGTGCGTTGGCAGGTTTCACCTACTATGACTTCATGGGCTGGCTCAAAGATGCCGTGCCCATCACCATGTGGATCGGAGGCCTGTCGCTGGCATGGGAGGCTTTGGCAGCGCTCTACCGGTGAGCTACCATCTCACGCCTCCCACCCCCTCGTGTGCCGTGCCGGCCTTCATGGATGCTGCTCGCTAACGGCGCTCGTCGTCGTGAAATCATCGTCGCCGTCGTCGATGCTGACGAGGCCTCGCGGCCGCACGCTCGTCGCAGAGATTTCCCTTTCGACTCGAGTGGCTACGCGACCGTCTGCTTTGCAGGCATCACGGTTACGGGTTTTCCCAAATGTGAAGAATTACACCGCGAATTACACAGAACTGCACAGAAATTACCATGATCAGAAACGTTTATTTAGACCAGCGGGGGTTAATAAATTGCATATATATGGGCAAGGCTGCAAAACAAGTACAAACATAAACCAAGAAAGTCCCAGACCAGGCCTAGACAACACACAGTCCCTAAAATTATTGATACAAGGTGGTTAACTGTGTGTGTTCGTGTGTTCGTGTGTGCCTGTGTGTGCGTGCATGCGTGTGTGTGTGTGCGTGTGGGTGTGTGCGTGTGGGTGCGTGTGTGTGTGCGTGCGCGTGTGTGTGTGCGTGTGTGCGTGTGCGCGTGTGTGCTCGTGCGTGTATGCGGGGTGGTCCGGCTGTGGAAGCTGTGCGTGCCAGCGCGGATTCTTCTGGAAGTTTTGGACGACGCTGCAGTGCGCCATCTTCCTCTTGGCCACGGCCGGGATGTTCACCATCAGCCTGGTGAGTGGCGTGCGTGCGTACGTGAGCGAGCGTGCGCGTACCCTCTGATTAGCACGGTTGGCTACGTATGGCGCGAAATGAGTAAAAATATATACATAGGAGCGGTGCGCGCGCGTGTGTACCTGAGCGAGCCTGCGTGTACCTTAGTGGCGTGAGCGAGTGTACGTGAGCGAGCGTGCGGGTGCTCGAGTGCCGTGTGCATGCGTGTCACAAACAGTGGCTGAAGTGGTTAGCGCGGTGCACTACGAAACCTGATGAGCTCAAGTTAGATTTCTGCTCGCAGCTAACCTCTGCGATGAATATCTGAATCGGGCCTGGGCCTCCCCTAGGTCGGCTTGGCCTTAAAATATATGAATTCCCCGTGCTGCGTGTAAAGACATCACCGACGGGGAGACGGCATCCTGGCATCGTGCTAGCCCCACCACCCCCACCTCGTGTGCCGTGCCGGCCTTCACAGCTGCTGCTCGTGATAACGACGCTTGCCCCCAGCAGTCTGTACCAATACCAATACCCGCCATTCGCCACCGAGTGACGGTGACGTCACCACGGTACCTGTGCCAGGCCAGGTGCACTTAAGAGACCACGCGAAGTGCCGAAGGCTCGCTGACAGGAGGTCGCGGGGACAGACCCGGCACGTGCCATGGGTTGACCGATCCGAGATGACCGGCAGATGCACCACCAGCTGTTACCCCCTACCGCGCCTTTCCGTGGTGCTGGCCCTTCACCGCACCGCGCGCAAGTGCGTCCACCGCGCGTGGCCCCGCCTCGGGAATCGATCGGGCCGCTTCGTCCTTTCGACCGGCCGCCTGTAACGCCCGCGCGGAAGCTCCACGCGACCCTCCGGGACTTCCCGGCGCACGTCACTCTTCGTGTCCCCCCGCCCGCTCCCCGCCAGGTGCCGTACACGTACCTGCAGCAGGACGCGCACGCGGCCCTGTGGCCCGGCGTGCGTCGCGCCCACTCCTCCCTCGAGCACCTGCACCTCACGGGATCCTACGGGCTCTTCCGCCGCATGACCGGGGTCGGGGGTCGCCCGGAGGTCGTCATCGAGGGCAGCCACAGCATGAGCGGCGGCTGGAAGGTGCGCGAGCCGGCGTGGGATGGGGGGGGATGGTGATGCATGGGCGAGCGATAGCCGCGGCTGGCGGACGTGCGCTTGTGTTTCTTTGCCGTGGTGGTGGTGGTTGTGGTTGTGGTGCGTGGTTGTGTGTGTGGTGGTGGTGGTTGTGCCATGATTAGAAAGCTGCGCTACGAACCCGGCGAACCGAGTTCGAGTCCCCCTCACAGCCAACACGTTATCTGAAACGGTCCTGGGTCTCCCCTAGGTCGACTTGGCCTCAAATGAGTACCTGGTGCAGTGTGTGTAAACATCACCACTCGGGAGACGAGGGCATTCAGGCATGGTGTTGGCCACCCACCCCCCTCATGTGCTGTGCTGACCTTCATAGCTGCTGCTCGCTAACAGCACTTGCCCCTACAGTCTGTTAAGGCTACACGGGGGGGTCTTTGAGATGGTGTTTGTGGTGATGGGTTATGGAGGTGGTTGCGGTGTTCATAGCGGTTGTAGTACCATTGTAATGATTGTGGTGTTTGTAGCGGTTGTAGTACGGTTGTAATGGTTGTGGCGTTGGTAGCGGTTGTAGTACTGCTGTAATGATTGTGGTGTTGGTTGCGGTTGTAGTACGGTTGTATTGATTGTGGTGTTAATAGTGGTTGTAGTACGGTTGTAATGATTGTGGTGTTGGTAGCAGTTGTAGTACTGCTGTAATGATTGTGGTGTTGGTAGCGGTTGTAGTACGGTTGTAATGGTTGTGGCGTTGGTAGCGGTTGTAGTACTGCTGTAATGATTGTGGTGTTGGTAGCGGTTGTAGTACGGTTGTGTTGATTGTGGTGTTGATAGTGGTTGTAGTACGGTTTGTAATGGTTGTGGTGTTGGTAGCGGTTGTAGTACTGCTGTAATGATTGTGGTGTTGGTAGCGGTTGTAGTACGGTTGTAATGGTTGTGGTGTTGGTAGCGGTTGTAGTACTGCTGTAATGATTGTGGTGTTGGTAGCGGTTGTAGTACGGTTGTAATGATTGTGGTGTTGGTAGCGGTTGTAGTACGGTTGTAATGGTTGCGGTGTTGATCGTGGTTGTAGTACGGTTGTAATGGTTGCGGTGTTGATCGTGGTTGTAGTACGGTTGTAATGGTTGCGGTGTTGATCGTGGTTGTAGTACGGTTGTAATGGTTGCGGTGTTGATCGTGGTTGTAGTACGGTTGTAATGGTTGCGGCGGCGGCGGCGACCGTTGCCGCCAGCAGCAGCCGCAGCGTCCTCGTCCGTGACGGTTGTTGTTTTCCCGCGGCGGCGGCGGCGGCGGCGGCGGCGTTTTCGTTTGGCGCTGCCAGGAGCTGGAGTTCATGTACAAGCCGGGCAACGTGAGCGCCGCGCCTCCCGTCGTGGCGCCCCACCAGCCGCGCCTCGACTGGCAGATGTGGTTCGCCGCCCTTGGAGACCAGCAGCACAGCCCCTGGTTCAGCAGCCTCCTCTACCGCCTGCTGCAGGGCAAGCGCAACGGTAATGGCGCACGCCGTGTGCCCTGCCGTGCCGTTTGCTGGCAGCACTTGCCCCAACGTCCGGTGTGGGCTGAACGGGATCTTTGTCCTTGATGCACCTCTGCGTGTTTGTCTGTGAATCTACGCGTCTTTGTCGTTGTGTGGGGGGGGGCCTATGTCCGCACGCGTGTGTGCGTGCGTGTGTAACCTTGATTCGAAGCTTTCGTGACTGCAGGAATCCACACTCTTTGGTGCTTTGGGTAAAGTCCACGTAAGGTAGAAAAAAATGAAATGAATGGCGACGTTTCGGGCGCAGCGCAAGTGTCCGTCATCATCGGGTGGGTGGCTTTCGCCTGTCAACTCCTGCCCAAAGAGCCTTCGACTCTTCAAGCGCACCTAGCTTGGCACAGATGCCGCGGTGACGTCACCGGTACCTAGTGGCGAATGGCGGCCGTGCGTGCGTGTGGGTTATCGCGCTGCGCTGCGAATCCGGCGACCCGGGGCTCGGATTCCCGCTCACGGCCGCCGACGCCGGTGACGATTACCGGAACCGTTCTCGGGCCTCAAGGTGAGTACCCGGAGCGGCGTGTCAACATCGCCGCTCGGGAGACGGAAGACGGTGCCGCCGTCCATCTGCCACCCCCTCCCCCCACCCCCCCACGTGCGCCGTGCCCGTGGGGGGGGGGGGGGGGGGTGGGTCGATCTTTGCCTTCGCGTTGACGCGCGACCCCCTTTCTTCGACCCCCCCTTCTTCGACCCCCCTTCTTCCCCTCCCCGCCAGTGGAGCGCCTGCTGCAGGTGGACAGGAGCCGCTACCCGTTCAGCGACCGCCCCCCCACGTTCGTGCGAGCCCAGCTCTACAAGTACTCCTACACGAGCCCCGACAAGGACGGGTGAGCACGCGCACACAAAGACGAAGACCCCCCCCCGCCTCCCCCCTCCCGTACAGCCTCAACGCGCCGGTGCCGGACTTTGACTTCGTGTTCCACGTTCTCGCCGGAGGCGATCGACCTCGTGGTGACCCCGCGGGGGGGGTCGCGGCGGAGCTTTGACCCCGGCGGCTTTTCCCGCCCCCCACCCCCCCCCACCACCACCCCACCAACCCACCACCCCACAGGTCGATGCCGGGCGAGTGGTGGCGCCGCGAGTTGGTCTCGGAGTTCTACCCGGCCGTCTTCCTCGGAGACCCCACCTTCGACGCCGTGCTCCGGCAACACGACTTCAAGGTGAGGGGGCGGGGGCGGGGGGGGGGGCACCCAGAGGGGCCACCCCTACCCACGGCGGCCTTAAGCGAGCGCCCGGGTGCACGGTGTGTGAACGCCATCGCTGGGCAGACGGAGGCTCCCGTGCGCGCGTGGCCGCCGAGCACGCGATCATCGCCTCGTGCGCCGCCCGGGCCTTCGAAGGCGCCGCTGCTCGCTGGCGGCACTTGCCCCGGCAGTCTGTCAAAGGCCACACGGGGGATCTTCGTCTTTGTTGTTCGTCTCCCCCACCCCCACCAGGACCGCGGAAAGCCGAGGCAGGAGCCGGAGGGCGATTCCCCGGCGCCGATCCCGCAGCTGCTGAGCGGCGTCCGCGCCCTCGGCGAGCCGTACACGGGGCCCACCGTCGTCTGGTCGCTCTTCTCCGCCGCGGTGGCGGCCGTGGCGCTCGCGGCGCTCTTCAGACGGGCCCTGGCGCCGCGGCGGCCCCCGGCGGCGGCGGCGGCGACCGGCGGCGGCGGCGGCTCGGCCGGCGGCCGCGCGCGTGGTGGGCGAGACAGGCCGGGCACGGGCGGGCACAGCGCCGGCGACGCGCGGAAGAACGGCGGCGGGGATTCCGGCGCCAAGCAGCGCAGCAGGGCGGACGATGGCGGGAGCGGCGGCGCCCGCGGCAAGGCCGGCGGCGCCGCCGCCGCGTCCTCTCCCAACGCCGGCAAGGGCAAGAGCAAGAAGAGAGACTGAAGCGGAGCACGCGCGGGGGTGGGGGTAGGGGGGCGGTGGTCGGCCGCCCTAGGCGGGCGGTCTCCGTGCATGCGATTCGACGGTTCCTGTGAAACGGCACGGCCACTGCCAGGGGGCACGGCAGTGGCCGCGTTCGTTTCGACGCTCGGTTTTGCTTCGGACACCAAACGCTTGGGGGGGGGTTTCCTTGAGCGTATTTTTTTGTTGCCCACGTTGTTCCGTGACGAGCGGTCGAAAGCTTTCCGCTCCGTCGCTCGCGCCCTCCTGCAAAGGCACCGGACCACTCTTGGCTTGGCACGGCATGGCACGCGCCCAAATTTTTCTTCTGTGTTGATGATCGCGCGCGTTTGGTTCAGATTTTCATTTTGTAATTTTTTTTATTTTACAAAAATCGGATAACCGGGTGCACGTGTGTTTTTTAGTTTAAGACGATACAGCAATGAGCTGCAATCGCGTTCGACAAATAATACCGCCCCCTATAATAGAGGTCTCTTGGGTTTAGATCGCGTGAATATAAACATGCCGTTAAGCCCGCCACCACCCGACACGGCCAGATTAGTGAAGGTTTGTGTCACACAAACAGAACGTGGCCAATTCGTTACTAGCACAGCACACACCAGCTGTGTGTTGGGAGTGAAAACCCACAACGTGACGTTTCGCCGGTAATTGCAACAACCGGCATCGTCAGGCGACAGCCACAGAGTTGTGGAGAAATCCTTTCCCCAATTCGGGTCTTAAAAAGTCGTATTTAATCGTGTGTATAGTTTACTGTTGTCTCGTTCTCGTTACTAATTGAGCACAGACGGAACTAATTCTGTTTGATTTTTTTCTTCACACCCCCCCCCACACCCCCCCCACACCCCCCCGCACCCCCCACCCCCCCGTCGCGCCCTCGCAAAACCTCCCCAGATTTTTTTCAATCAAACTCTGCACACTTTTCGTTTCCCATTACGTGCGTCACAGTGTTATTAATGTAATGAAAGATCATCACCGTGAAATTGCCACCTTTCCACCGGTCGCATTTATAGTTGACGGGACAAACACACACACACACACGTATGCATATCTAAAAAAAACAAAATCAGACGGCCGTTATAATTAACACGTGGTCTTTATATACTAGATGAGAACACGGGGAAGGTGGCAAACCGGCGATCGGCCGTCTCGCTCGTTCGCATCTTCCTCCGCCGCCACTCGTCCGTTCCGTCCATCCGTCCGTCCATGCCCGCCGGGTGCACGGGTCGCGCAAAGTCGATTCCATTCTCTCGCTGTGTGCGTGTTCAGCTTATTTAGGCACCAACGTACGTAGCCAACCGTGCGAATTGGAGGTGCGGGAGAAAGATGACAAACTATGGGTCTCCTGTGAGTCTATGTATCTTGAACTTCTTTTGGCAGCAAAAGGTGCCGGGGGGGGGGGGGGGAGAAGGACCACAAACTGAACACAATTTGCAGTCTGAAAGAAACGATTCTGTCAATCTAGATGACGAGTTAAAAGTTCCGTAGCTCCCTGTGGCTTCCTAAATATCGGAAAGGAAGAGCGTTCCAGACGGCCGCAGAGGCGCATCCGAAAGAGCCGCGCGATGATGCGGTGACCACCGTCTTTGTCCGATGGCTCGGCCCAAAAGCCGCTGCGAGGATGACCGGAGTTTGCATGTTTACCGTCGGCGTAAGCGTCGACTCCTCTATAGTTTTGTTTTAATTTTATTTAACGTCTCGCTTGCCTACCTGCGGCCGCGCCCATTCAAACCGATCGCGGTGGGTTTACTCACCGACTTTTGGCAGTATGGCAATAAAACAGAAGCTTTGTTAAAATGTTCAAACACCGAATAGATGATACCTTTCGCATGGAATCAAGCTATCGCATTAACCACACACACAAACACGCGGTACTTGTGGTGAACATTCAAACAAACGTGGCTGTGATAATAATCTGTGGGCATTGTCTTTGACACTGATTGGCCTGCAGCAGAGACAGCAGGGCCCAGTCTCACCACCGGTGGTGTCGCCTTGTGGCGCTGTTCTCTGGTCTGACAGTGCTGGTGAGACTGGGCCCTAAAGAAAGGCTGTAGCTGTCTCTGCTGTAGGCCAATCACTTTCACAGACAATGCCCGTGTATTATTATTATCAGAGCCATGTTTGTTTGAATGTTCACCACAAGTACCGCCGTGGGGCTAATGCGCAGTACTTGTTTCCATGCCTGAAAGGTTTAATCTATTTGGCGTTTGAACATCTTAACACAACTCTTGTTTCCATGCAAGAAAGGTTGAATCTATTTGGCGTTTGAACATCTTAACACAACTCTTGTTTCCATGCAAGAAAGGTTGAATCTATTTGTCGTTTGAACATCTTAACACAACTCTTGTTTCCATGCCAGAAAGGTTGAATCTATTTGGCGTTTGAACATCTTAACGCAACTCTTGTTTCCATGCAAGAAAGGTCTGGCGTGAAACCGATCCGCCTTTTTCGTGCTTGGATACTGGCAGAAAGGGTGTGTTGTTGTTGTTGTTTCCCACGACTTTCGAAAGTGTTATGCGTTGTACTCTTCTTATCGTGGTCTGGTAGCTGCCCCCCCCCCACCACCACACGTGGAGTGGATCGATCATGATGATGATGATGATAATAATTTAATGTACCAACTCGTTTTACTTTGGGGGGGGGGGCGAAATACAGCCACAGTGGTGTTAGCGGTCAGCAGAGCAGCTGGAACTGCAATCCAGAGGTCGCCGGTTTTTAATCGTATCTCCCGGCGCGGCGGTCCAGGCAACGGTTACAGATCGTCGCTCGCGTCAACCCGGCGGTATGTAAAAGGGCAGCTCGGCGCGTGTGGTGGGGGAGGGTAAACTGTGGGCACTGCAACCTCTACGAATATCCTCGCGTGGAGGCGCTTCTGCCAGCGGTGTTACGACGAGGAAATTACAGGTTTGGCTGGAGCCTGTACCTTTTTTTTTTTTACTTTACTCCCACCTTTTCATTTCTAGGGCTTGTTCAGCCACCTGCCAGGGGCCGCTGGGGCACAGGGGGCCCGTTGGTTGCGAGCGATCTCGTTGCCGCGAGTGCGAGCGCCGCTGGGAACCCCCCCCCCCCCCCCCGATCGGCGTCTGTCTCAACGAGGGGGGCCCCTTCCTTGGTTTGTAAAAGTTCTCGCTGATCATCGAAGGAGCTCGCAGCACGTGGGGGTGCCCGTGGGGGGTTGCGGAGGGAAGGGGGGGGGGGTGGGGAAAAACGTCGGACGATCGCACCGGCGAAACACGACAACGCGTCTGGCGGAGAGCCACGGAGAAGTACAGAATTATACCGTCGACGAAATAATCTGCGCGCCGCGCAGCTGATACGTAACGCGGACTCGCGGGTTAGGGGTCGCGCACTTTCCGTTGGCGTCGTGATCGCGTCCGAATGCTCTAGGCGTGAAGTTTAGCGTCGTGCGGTAGTCCTGTTGTAGTTCGTTGGGTCTTAGCTGTAGCCCTTTTGGGGGGGGGGGGTGCGCGCAGGTTGCCGGTCTACTCGCGATCGGATGTGCTTGCGTCCTCCGTCGTGTCTGTCGGTGAATCGTTCTTCGCTGTAGCCGGGTTAAGTCGCATCGTTGTGTAAAAATAACAATATTTTAAGTATATACGCGCTGACGCGCACGCACGCGCATTTACACAAACGGCGTGCTAACGCCGCGAAACATCGTGGTTGAAGTTACGGCAAGCTGACGCGGGTCGCAGTGGCGGGCTGTTCACGCGGAGCGGCGAGCGGCGCCGTGGTCCCCTTTGCGTATCGGCGCGTGCGGAGGGGACGCTCGGAAATGTTGCGTGGAGGACGAGGGGCAGCTTTGGAAGTTGGGGAGTGGGAACGTGGCGAGGTGGATGCAGTGGTGGAGGGGAAGGGGTTGCGGTGGACGGGGGAGACGTGTCGTGTGGAGGGGGAGGGCGGGGGCGAGCGACTTGCAGGTTCGGGAACGCAGCGGTGGGGGAGGGGGTTTCAGAGGCCTTGTAGATGTAACGGGGAAGCAGGAGGAGAGGTAGTGATGGGTGGGGACGCGTGGTGACCAGGGTGAAAGGTGGAGGCGGCCAGGTCGGCGAGACGTCAGCTGGAGTGGCACCCAGAAGACAGCAACCTGAAGTGGAGGTGTAGATGGTGTTGGTGTTGGTGGAGGAGGTGAAACTGGTCGGTGCGTTCCTTGGAGAGGCAGCTGCTGACTCTGTAACAAACTGCAGGCTCGAGCAGAAGGCAGGGCGTGTGGTGGCGTCCAACGCGTTAGTCCGTCACGCCATAGCGCCCTAGACTTGTGTGTGTATGTGTGTGTATATATATAAAACATCCGCAAATGATTTACGTACGCATGTGACTTCGTAAAAGCCCCCCCCCCCTCCAGCATCGGCTGGGCAGAGATCGTGACCAATTCTTACAGCTCAGCTGGGGCATAGCAAAAAATCCCCTTTCACCCCATGCTTTGTTGTGATTCCCCGACCCTGTCCACTTTCTGCAATTCCCCTGTTGGCCAAAACTGTCGGGCAATGACGAGTCCACGGGGGTCATGGACTCCCACACCACCTTGAGAGACGAGGCGCTCTGCCCTGGCGCTCGCGCGTGGTTCTGTCGTGACGGTCCAGATGGAAGGTGACGGTTCAGATGTAGGTGACGGTCCAGATGTGATGGTCCAGACGTAGGTGACATTCCAGACGGACGGTCCAGACGACGTAGGCGACGCGAAAAGTGTTCCCGAAATGTCAGTAAACCGCGGTCGAGCGAAAGCGCGTTCCTCGTTTGAACGACCGGCCACGCGTTCAGCGAAGGACTCTGCCGTTCGGCCGAGACTTCCGGATCACCGCCACATCCACGATTCATCGTCGCTCGTTCAAAAACGGAATCTTCGCGGATTATTACTTCCCCGACTGTGAAATGAGAGCAGCTGTCAACCCGTTTTTTTTTTCTTTTCAAACCAGAGAACCCGGAGAAATAATCCCACGACCACGGGCGGGGAGAGAGAGAGAGAGACACGAACTCCACATGTACAACAGGCGTCGGGGTCGGAATGGAACCCACGACCTGTACACCAGGCGAGGTAGTTAACATCTCCTAGCCACCGCGGCACCCCCTACGCTGTACTACGGTACAGCGTCGCATATCCGACAGTCGCGTGTGCCCGCCCCGACCCAGTTAACCGCCCGCACGCCGCAGTGCGGCTTCGGCGAGTGGTGTAACTCTGTCGTGTTGCGTACCCGCGGTCAGAACGTCCAAAAACGTAACGGCACGGTGACGCATCCTCAGCGCCACGCGCGGAGAGTCTCTTCCGAAGCACGGCGAGGTGTTGTTTCGCGTGTCCGCTAACCTGCTCGTGCACTCTGTGACGAATTGCCTGATAGTTGGTCGCGTTCCCGACCATGGGTCGCGTGTCCGACCCTGGGTCGCGTGTCCGACCCTGGGTCGCGAGCCAAGGTGTGAGACGTTATACCTGCGATGAAGTCGACGGGCTTGATTCAAACGAATTTAATTGTAACCGGGGCTTAATCCGAAACCATGGAACCTCCCTGGTTGAATCTCGCGTCTATGGGTTCATTGTGAAGCTCCCGGAATGATACGGCGGGGCCCGGGAGTGGTGAGATGATGGAGAGATGGAGAGGCACCCCAGCACCAGGGTTGATATTCCTGCTGTTGTCACTCCGGCTTTTGTCTTGGTACTATACGCGCCTTCTGCATCACAGTGGTCGATGAAGGGTCCTGGTGACGTCCTTCGGACGAGTAGGCCAAGCGTGTGTGCGCCCGCCAGCGTCACGGTCCACGTTGTTGTTGCTGTTAAATTTAGTAAATATCACACCGGAAAAACTAAAAAAAATAATCACTCAATTAGCATATACACAGCAGCAGCAACAGCAGCAATTATCA
This sequence comes from Petromyzon marinus, assembly GCF_048934315.1. NCBI lineage: Eukaryota > Metazoa > Chordata > Hyperoartia > Petromyzontiformes > Petromyzontidae > Petromyzon > Petromyzon marinus. The sequence continues at coordinate 6,896,585 of NC_133731.1, read as the reverse complement.
TCACCCCTACTGCGAAAACGTGGCAGGACCCTCGTGAAAAAAACGATTCACGAGACTCGCTCAGGCTTTCCCGGTGTAAACGACCGGAGGAATAATAATAACAATAATACCGTAAAATATCTAAATAATGATACGCTAAAATCTAAATCATGATAAAGCGACCGTAGGAATAATGATGATGCCCTAAAATCTAAATAATGATAAAGCGACCGTTGGAATAATGATGATGCCCTGAAATTTAAATAATGATAAAGCGACTGTAGGAATAATGATGATGCCCTAAAATCTAAATAATGATAAAGCGACCGTAGGAATAATGATGATGCCCTAAAATCTAAATAATGATAAAGCGACACGTTGGAATAATGATGATGCCCTGAAATTTAAATAATGATAAAGTGACCGTAGGAATAATGATGATACCCTAAAATCTAAATAATGATAAAGCGACTGTAGGAATAATGATGATGCCCTAAAATCTAAATAATGATAAAGCGACCGTAGGAATAATGATGATGCCCTAAAATCTAAATAATGATAAAGCGACCGTAGGAATAATGATGCCCTGAAATTTAAATAATGATAAAGCGACCGTAGGAATAATGATGATGCCCTAAAATCTAAATAATGATAAAGCACACGTGGGAATAATGATGATGCCCTAAAATCTAAATAATGATAAAGCGACCGTAGGAATAATGATGATACCCTAAAATCTGAATAATGATAAAGCGACCATTGGAATAATGATGATGCCCTAAAATCTAAATAATGATAAAGCGACCGTTGGAATAATGATGATGCCCTAAAATCTAAATAATGATCAAGCGACCGTAGGAATAATGATGATACTAATCAAATAAAAACAAATCGAGGACTTCCATGGTGCTGGCTCACGTGCCTCTGGCAATGGGCCCCCCTGAGTGACCACGTGATGTGGGGGGAGCTTTGTTCACTGAGCGCGGCCCCGCAGTTCCGTTTTGGTCGTCACCCGTGGAGTTGTGAGGGGGAGGAGCGTTGTGGGGGGCTGACGTCACAACGGCCTAGGTGACGCGCACGTGACTGTGACGCGGTGTGACAGCTGCCAGACCTCGTGGACACGTAAGCGTCGCGTCCGTTGTGTCACGCGTATCGATCTGTCGTTCGGTGTTCGATACATTCACCACTATATAAATCCTTCTGATTAAACACACGTGTGTGTGTGTCTTTGTGCGTGCGAACCCGAGTTCGATTCCCGCTCACGGCCACCAACACCAGTGACGATTATCTGAACTGGTCCTTGTGCCTTGCCATCGGTTGCGAGCATGGTGAGCGAAAGAGAACATTGAGACGAGAAGTCTTTTTTTACGCGAGGGTGGACCAGGAATTTTAAGCAAACGACACTTACAACCTCGTGCTGTAAATGGCACAAACCTTAAAAATCCTCGCTGGGACCGACAGAGGGCAACACTGCATCTTCAACACCGGCTGCTTCCGCAACTCCACACACCAGCCAGCCGCCTGAACAATCCACCCACTCATCGTTTCTTCCGTTCCCTTATCTGTGGTGGGTCGTGGGTAGTTGCAAAAGCAGCGATTAGCAATCACATCTAAAATATTGCCAAAAATTGGCACATAGAGACCCATAGCCTTAAACAGAGCGATAGACTCACAGCACAATCATAGACGTAGATGAGCAGGGTTGGCTACGTATGGTGCGAAATAAGTTCGCACCATACGTAGCCATGAGTCTCTATAGACTCGCACAGACCCATGGCCTCGTATAGCGACCCATAGCCTCCCATAGAGACCCATAGCCTCGCATAGAGACCCATGGCCTCGCATAGCGACCAATGGCCTCTCATAGAGACCCATAGCCTCCCATAGAGACCCATAGCCTCGCATAGAGACCCATGGCCTCGCATAGAGACCCATGGCCTCGCATAGAGACCCATAGCCTCTCATACAGACCCATAGCCTAGCATAGAGACCCATGGCCTCGCATAGAGACCCATGGCCTCCCATAGAGACCCATATAGCCTCACGTAGCCTATGGCATCTCACTACATCTGTATCTTGTTTATATCTCTTATCATCTCACTCGGAGTCTACACATTGAAAAGGGGGAGTGGGGGGCGTGGGGGGCAGCCCCCAGCACTTAGAGGGCACGGCCCGTGACTCGAGTGGTCCACAAGCGTCTTGACCTTAAGAGTCCTGCATCTCTCCATCCCTCTCCATCCATCTCTCTCCCCCTCTCCATCTCTCTCCCCCGCCTCATCTCTCTCCATTTCTCTCCATCTCTCTCCATCTCTCTCCCCCTCTCCATCTCTCTCCATTTCTCTATCTCCATCTCTCTCCCCCTCTCCATCTCTCTCTCCATCTCTCTCCCCCTCTCCATTTCTCTCCATCCCTCTCCATCTCTCTCCCCCGCCTCATCTCTCTCCATTTCTCTACATCCCTCTCCATCTCTCTCCCCCTCTCCATTTCTCTCAATCTCTCTCCCCCTCTCCATCTCTCTCTATCTCTCTCCCCCTCTCCATCTCTCTCCCCCTCTCCATTTCTCTATTTCCATCTCTCTCCATTTCTCTCCATCTCTCACCCCTCTCCATCTCTCTCCATTTCTCTCCATCTCTCTCCCCCTCTCCATCTCTCTCCCCCTCTCCATTTCTCTTCATCTCTCCCCCTATCCATCCCTCTCCATCTCTCTCCCTCTCCATCTCTCTCCATCTCTCTCCCCCTCTTCATCTTTTTTCCCGGCCTCATCTCTCTCCATTTCTCTCCATCTCTCTCCCCCTCTCCATTTCTCTCAATCTCTCTCCCCCTCTCCATCTCTCTCCATCTCTCTCCCCCTCTCCATCTCTCTCCCCCTCTCCATTTCTCTATCTCCATCTTTCTCCATTTCTCTCCATCTCTCACCCCTCTCCATCTCTCTCCATCTCTCTCCCCCTCTCCATCCCTCTCCATCTCTCTCCCCCTCTCCATCTCTCTCCACCTCTCTCTCAAAAACTCTGAGCTCCGGAAATTGGCGTCCGCTTCACAATGCCGCTGCTTCTCAAGTGGCGCACAAAGGCCCCGAGTTGGGAGAACGGTGGAGGTGGTTTTGGTGGTCCTTGTGGTGGTGGCGAAACGTGGAGTCATTTGTCCCCTTTCGATGGCGCGCGCGCCGCTTAGCACACCCCCGGAGGGGGGGGGGGGGTCATTGTGCAAAAATTCAGCCATTCAGCCGCTGTGAATAAGAGGTTGTTTAAATTAAAAAAAACTTTTACTCCGCGGCTTTGTGAAAGTTAAATACACGCGCACGCGCACCCACGGCAACGCACGCGCATCTTAATATTCGCAAAGTTCCATTCGCGGATGTGGCCTTTTGTTTTGGGGGGGGGGAGGCGGAATAATGAAGACTGCAGGGTAAAGGCGCAGCACCTGCAATCGCCTGCTCACGCCACTGCTGGCGGAAGGAGCCTCCACTGAAAGAGCCCCTCTGGAGTGCAGGCTGTGCGAGGGAACGTCGATCTGCTCTTCCACACTGGCTAAACGCCTGTGTTATTTCCAGCAAGGATTAAACCTTTTCTTGTTTTTTTTATATAATTTGATCCTGGCAAAAAAGGTCCCATTTTGTAGCTGTTCACCACGAGCAAAATGTTTCTTCCTGATATTGGCATTGTCCCTGTCCGGTTCGCCTTTTGGCGCTGTTCTCTGGCCTGACACTGCTGGTGTAGGCTAATCAGTCTCAAATACAATGCCCATACATATATTATTATCATCAGAGCCATGTTTGTTTGCATGTTCATCATAAGCACTGTGTGTGTGGTTAATGAAGTACTGGATGCCTTTGCAAAAGTTATCTATTTGATGTTTGAACATCTTAACAACTGTTTTATTGTCAGAAAGGGTAAAAAAAACCTCTTCTTATTTTTTTCAAACTTTGATACTGCCAGAAGAGGTCCCATGTTGTAGCTGCTCACCCCGAGTTTTCAATGCCCCGATGGTGGCATTGTCCTGGTACTGCTCTCCTGGCCTGACACTGCTGGTGAGACTGAGCCCTAAAGAATGCTGTAGCCAATCAGTTTCACAGACAATACCCATAGATTATTATTATTATCAGAGCCCTGTTATGTTTGCATGTTCACCACGGGTACTGTGTGTGTGTGTGGTTAATGCAGAAACTTGATTCCTTTGCAGAAGGTATTCCTCGATTTGTTTTTTTGTTGTTTCTCACGAATGAAGTCACCACCGCGTTGTGTAGCCGACGGGGCTGTTGTCGTCTGCGGCAACGGCGTCCCGAATGTACGCAAAACAACTGGACGTTGAACTTCTTTCGCACCGTACGTAGGTAGCCTACCGTGCTCGTCACAGGCGACGGTGATGTATGTCCGTTGAACTTTTTTCGCGCCGTACGTTGCCAACCTAATGCGGCCCGACGGTTCGCCAATGCAGCCTTGCCGTGCCACCCCCCCCCCGCGCGCGCGCCCCCACCGCGTCTCTTTGCCGTGAAACCGATCGGTGGTTGGGGGTGGCGGGGGTGGTGAGGCCATTTGGAACGAAGTTGTTGTGGTTGTTGTTGTTGTTTGTTTTTGATGTTCCCACACGGCGAGCGCCATTGGTAGCCAAGCGTCTCCGTCGTCAGACGTCACCGCATTCACCACCACCATCGTCATCACCATCGTCATCATCGTCGTCGTCGTCATCTATCACGCTACAACATCATCAGCCATTAGATATTAGCCTGTATCATCATCACCATAATAATTTTTTTATAATTATTAGCATAAATTGCATTATTGCATCATCATTATCATTGGCATCCAGACTCTCTCATTAAAATAATAATTATCATCATCATCCACTACCCGCCACTATCCTCATCATTGTCATAATCATCATCATCATCCATGAGGCTCCATCATCATCACCCATTGCCTTCAACCATCAACCCTTCATCCATTCGATCACGCAGTGTCAACGCTGACGTTCCCCGCGCCGCTCTTTGTACCAACAAAGTTGCCTGTAAAGTAGCGTGACGTACCGAAGGCCAGCGTTGACGCAAACGTCGCGACCAGCTCGCATATCTCTCCCGATTATTACAAAAAACACAAACACACACACGCACACACACACACAGACAGACACACGCACACACATACACACGCGCGCAGATGTTGTAACAGGGAACGTTTATTTTTATTTTCCAATTTTACGTGCAATATGTTGGTTCAAATAATTATTAGACCGCATCCCACATGCAAACACTCCGTTTGGCAAGCAGCAGAGCGAAAGAATGTCCCATCAGAAATTCTCGGAAGGTCTCTCTCTCTCTATTTCCGCCCGGGAACATTTTTTTTTTCACAAAAAGCTCCCCCGTGTAGCCTGCAACAGGCTGTAGGGGCAAGTGCTGTTAGCGAGTAGCAGCACCTGTGGAGGCCGGAACTGTGGCACACGAGGGGGTGGGTGGCCAGCACCACGCCCGGCCGCCTTTGTCTCTTTAGTGATGATGTTTTAACACACTGCACAAGGTAACTCATTCGAGGCTGAGTCGACCTAGGGGGTGGCCCAGGACCGGTTCAGATAATCGTCACCGGTGTTGGCCGTGAGCGGGAATCGAACCCGGGTCGCCGGGTTCGTAGCGCAGCGCGCTAACCGCTGCACCACCGCTCCCCACAACAAACAAACACTCTGTGAATCACACACTCACACTCTGTCAACCAACAACAACCGCCATTCGCCACATAGTGGCGGTGACGTCACCACGACGCTTGTGCCAGGACATGTGCACCTTGAGGCTATCACGTGGAGTGTCGAACGCCCGCTGGCAGGAGGTCACAGGGCAGACCCAGGTGCCACGGGTCGACTGACTGAGATGACTGGCTGATGCACCACCTGTTCCCCCTACCGTGCCAACCTGCTGTGCTTCAGCCACCCGGCGCTCCGCTCGTTGTTGTGAGCGTCGCTCCTCCGCCCTCCGTTGTTGTTGGAGGGCGACTGCCTCCAACTGCCCAGTAGCGTCCTTCACGAGCCTCCTCCACAGAGGCCGATCTTGACACCGCTGCTACCGGTCATCGGCAAAGTCCACTCAGCTCAACCAAACACACACACACACCACCGCATCGCATCTGTGCTATATTTTAACATCGTCCGAATCAATGAAGACCCCCGGCGGCGGATGTTTTTACGGCGGGCCCCATCGACGTCGTTTCACTCTGCAAGCGTCACCAACGACTTAGGGAACCATTCAGATTTAACGTCGCACTGATTGATTCGCTACGACGTTGTTTTTTTAAAAAGATATATATAAAGTTGAAAGAAGTTAACGCAGTCGATCGGGCAGCGTACGTGACGACGCACTATACCGTCCTGCCCACTCGAAATGTGAGTTCTCTGTCTTAACTTGTACCATAGAGTTCACTTGTTATGTCGTAATCTTTTTTTGGGTGTCCTTTTATCGTCTCGTTTTATGGTACTTATTTTGATATATTATTGACCAATTAATAGAAATAATCAACCCACCCGCACACCCCCCCCCCCCCCCAGGAACGTATCCTAAATGTATATCATGTAAGTCAATGGTAAAATTGGTTTCGATGTACGTTGTTCCTCGAACAACGTCGCGAAAAACTACGTGAATTCACCCACCCCCAGCGTTAACAGGAGGCAAAGGCACACACCTTTCAAATGCCAAGCCTCACACTACCTCACAATCAGAGTATCGATGTATACTGCAGGTGGAAATCCGATGAGCTATAAGGCATTTTTTTTGCACAGATATCAACTCTTCCACGCGTAGCAGGATTCGACCCAGCATTGATTTCCCCAGTAAGCTATTATCCTTACTTTGTGTTCATCAAGCGCCTTCATAGCCTCGGCGCTTTACGAGGCTTATAAGGTGGTACGAATAGGTGAGCTAAAGATGATATGGTGGCACGTGAGATGAAGATGGGGGGGAGGGGGTGAGGATAGGGGTGAGTAATGGGGAGGGAGGGAGGTTCGGTAGGTACGGGAACTTCGGTGGGTACCTAGGGACGGAGGGAAGGACGGGCGGTGAGAGTAGAGAGATGAGGACGAGAGAGAGAGAGAGCAAAGCATTAACAAAAAACCCGAAATGATGAACGAAGCAAAGTGCCGACTACACCGAGCATCTTCTTCTTGTTTCCTCTGATCGTAAACAAAAAAAAATAGAGAGAGGGGAGGAGAGACAGGAGAGAAGAGGGAGAGAGGAGAGAGAGGAGAGGAGATAGATGAGAGAAAGAGAGGAGCTATCTCACGGTGAGAGAGAGAGAGAGGAGATGGGGAGGAGATAGAGGAGACATCTCACGGAGAGAGAGAGAGGAGATATCTCGCCATCCGGTACCATGCGACGTTCACGTGGAGGCCACGCGTTTGGCATGAACATCCCCCCCCCATCCCCTTACCCCCCTGTCCAGTGATCCCTCGAGAATGGGAAATATTTTGCGGATGCCACGACGACTTGTCGAGTTTGTTCGTCGTAACGCGTGGAGGGGAGCCAACAGGGCTCCGAGGCCAAACATTCTTCCTCATTCTCAAATATGTCTCAAACATGTCTCAAACATGTCTCAAACATGTCTCAAATATTTCTCAAACATGTCTCAAATATGTCTCAAACATGTCTCAAATATGTCTCAAATATGTCTCAAACATGTCTCAAATATGTCTCAAATATGTCCCAAACATGTCTCAAACATGTCTCAAATATGTCTCAAATATGTCTCAAACGTGTCTCAAATATGTCTCAAATATGTCCCAAACATGTCTCAAACATGTCTCAAATATGTCTCAAATATGCCTCCAACATGTCTCAAACATGTCTCAAACATCTCAGATATGTCTCAAACATGTATCAAACATGTCTCAAATATGTCTCAAACATGTCTCAAACATGTCTCAAATATGTCTCAAACATGTCTCAAACATGTCTCAAATATGTCTCAAACATGTCTCAAACATGTCTCAAACATGTCTAAAATATGTCTCAAACATGTCTCAAATATGTCTCAAACATGTCTCAAACATGTCTCAAATATGTCTCAAACATGTTTCAAACATGTCTCAAATATGTCTCAAACATGTCTCAAACATGTCTCAAATATGTCTCAAACATGTCTCAAACAAGTCTCAAACATGTCCCAAATATGTCTCAAACATGTCTCAAACATGTCTAAAATATCTCAAACATTTCTCAAACATGTCTCAAACAAGTCTCAAACAAGTCTCAAACATGTCTCAAACATGTCTCTCGCTCGGGCGCGCGCAGAGGTATTGGAGGAACGGGCGGTGAGCGGGAGGGGAGTGGTGGTGGTGGTGGTGGGAGGTGGTGGACGGGGTCACGGCGTTTGTACACAGTGTGTCCGTGCGCATCGCAAATCAGTTGTAAACATTGAGCCGGAGTAAACTGGAACCCGTCATTGTCATCTTCGTCATCGTCATTCATTACCTTGCACGAACATCATCATCATCATCATTCAGTAATCTCGATCATCATCATCATCATCATCATTCAGTAATCTCGATCATCATCATTCAGTAATCTCGATCATCATCATCATCGTCATCATTCAGTAATCTCGATCATCATCATTCAGTAATCTCGATCATCATCATCATCATCCAGTAATCTCGATCATCATCATTCAGTAATCTCGATCATCATCATCATCATTCAGTAATCTCGATCATCATCATTCAGTAATCTCGATCATCATCATTCAGTAATCTCGATCATCATCATCATCATCATCCAGTAATCTCGATCATCATCATTCAGTAATCTCGATCATCATCATTCAGTAATCTCGATCATCATCATCATTCAGTAATCTCGATCATCATCATTCAGTAATCTCGATCATCATCATTATCATCATCATCATCATCATTCAGTAATCTCGATCATCATCATCATTCATTAATCTCGATCGTCATCATCATCATTCAGTAATCTCGATCATCATCATCATCATGCATGTCTGTGTGTGAAGAATAGGGGGTTTTAAACCTTTAATCTGGCAACAAAACTGAAACCTTTTACAAGGAATGATGTCACCGCATTAACCACAATACTTTGTGGTCAGAATGCAAACAAAAAAACACACTCTGATAATGTATGATGCATTGCCCTTGAAACTGATTGGTCCACACCAGAGACACTTGTCGGTCCAATTAGTTTCAAAGACAATGCATCATATATTATCAGAGTGTGTTTTTGTTTGCATTTTAACCACAATTCAGACATGATTCCTCGGTAAAAGGTTTCAGTTTTGTTGGCAGAAAAAAATGGGAAAAACCTCTATTCTTGTATTTTGGTACTGGCAAAAGGAGGTCTAATGATATCTGTGTGAACTTCTCTCGCGCCGTACGTAGCCAACCGTGCTAATCGGAGGTGCGGGGGAAGGACTACGACCTATCCGCGCATAAAGAAACAATCCACCATCATCGTCGTCGTCGTGATATCCATACCCTCCGTCGTCGTCATCATCATTATGAATTACCCATAGTAAACATCTAATATCCCCCTCCTCCTCCTCCATCAATATCATGACCATCCATAATCTCGATCATAATCCATTATCCACCATCATCATCATCATCAACATCCATTAGCCTGCATCAGCATCATTATAAATTGCCTACAATCAACATCGTCATCTATAGCTTTCCGTTATCATCATCAACTTCCACGATAATCATTTTCATCATCTTCAACCCACCACCACCATCATCATGAATCCACCACCATCATCATAATCTTCAATCCACAATCATCATCATCATCAACCTACCACCATCATCATCATCAACCCACCACAACCATCTTCATCTTCAACCCACCACCACCATCATCATCAACCTACCACCATCATCATCATCAACCCACCATCATCATCAACCCTCCACCATCATCATAATCAATCTACCACCATCATCATCATCTTCAACCTACCACTATCATCATAATCAACCCTCCAAAACCACCATCATCATATTCAACCCACCACCATCATCATCAACCCACCACCATCATCATTGTCATCGTCAACCCTCCACCATCACCACCGTCGTCTTAACGCAGGAGGCTGAATAACGTCAACAGAGACGTCGTGTTCTTGGGATATCTGGCAATTCAAGTCGCGTATTTATATATTTATTTATTATGTATATAAAATGAATAGTTTGTAAACAACGTTAACCCCCGGTACAGCATCTGCCACCGAGCGAGTCTCGAGAACAGCTGGCGGCGATCTTCAATTCTATAGCCGTGACTCAGCAGTCTGACAGCGAGCGCCGACGAATCGCCTCCGCCACGTGTCACGGCCACGGCAAATGAGACAGCGCCTTCCCGGTTCGACACCGGCCACCGGCCGGGCCGCCCTGATTAACACCTGCCGTTAAGCCGTGTACGGTTCCTCGACGTGCACACGTCCGCTACCGCTCGCTCGCTCCCGTTTCGAGCGGAGTGCGAAAACGATGCCCTTGGCGTCGTTCGTAAAACAATTAAAATGGGGGGCCCCCCCGGCCCCCCCGCCCCCCCCCCCCACCCTTATATTTTTTGTCCGTAGGTCAAAGTTCACATTGGCCAACAATATTTTTGCAGGTTTTTTTTACCAATTGGGATTGAAAGATAAGGGGAAGCGTTGTCCACTTCTGCGACAATTTTGGCAGGAAAACTCTTCGCTGGCGTAAACAAGTGAGTGTAAAAATAAACATTTTAAGTAGATAATAGAATAATAATAATATCAGCATGTTTTGGAAAAAAAAATTAGTGGAAAGCCAACATTGTTTGTCATGCGGGGCCAGACTGGGCAACTGCCCATAGGAATGTGGAATGGCCACCTGCCACTCGTGGCCGTAGGCGGCACGGGAGCCAACTGCGACTCTGTTAAAGGCGCAGCCCTGCAAATTCCTTGCTCGCGTCACTGCTGGCGGATGGGACCTGGCCACGAGAGGGAGCTCTTGAGAGCTCCTTCAGTGGTTGGTGGGGGGGAGGGGGGGGCTGGTGGTTTGGTCTACTCTTCCACGTTAGACGGACGTCAGGGGAGAGGTGGTAGTTACCCACACGTTACCCCACCACACGTACACTGCCGACTGTAGTTACCCACACGTTACCCCACCACACGTACACTAGCCGACTGTAGTTACCCACACGTTACCCCACCACACGTACACTAGCCGACTGTAGTTACCCACACGTTACTCCACCACACGTACACTGGCCGACTGTAGTTACCCATACCCTACCCCACCACACGTACACTGGCCGACTGTAGTTACCCACACGTTACCCCACCACACGTACACTGCCGACTGTAGTTACCCATACCCTACCCCACCACACGTACACTGGCCGACTGTAGTTACCCACACGTTACCCCACCACACGTACACTGGCCGACTGTAGTTACCCACACGTTACACCACCACACGTACACTGGCCGACTGTAGTTACCCACACGTTACCCCACCACACGTACACTGCCGACTGTAGTTACCCACACGTTACCCCACCACACGTACACTGGCCGACTGTAGTTACCCACACGTTACACCACCACACGTACACTGCCGACTGTAGTTACCCACACTTTACTCCACCACACGTACACTGGCCGACTGTAGTTACCCACACGTTACACCACCACACGTACACTGCCGACTGTAGTTACCCACACTTTACCCCACCACACGTACCCTGCCGACTGTAGTTACCCACACTTTACCCCACCACACGTACACTGCCGACTGTAGTTACCCACACGTTACACCACCACACGTACACTGCCGACTGTAGTTACCCACACGTTACCCCACCACACGTACACTGCCGACTGTAGTTACCCACACGTTACCCCACCACACGTACACTGGCCGACTGTAGTTACCCACACTTTACCCCACCACACGTACACTGGCCGACTGTAGTTACCCACACTTTACCCCACCACACGTACACTGCCGACTGTAGTTACCCACACTTTACTCCACCACACGTACACTGGCCGACTGTAGTTACCCACACTTTACTCCACCACACGTACACTGCCGACTGTAGTTACCCACACTTTACTCCACCACACGTACACTGCCGACTGTAGTTACCCACACTTTACCCCACCACACGTACACTGCCGACTGTAGTTACCCACACTTTACCCCACCACACGTACACTGCCGACTGTAGTTACCCACACTTTACCCCACCACACGTACACTGCCGACTGTAGTTACCCATACCCTACCCCACCACACGTACACTGCCGACTGTAGTTACCCACACGTTACCCCACCACACGTACACTGCCGACTGTAGTTACCCACACGTTACCCCACCACACGTACACTGCCGACTGTAGTTACCCATACCCTACCCCACCACACGTACACTACCGACTGTAGTTACCCACACTTTACTCCACCACACGTACACTGCCGACTGTAGTTACCCACACGTTACCCCACCACACGTACACTACCGACTGACTGCGCTGTACAGGGGCCGAGACGGGGGGGGGGGTGAGACGTAAGGAACTTGCACCAACGTTGTTACAAACCTCTTGAGATATTCACAAAGCACGTGGTCTGTCCACTGCTGGATACCCATGCTGTGACGTCACAGCGAGGTGTTGGACGAGACATTGATTGCGTCAGAGGTAGCGGGAGCGGTGAACCATAGAGGTATCTGTGTGAGTCTATGGGTCTGTGTGTGAGTCTATGGGTCTCTGTGTGAGTCTATGGGTCTGTGTGCGAGTCTATGGGTCTCTGTGTGAGTCTATGGGTCTTCGTGTGAGTCTATGGATCTCTGTGTGAGTCTATGGGTCTTCGTGTGAGTCTATGTTTCTCTGTGCGAGTCTATGGGTCTCTGTGTGAGTCTATGGGTCTCGATGTGAGTCTATGGTCCTGCGCGTGAATCTACAGATCTCCTAGTGAGTCTGTGGGTCTCGATGGAGCGCGGTGAGTGACCTTTCCCGACCCCGCAATCACTCTCTCGTCGCGCTGCCCACTCATCCCTCTGGCAAGACAAAACTCTCACCACGCCCGCAGAGCCACGGACTCTCCGTGTCCCTCGCCTCGTGGCTACCACAATCGCCGGCGAAGTTTCATCCTCTCCAGCCGGCGCAGCGGGTTTGGCGCCGCTCCCGGCGAACCCGGTTCGATTCCCTGCTCGCGGTCCGCTGACGCCGGTGACGATTATCTGAACCGGTCCCGGGGCCTCACCCGCCTCCTCCCCTAGGTCGGCTCAGCCTCAAAAGGTTGGGTGCGTAAAACATCGCCACGAGGGAGACCAAAGGTAGCCGGGCGTGGTGCTGGCAACTCACCCACCCCCTTCGTGTGCCACCGTGCCGGCCTTCATAGGGTGCTGCTGCTCGCTAACAGCACTTGCCCCGACAGTCTGTTACAGGCTACACGGGGGACCTTTGTCTTTGTGGTGTTGGCCACCCACCCCCCTCGTGTGCCACCGTGCCGGCCTTCATAGGGTGCTGCTGCTGCTCGCTAACAGCGCTTCCTCCGACAGCCTGTTACAGGCTATGTGAGGGGGAGGGGTCTCTATCTGCTCGTGTTGTTTGTACATTATAGCGTGCTTCAAAACAATGTTAACATTTCGAAGAATTTGCAACAACACCACGTGACATGTGCTGCTGCCTCCGGGCTCTGGAGATCACGTGGGGAAGATTCCGGGAAAGCGTTGACAACGATGGCGAACAAGTGGGAGACTCCTTGACTCTCCGAAGCGACGAACGGACATGTGCCTTGGAGTGTCATTGTTGTTCACTCTTTTTCCATTAAAAACCATAGTCCCATATAAGTGTTCTTTTGAAGCACCCTGCGCACGGGCAATCCCCATCGCCGACCTCGGCGGTTTAGGTTCCTGTGAAAGGCCGCGGGAAATTGTGAGTTAGGGGAACGCTGGCTGTGGTGAGACTCATCACAACTTAACCAACTCGCCTCTTCATTAACTTTAAACACCGAATGAATCCACAATGCGTTGCACAATAGCAGTTCCCGCAGTCGGTGAATTGGTATGCAAGTGCAGCGACAACTCGCTTACCGCTGTTCAGCAGCGGCAGCTGCGGTGGGCAGTTAGCGCACACGCCGTTGAGCACACAGCCGGCGTGCGTGTGTGTGTGCCGGCAGGGCGGACGAACCGGGGCAAGGGTCACGGAAGACCTCGTGGGGAGGCCGTTGGAACCCTCTGGAGGGTTCTAGAAGGGAGGCGCGGCCAGGGCGGAGCCAAGCGGCGCCCAGGGGAATAAAAGCAGCGGAGAGCGAGGAGCTCCGGGCTGCCGGTTCTGGGAGTGGACTCGTCGTCGCTACCGCCGCATTCATCCGGTCATCGCGTGGCTTTCAGACCGCATCCATTATTTTCAGTCTCCCCCCTCCTCTTTTCCGAACATAGATGGACTCGTCCATCTGAACAAACTGTCAAATCTCTCTCCGTGGTGCTAACGTTAAAAATAACCGCCACTTAAAAAAATAAAAATATTGTTGTGGTTTTCACACCTGATGATGATTGCTTGTGTTGCAGTCGAAACGTGAGAATTTTATTGTTTTATATTTTTATTATTTTATTGTTTCCCTTCTACGTAACTTTACCGAAAGAAACAAGAATATATATTGCCCATAGACTTAACATTGCCCATAGACTTAACATTGCCCATAGATTTAATATTGCCCATAGACTTAATATTGCCCATAGACTGAACATTGCCCATAGACTTAACATTGCCCATAGATTTAATATTGCCCATAGACTTAATATTGCCCATAGACTTAACATTGCCCGTAGATTTAAAATTGCCCATAGACTTAACATTGCCCATACACTTAACATTGCCCATTGACTACAATTGCCCATAGACTGAACATTGCCCATAGACTTAACATTGTCAATTAATATTCTCTGGGTCTTTCGGTAACGTCACGTAGATAGGTTTAAAATAAATAAATAAACCTGCGACGCTTCGATCACAACACAAGCGATCGTCATCAGGAGGAAAAAAGAGAGTGGTGGTGGTGATGGCGGTGCAAGTGTTTTTATATAAATTGTGTGGAGCATCTAATGCACGGGCCAAATTTGTGCGTCGAGTGGCAATATCTTTTCATCGGTTGCGTAACGCTGTGTGGAAGCTACCTGGTCTGTCGCTCCGCACTAAGCTTCAGGTCTTCTCGGCCACGGTCATTCCCTCCCTTCTCTACGCTTGCGAAACGTGGACCCCCCTAATGGAACATCTTCGCCGGTTAGAAACATTTAGGCTGGCCTGCCTACGATCCATCTTGGGTTTAACCAGGCTGGATTGTGTGAGGAGCTCACAAATCCTTGAAAGATCTGGGCAAAGTCTCATCGGTGAGCTCCTCCGGCAGGCAAGGATGCGTTGGCTGGGTCATGTAGCCCGCATGCCCAGCCACCGCATGCCGAAACAGCTTTTGTTCGTCCGGATCGAGGGGGCTAAACGGGCGTGGTACGGGCTAGATAAGAGATGGAGTGATGTGGTACAGGAGGACGTGGAGCTGAGTGGACTTGCCGATGACTGGTACCAGCGGTGTCAAGATCGGCCTCTGTGGAAGAGGCTCGTGAAGGACGCTACTGGGGAGTTGGGGGCAGTCGCCCTCCAACAACAATGGAGGGCGGAGGAGCGACGCTCACCACAACGAGCGGAGCGCCGGGTGGCTAAAGCACAGCAGGTTGGCACAGTAGGGGGCACAGGTGGTGCATCAGCCAGTCATCTCAGTCAGTCGACCCGTGGCACCTGGGTATGCCCCGTGACCTCCTGCCAGCGGGCGTTCGACACTTCACGTGGCCTCAAGGTGCACATGTCCTGGCACAAACGTCGTGGTGACGTCACCGCCACTTAGTGGCGAATGGCGGTTGTTGTGTGTGCATGAGTGTGTGTGTGCATGAATGTGTGTGCATGAGTGTGTGTGTGCATGAGTGTGTGTGCATGAGTGTGTGTGTGTGCATGAGTGTGTGTGGGGAGCGGTGGTGTAACGGTTAGCGCGCTGCGCTATGAATCTGGCGACCCGGGTTCGATTTCCGCTCACGGCCAACACCAGTGACGATTATTTGAACCGGTCCCGGGCCTCCCGTAGGTCGACTCAGCCTCAAATGAGTACCTGATGCGGTGTGTAAACATTGCTACTAGGGAGACAAAGGCGGCCGGGCGTGGTGCTGGCCACCCACCCCATCGTGTGCCGTGCCGGCCTTTTTAGGTGCTCGCTAACAGCACTTGCCCTAACAGTCTGTTAAGGCTACACGGGGCATCTTTGTGTGCGTGCGTGCATCAAGGCAGAGGAATTCGCGAGGAAGACCCCGAGTGAGTCCTAGACACTGGAACGGCGGGGAGCAAGGGAGCGTGCCTCGATCCCGCGGAGAGAGAGAGACTCCAAGACACCCCTTGGGACACTTAAATGTTCTGTGCGTCTCCCACCCACACCCCACACCCACACCTCCTCCTCCCCAACCACCCCCACCCCCCTCCCGTTCACTCTTTAGCGGATTTAGGATTTTGTTTTTGTCTTTCGCCCGGAAATTCCAGAGGCTCGCAGGGGCCACGAGAAGCCATTGAGAGGATGATGATGATCGCGGTTATGATCGCGATGATGATCACGGTGATGATCGTGGTGATGATCGTGGTGATAATCGCAATGATGATCGCGGTGATGATCGCGATGATGATCGCGGTGATGATCGCGACGACGATCGCGATGATGATCGCGATGATGATCGCAATTATATCGTAATGAAATTATGAAGTTGGCCATCCCATCTCTCATGAATGTTGGGGGGGGGGGGGGGTGGAAATCAATGAACACCGCAAATTTACTCGACTGGGATCGCTCCCCCTAAACGCTAATTAAAAAAAAACTTGGCAGGACCCTCTTGAAAATGAGTCTTGAGACTCGGTGAGGCTTTTGCTGGCTGAAACAACAAGAACAACAACAACAACAGCAAAATGAAGCGGAATAATATAAAAGATTAATTGATCTAATTGGTACTGACGCCGTAAGTCTTCAGGAGCCACCGTAGCTAGCAGGAAGCCACCTGCAGTTTGTGCACTTTTACATCTGAGAGCCACATTATTGTGTCGGGCGCAACACAAGTGGTGTGCTGCCGGTAAGTGGCAGCACACTGCTTAAGTGGTGTGCTGTCGCTAAGTGGTGCACACCGCTTAAGTGGTGTGCTGCTGCTAAGTGGTGCACACCGCTTAAGTGGTGTGCTGCCGCTAAGTGGTGCACACCTGAAGAAGGACGCTTGTGTTGCGCCCGAAACGTCGTGATTTTTTTTATTTTAATTGTTCTACCTACGTGACTTTACCGCAAAAACCAAAGAGAATGAATCCTTGCAGTCACTAAAACTTCAAATCGAGAATTAAGCCACGTTATTTTTTCCCGAATTGCTTTGTACGTTTTATTTTTTTTATCTTCACTCCCCCTCCACCGCCCGCGCCTCCGATTGGCCACGGTTGGCTACGTACGGTGCCAAAGAAGTCCAACGTGCACGAGGTACACGAGGTCATGTCAGTGTAGGGACGCGATGTCGCTGCTGTTGTTGTGAGTGTAGCCTAGGCGGGGTAAACCCCCCAGCGGCAGCTGCCCCTGCGTGGCGCGAGGCTATCACCAGGCGCTGCTGTGTGTGTTAGTGTGTGTGTGTCAGTGTGTGTGTCAGTGTGTCAGCGTGTGTGTTTGTGTGTCAGCGTGTGTGTGTCAGCGTGTGTGTTTTAGTGTGTGTGTCAGCGTGTGTGTCAGTGTGTGTGTTAGTGTGTGTGTCAGTGTGTGTGTGTCAGTGTGTGTCAGTGTGTCAGTGTGTGTGTTAGTGTGTGTGTCAGCGTGTGTGTGTCAGTGTGTGTGTGTTAGTGTGTGTGTATGTCTGTCAGTGTGTGTGTGTCAGTGTGTGTGTGTGTCAGTGTGTCAGCGTGTGTGTTAGTGTGTGTGTCAGTGTGTGTGTCTGTCAGCGTGTGTGTTTTAGTGTGTGTGTCAGCGTGTGTGTGAGCGTGTGTGTTAGTGTGTGTGTGTCAGTGTGTGTGTCTGTCAGTGTGTGTGTGTCTGTCAGTGTGTGTGTGTGTCAGTGTGTGTGTTAGTGTGTGTGTGTCAGTGTGTGTGTCAGTGTGTCAGCGTGTGTGTTAGTGTGTGTGTCAGCGTGTGTATGTCAGCGTGTGTGTTTTAGTGTGTGTGTCAGCGTGTGTGTCAGTGTGTGTGTTAGTGTGTGTGTCAGTGTGTGTGTGTCAGTGTGTGTCAGTGTGTCAGTGTGTGTGTTAGTGTGTGTGTCAGCGTGTGTGTGTCAGTGTGTGTGTCAGTGTGTGTGTGTCAGTGTGTGTGTGTCTGTCAGTGTGTGTGTGTCAGTGTGTGTGTGTCAGTGTATGTGTGTCAGCGTGTGTGTTAGTGTGTGTGTCAGTGTCAGTGTGTCAGCGTGTGTGTTAGTGTGTGTGTCAGTGTGTGTGTCAGCGTGTGTGTTAGTGTGTGTGTCAGCGTGTGTGTGAGCGTGTGTGTTAGTGTGTGTGTGTAAGTGTGTGTGTCTGTCAGTGTGTGTGTGTCTGTCAGTGTGTGTGTGTCAGTGTGTGTGTTAGTGTGTGTGTGTGTCAGTGTGTGTGTCAGTGTGTGTGTCTGTCAGTGTGTGTGTGTCTGTCAGTGTGTGTGTGTCAGTGTGTGTGTTAGTGTGTGTGTGTGTCAGTGTGTGTGTGTCAGTGTGTGTGTGTGTCAGTGTGTGTGTGTCAGTGTGTGTGTGTGTCAGTGTGTGTGTGTCGGTGTGTCAGTGTGTGTGTCAGTGTGTGTGTCAGTGTGTGTGTGTCAGTGTGTGTGTGTGCCGTTCCGGCCTTCATAGGCGCTCGCTAACAGCACTTGTCTGTGTGTGTGGTGGGGAGCGGTAGTGTAGCGGTTAGCGCTACGCTGCGCTATGAACCTGGCGACCCGGGTTCGATTCCCGCTCACGGCCACCACCAGTCACGATTATCTGAACCGGTCCCGGGCCTCCCCTAGGTCAACTCAGCCTCAAATGAGTACCTGGTGTGGTGTGTGAACATCGTCACTAGGGAGACAAAGGCGGTCGGGCGTGGTGCTGGCCACCCGTCCCCTCGCGTGCCGTTCCGGCCTTCATAGGTTCTCGCTAACGGCACTTGCCCCAACAGTCTGTTGAGGCTACACGGGTGATCTTTGCCTTTGTATGTGTGTGTGTATATATATAATTTCTCAGTACCCATAATTTAATTTTAATTGTAACCTACAACACCACAAACCCACGCACATAATCCCCAAAGACACTTCCTTTACACAAACACACGATTACACACACACCACCACATACCATAACACACACCCCACACATACCATCACACACACAAAGACAAAGATCGCCCGTATAGCCTCAGCAGAGTGTCGGGGCAAGTGCTGTTAGCGAGTAGCAGCACCTATGAAGGCTACCGGCACTGTGGCACACGAGGGAGCGGGTGGCCAGCACCGCACCCAGCCGTCTTTGTCTCCCCAGTGGCGATGCTCACGCGTCGAACCGCTCACGGTATAACCAACCACCAAGTGATTATTCTTTGCACCGGTCCTGGGAAGTTCACCAGCATTGAGTCAAGCAAAGTATGACTGCTGATGAGACACTGCATGTCAAAACCAGTCCCTGACCTCTAAACATCTGGGCAGTTCGCCAGAATAGTACCCCGGAGTACCACCATAAGGATCAAATAAGCAAATTATGCGCGTGGATTCCTTTCGCGATTCCTTAGGACTTGCAAAATTCCTCGGCGGCAGGAGGAATTCCTCAGCGACCCTGACGAAGGCTCGCGTGAAAACTAAAAACTAAAACTACATTTTTGTCTTTTTGTTTAACCAGGTAAGGCCCCACTGAGCTTCATGCAGCTCTGTGTTCAGAAGCGAACCTGGCCCCATATGACAGCTCAACGGAGTGGGATTCATCATCAGCATCATCATCATCATCATCGCCACGTGGGAATTTACAGCAGTAGCCAAATGATTCGAAACGCGTGACGTAGATTCTAAACGTGGAGGGAGGATCCGGAGGGGCCCAGAGAAAAATGCGCGCGATCACGGAGAGGAGAGAGAATGAGAGACACCGCAAACTCCAAATATTATACAGCAGCAGCAGGGTCGGGATCGAACCCACGACCTCCTGCACACCAGGCGAGGTAGCTAACATCTCATAGCTGTTGTATATGGGCCCTTTTTCCAGCTTTAATATTAACAAGAAATTTACCGATATATTTTTTAGAGAAATAATGAATAAAAACATAAGCGCACAGCAAACTGCAAAACACGTAAGCCAAATAACCTAAAAAAAACCGCTGTCCTCGAGGCAGTCTCGTCCCTTCACCTGATGAAGGCCACTTGTGTTGTGGCCGAAACGTCGTGAGAATTTTATTGTGTTAATTTATTTCATTATTTTATTCTCATTCTACGTGACTTTACCGAAAGAACCAAATAAGATGAATCCTTGCAGTCACGAAAGCTTTAAATCGAAATTCAAGTATAACCATTTATGATAAAGTTAAGGTTTTTGTTTAGATTAGCATATTCATGTTTAACGACTCTCTCTCTCTCACCAACTGAGCTCGCGATACGCGGCGGAATTGACCACAGGTGCTGTTGTCAAAGTGAAACAACCCAGTCATTAATGAGACTGTGTTGATACTGTGTTCTAATTCCAAGCCGAGAGTTGCATCTTTTAGAGTTAAGGTTTAATTAGAAAATGAATAGATTAATGCAGAAGTGGTCGTGTGATTCTTTCCTGAAATCTATGCAGAAGAACTGGTTCTGTGTTGAGATATGAACTTGGTGACCTAAAATATAAACACGCTGATCCACTCAATAAACGTTAAAGCGAGAATAATTGTATTATACTGATCGATAATACGAAGTTAAACAGCGAAGCCGAGTTGACTCTGGCATACCGCATCACACTAGCATAACTGCATACAATTAATTGTATTATCCCGATTGATAACCGACCCTCGTCAACGAGGCGGAGCCTGATTATCATAAAGGCTGTCATTAACAAAACGACACCCACTCGCATAAATTAATACGATTATCTCTAGAATTAGCATAATTTATACGCATAATTACACATAATTTCGGAAAATTTATGCAAATTTCAATTTTCATTTAATTTGCATTATTTTCATCAAATTTTCATAACCCGCATATATAACATAGCCACCGTGATGATGATGATGAGAGAGAGAGAGAGAGACACGCCAACTTCAAATCTACAGCGGGCGTCAGTGTCAGGATCGAACCCACGACCTCCTGTATACCAGGCGAGGTAGTCAATATCTTGCCATCATCTCCAACGAAGAGCTTTCAAGCCCGATAACGATAACTCGAGGGAGCTCGTGTTAAGATGTTCACTGAGTGGTTTTCTGAACCTCTTAACACCTCCTTTAATTCATGGCGTCGTTCAATCGACCGATTACTGGCACCATGGTTTCCCATAGATAACGGTCCTGAGCTATAAACATCTGGGCAGTTCACCAACATTGATTCAAGCAAAGCCTCACTCTGCTGATGGGACAATGCAAGTCGAAACCAGTCCAGGGATTTCAGTTTTCATTTTCATTTATTTGGTATAGCCCTGTGAGCCATTCGGCTATTGAATCGGGTGCAACCGCAACAAACAAAAAAACAAAAACACGAACAAGAAAACATCTTAAAGTGACTATGTGTGATTGTGCAAACAGAAAAATCCAGGAAAAAAACAGCAAAATATTCCTGAAAAAGCACCGTACACCAACGCTGTGCAAAAATCCCAGTGGGATGCAAGTCAAACAACAACAACAACAACAAAAACCACAAGACAACTAAGATTAACGCCATCAGTCTAACTCGTACTACAACAAACAGACATGGCCAAACCAAAAAACTTTTCGAAATCACCAAAATAAAGCCATAAAAGCAATGTAACAGTGATCGTAGGAAGTGTGACCGAATTTTCACAATAAACGACATAAACAACATGTACCACCAAGCCCTGAAGCCATAGCTGGCTGCATGAGTCACTCCACAAACAACAGGAGCATCAGTCGGAGTATCAAATTTTTCAATGCACCTTTAAGATCAGCACACTAAATCAAAATACAGATAATACTTTGCAGCGGTCATCCGGAGCGAAACATTTTATTTTAGGCCACTGAATAAGCAGTGGCAGCTAGGGGTGTACAACTCCTCTGGAGCAGTTTTGAGTGAAGATCTCACAGGTAGTGATCCAAGTTGCAGTTTAGTGGCGATCGGGATGTGCTCGTTCATGAACCAGTGCTGCTGATGAGCGATACGCTCGCAGAAGGCCATGCAAGACCGAAGGGTTGCTTGATGAATATAATTTTGTTGTCCATGTGGAGAGACGGTGATTATAATTATCCGTATCAAGTTATTCCATTCAGTCAGATTTATCAAATTACAATATTTTTTTGGGGGGGGGGGGGGTGGGAGGTAGGGGTATTATTCTTCGTGATCATATTAATGCCGCCCAGTGCATGAATCCCATCGTCGCGACCTTTAACAGAAGGGGGGCAGAATTGTTGTTGTTATTATTCTTTTGATGCCAGTGATGATGATTGATAATCAAGGTGTCTGGGTTAGATCGCGCAAGTGTAAACGTGTCGTAACCCTCCACCACCCGACACAGGCAGCAAGGTTTGTCACGTAAATGTTGTGGATTTACTCTCCAACACAACGGTGGGCTGAAGTAGTACACTACACTGTACACTACCCTATACACTACACTACACACTATACACTACACTATACACTACCCTATACATTACACTACACACTACACTATACACTACACTACACACTACATTACTATACACTACATTATACACTACACACTACCCTATACACTCCACTATACACTACACTATACACTACATTATACACTCCACTATACACTCCACTATACACTACACTATACACTACCCTATACACTATACTATACACTACACACTACCATATACACTACACTATACACTCCACTATACACTACACTATACATTACACACTCCACTATACACTACCCTATACACTATACACTACACTATACACTTCACTATACACTACACTATACACTACACTACGAACTCCACTATACACTACACTATACACTACACACACTACCCTATACACAACCCTATACACTACACTATACACGACACTATACACTTCACTATACACTACACACTACACTATACACTACACTATAGACTACACACTCTACTATGCACTACACTATACACTACACTACACACTACACTATACACTAAACACTACCCTATACACTACCCTATACACTATACACTACACTATACACTACACTACACACTACCCTATACACTACCCTATACACTACACTATACACTACACTATACACTACACTACACTATACACTACACTATACACTACACACTACCCTATACACTACACTATACACTACACTATACACTACACTATACACTACACTACACACTACACTATACACTTCACTACACACTACACTATACACTACACTATACACTACACACTATACTAGTAACTAATTAGCGCGTTTTGTTTACGTGACAAACCTTACTGGCTGAGTCGTGTGGTGGAGGCTAACGACACAACATTCACACTTACGCGATCTAACCCAACAGCCTTTATTAGGAACTAATACTGGTCGCGAAAGCCTCCTACATGTTAGCCTGATGATGATGACGACGATGATGATTATTAGGAACTAATACTGTTAGCCTGATGATGATGACGACGACGATGATACCAATGCTGGGTTGAGCTAGCGCCGATTTAAAGCATCGCTCCTCGACACACACACACGTGCACGTGCACGTGCCACTTCTACGAGCTAAACGTTTCGACGGAGAGCTCCGGCATTTTACGTTTGCCGGGTTGAGATTTGAAATATTTTGGGACGCGATTCGCACAGCACGGAACGGCTCTCGCACCTTTTGCTTTACCTGCACGCAGAAACGCGCGTGTAGATGCGAAATAAAAATAAAAACACATTCTCCTGCGGAGGGAGCTGGTAGGAACGTTGGGTTGCTCGGTCAATGGCCAGGGTCAACGGCGGCACCACGTGGTGTATTCCGCACAATGTGCCCGACTGTGAGGGCGGGCACAAGCCGGGGTGAGTAGGTTACACGTTGAGTTTTATAAGGGCACCACGGGGTGACCAGCCCCTCCCCACCCAGCCCCACCCCACCCACCCCCCACCCCTCCCCACCCAGCCCCTCCCCACACTCCCCTTCCCACCCAGCCCCTCCCCACCCGCCCCTCTCCACCCAGCCCCACCCCTCCCATTTCTGGATGCACGACGGACGGACGGACACAATAATCCCCTGTGGGCTGGTGGTGTAATAACCAGGAGGTTCCTACCAGTACCCACCCCGAAGCAAGCCTCAACACAGACTGTTGGGGCAAGTGCTGTCAGCGAACGGCAGATACGAAGGGAGGCACGGCACACGAGGGGGTGGGTGGGTGCCCAGCACCACGCCCGGCCGCCTTTGTTTCCCCAGTGACCAGGCACTCTTTTTGAAGGCTGCGTCGAGCTCAGGGAAGGCCCAGGACCGGTTCGGAGAATCCGTGACCGGTGCTGGTGGCCGTGAGCGGGAATCGAACCCGGGTGTCCGGGTTCGTAGCGCAGCGTGGCGCTAACCGTTGCACCACCGCTCCCCAACAATGAACAAACAAAGACAAAGATCGCCCGTATAACCTTTAACAGACTGTTGGGGCAGGTGCTGTTTGCGAGCATCCGCAAGAACACACACATGAACACACACATGAACACACACATGAAGACATACATGCAAACATGAAAACACACACGTGAACACACACATGCACACACACATTAACACACACACATGCAAAATGAAAACACAGACACATGAACACACACACGCAAACATGAAAACACACACATGAACACACACATGCACACACACATTAACACACACACACGCGCAAACATGAAATCATAGACACATGAACACACACATCAACACACGCAAACATGAAAGCACAGACACATGAACACACACGCGAGCGCACACATGAACACGCACGCAAACATGAACACACGCACATGAACACACACGAGCGCACACATGAACACACA
The DNA here is from genome assembly GCF_048934315.1 of Petromyzon marinus. NCBI lineage: Eukaryota > Metazoa > Chordata > Hyperoartia > Petromyzontiformes > Petromyzontidae > Petromyzon > Petromyzon marinus. The sequence continues at coordinate 6,871,480 of NC_133731.1, read as the reverse complement.
CGAAAACACACATGAACACACACGAACACATACGCACATGAACACACACGAACACATACGCACATGAACGCACACGAACACACCCGCGTGAATGCACACACGTGAACACACACACGTGAACACACACGCGTGAACACACACACATGAAAACACACACACACGCATGAATACACACGAACACATACGCACATGAACGCACACGAACACACCCACACACACACACGTGAACACACACACGCGTGAACACACACGAACACATACGCACATGAACACACACGAACACACCCACACACACATGTGAACACACACGCGTGAACACACACACGCGTGAACACACACACGTGAACACACACACGTGAACACACACACGTGAACACACACGCGCGCGTGAACACACACACGTGAACACACAAAACACGCACGCGTGAACACACACACGTGAACACACACACGCGCGTGAACACACACACGTGAACACACACGAACACATGCGTGAACACACACACGTTAACACACACACGTGAACACACACACACACGCGTGAACACACACACGTGAACACACACACACGCGTGAACACACACACACGCGCGTGAACACACACGTGAACACACACGCATGAACACACACACGTGAACACACACGCGCGCGTGAACACACACACACGTGAACACACAAAACAGGCACGCGTGAACACACACACGCGCGTGAACACACACACGCGCGTGAACACACACGCGCGTGAACACACACACGCGTGAACACACACGCACGCGTGAACACACACGCACGCGTGAACACGCACGCACGCGTGAACACGCACGCACGCGTGAACACACACGCACGCGTGAACACACACGCACGCGTGAACACACACGGACACTTGAGTTTGAATTGGGGCGATTGTAACAGCAATGCTCGATTGTTCGAAGGACAAAACAACGAAAACAAAGACACAGAGGGCGAAACCACTCCACGGCCGAGACACACAAAGACAAAGATCCCCCGTGTAGCCTTACCAGACTGTTGGGGCAAGTGCTGTTAGCGAGCATCTATGAAGACCGGCACTGCACACGAAGGGGGTGGGGTAGCCAGCACCATTCCCGACCGCCTTTGTCTCCCCAGTGGCGATGTTTACACACCGCACCAAGTACTCATTTGAGGCTGAGTCGATCCAGGGGAGGCCCAGGACCGGTTCACATAATCGGTCACTGATGTTGACCATGAGCGGGAATCGAACTCGGCATGGGCCGGGTTCGTAGTGCAGCGCGCTAACCGCTACACCACCGCTCCCCACATGAACACACACACACACGTTGCATTAAAGAAGTCAAAATTGGACTTCAACTCAACCGCACACCCACGCAATCTTGACGCCCGCGTGCGTGCGCGCGCGTGTATATATATAGAAGTGTGTTGTCGAGCCACGGGAGTTAGGATCAGTTCAGGAGTCCGCCTCTAGCAGGCGACACGAGGACCTGGTAAGGGAGTCCAACCTACAGAAACTTCGCTCGGGGGCCCACTCACCAGGTGTGTCCCTTACGTGTCTCAGAGGTGAGGCACACGAAGGTGAGACACCGCTCATTACTCAATGCCGATTCCCATTCCCTTCTATGAGTCTACTTCTATGAGACTACTTCTATGAGTCTACTTCTATGAGACTACTTCTATGAGTCTACGTCTATGAGTCTACTTCTATGAGACGTCTTCTATGAGACTACTTCTATGAGACTACTTCTATGAGTCTACTTCTATGAGTCTACATCTATGAGTCTACGTCTATGAGTCTACTTCTATGAGTCTACTTCTATGAGACTACTTCTATGAGACTAATTCTATGAGTCTACTTCTATGAGTCTACTTCTATGAGACTACTTCTATGAGACTACTTCTATGAGTCTACTTCTATGAGACTACTTCTATGAGTCTATTTCTATAAGACTACTTCTATGAGACTACTTCTATGAGACTACTTCTATGAGTCTACTTCTATGAGACGTCTTCTATGAGACTACTTCTATGAGACTACTTCTATGAGTCTACTTCTATGAGTCTACGTCTATGAGTCTACTTCTATGAGTCTACTTCTATGAGACTACTTCTATGAGTCTACTTCTATGAGACTACTTCTATGAGACTACTTCTATGAGACTACTTCTATGAGACTACTTCTATGAGTCTACATCTATGAGTCTACGTCTATGAGTCTACATCTATGAGTATCCTTCTATGAGACTACTTCTATGAGTCTACGTCTATGAGTCTACTTCTATGAGACGTCTTCTATGAGACTACTTCTATGAGACTACTTCTATGAGTCTACTTCTATGAGTCTACATCTATGCGTCTACGTCTATGAGTCTACTTCTATGAGTCTACTTCTATGAGACTAATTCTATGAGTCTACTTCTATGAGTCTACTTCTATGAGACTACTTCTATGAGACTACGTCTATGAGTCTACTTCTAAAAGACTACTTCTATGAGACTACTTCTATGAGTCTACTTCTATGAGACTACTTCTATGAGTCTATTTCTATAAGACTACTTCTATGAGACTACTTCTATGAGACTACTTCTATGAGACTACTTCTATGAGTCTACTTCTATGAGACGTCTTCTATGAGACTACTTCTATGAGACTACTTCTATGAGACTACTTCTATGAGTCTACTTCTATGAGTCTACATCTATGAGTCTACTTCTATGAGACTACTTCTATGAGACTACTTCTATGAGTCTACTTCTATGAGACTACTTCTATGAGACTACTTCTATGAGTCTACATCTATGAGTCTACTTCTATGAGTCTACTTCTATGAGTCTACATCTATGAGTCTACTTCTATGAGTCTACTTCTATGAGACTACTTCTATGAGTCTACTTCTATGAGACTACTTCTATGAGACTACTTCTATGAGACTACTTCTATGAGTCTACTTCTATGAGTCTACATCTATGAGTCTACGTCTATGAGTCTACTTCTATGAGTCTACTTCTATGAGACTACTTCTATGAGACTAATTCTATGAGTCTACTTCTATGAGTCTACTTCTATGAGACTACTTCTATGAGACTACTTCTATGAGTCTACTTCTATGAGTCTACTTCTAAAAGACTACTTCTATGAGACTACTTCTATGAGTCTACTTCTATGAGACTACTTCTATGAGACTACTTCTATGAGTCTACTTCTATGAGACTACTTCCATGAGTCTACTTCTATGAGACTACGTCTATGAGTCTACTTCTATGAGACTACTTCTATGAGACTACATCTATGAGTCTACTTCTATGAGACTACTTCTATGAGACTACTTCTATGAGTCTACTTCTATGAGACTACTTCTATGAGACTACTTCTATGAGACTACTTCTATGAGACTACTTCTATGAGTCTACTTCTATGAGTCTACTTCTATGAGACTACTTCTATGAGACTACTTCTATGAGTCTACATCTATGAGTCTACTTCTATGAGTCTACTTCTAAAAGACTACTTCTATGAGACTACTTCTATGAGTCTACTTCTATGAGACTACTTCTATGAGACTACTTCTATGAGTCTACTTCTATGAGACTACTTCCATGAGTCTACTTCTATGAGACTACGTCTATGAGTCTACTTCTATGAGACTACTTCTATGAGACTACATCTATGAGTCTACTTCTATGAGACTACTTCTATGAGACTACTTCTATGAGTCTACTTCTATGAGACTACTTCTATGAGACTACTTCTATGAGACTACTTCTATGAGACTACTTCTATGAGTCTACTTCTATGAGTCTACTTCTATGAGACTACTTCTATGAGACTACTTCTATGAGTCTACATCTATGAGTCTACTTCTATGAGTCTACTTCTATGAGACTACTTCCATGAGACTACTTCTATGAGACTACTTCTATGAGACTACATCTATGAGTCTACTTCTATGAGTCTACTTCTATGAGACTACTTCTATGAGTCTACGTCTATGAGTCTACTTCTATGAGACTACTTCTATGAGACGACTTCTATGAGACTACTTCTATGAGTCTACTTCTATGAGACTACTTCTATGAGACTACTTCTATGAGACTACTTCTATGAGACTACTTCTATGAGACTACTTCTATGAGACTACTTCTATGAGACTACTTCTATGAGACTACTTCTATGAGACTACATCTATGAGACTACTTCTATGAGACTACATCTATGAGACTACTTCTATGAGTCTACTTCTATGAGTCTACTTCTATGAGTCTACTTCTATGAGACTACTTCTATGAGACTACTTCTATGAGACTACTTCTATGAGTCTACTTCTATGAGTCTACTTCTATGAGACTACTTCTATGAGACTACTTCTATGAGTCTACTTCTATGAGTCTACTTCTATGAGACTACTTCTATGAGTCTACTTCTATGAGACTACTTCTATGAGTCTACTTCTATGAGACTACTTCTATGAGTCTACTTCTATGAGACTACTTCTATGAGACTACTTCTATGAGTCTACTTCTATGAGACTACTTCTATGAGACTACTTCTATGAGTCTACTTCTATGAGACTACTTCTATGAGTCTACTTCTATGAGACTACTTCTATGAGACTACTTCTATGAGTCTACTTCTATGAGTCTACTTCTATGAGTCTACATCTATGAGACTACTTCTATGAGACTACTTCTATGAGTCTACTTCTATGAGACTACTTCTATGAGTCTACTTCTATGAGACTACTTCTATGAGTCTACTTCTATGAGACTACTTCTATGAGACTACTTCTATGAGTCTACATCTATGAGACTACTTCTATGAGACTACTTCTATGAGTCTACTTCTATGAGACTACTTCTATGAGTCTACTTCTATGAGACTACTTCTATGAGACTACTTCTATGAGACTACATCTATGAGACTACTTCTATGAGACTACTTCTATGAGACTACATCTATGAGACTACTTCTATGAGACTACATCTATGAGACTACTTCTATGAGTCTACTTCTATGAGTCTACTTCTATGAGACTACATCTATGAGACTACTTCTATGAGTCTACTTCTATGAGACTACTTCTATGAGTCTACTTCTATGAGACTACTTCTATGAGTCTACTTCTATGAGACTACTTCTATGAGACTACTTCTATGAGACTACTTCTATGAGACTACATCAATGAGTCTACTTCTATGAGTCTACATCTATGAGTCTACTTCTATGAGTCTACTTCTATGAGACTACTTCTATGAGTCTACATCTATGAGACTACTTCTATGAGACTACTTCTATGAGACTACTTCTATGAGACTACATCAATGAGTCTACTTCTATGAGTCTACATCTATGAGTCTACTTCTATGAGTCTACTTCTATGAGACTACTTCTATGAGTCTACATCTATGAGACTACTTCTATGAGACTACTTCTATGAGACTACTTCTATGAGACTACTTCTATGAGACTACTTCTATGAGACTACTTCTATGAGTCTACGTCTATGAGACTACTTCTATGAGTCTACTTCTATGAGACTACTTCTATGAGACTACTTCTATGAGACTAGTTCTATGAGTCTACTTCTATGAGACTACTTCTATGAGTCTACTTCTATGAGACTACTTCTATGAGACTACTTCTATGAGACTACTTCTATGAGTCTACTTCTATGAGACTACGTCTATGAGTCTACTTCTATGAGACTACTTCTATGAGACTACTTCTATGAGTCTACGTCTATGAGACTACTTCTATGAGTCTACGTCTATGAGACTACTTCTATGAGACTACTTCTATGAGACTACTTCTATGAGTCTACTTCTATGAGTCTACTTCTATGAGCCTACTTCTATGAGACTACTTCTATGAGACTACTTCTACGAGTCTACTTCTATGAGTCTACTTCTATGATACTACTTCTATGAGTCTACTTCTATGAGACTACTTCTATGAGACTACTTCTATGAGACTACTTCTATGAGACTACTTCTATGAGTCTACTTCTATGAGTCTACTTCTATGAGACTACTTCTATGAGACTACTTCTATGAGTCTACGTCTACGAGTCTACTTCTACGAGTCTACTTCTACGAGACTACTTCTATGAGACTACTTCTATGAGTCTACATCTATGAGTCTACTTCTATGAGACTACTTCTATGAGACTACTTCTATGAGACTACGTCTATGAGACTACTTCTATGAGTCTACTTCTATGAGACTACGTCTATGAGACTACTTCTATGAGTCTACTTCTATGAGTCTACTTCTATGAGACTACTTCTATGAGACTACTTCTATGAGACTACATCTATGAGTCTACTTCTATGAGTCTACTTCTATGAGACTACTTCTATGAGACTACTTCTATGAGTCTACTTCTATGAGTCTACTTCTATGAGACTACTTCTATGAGACTACTTCTATGAGACTACTTCTATGAGTCTACTTCTATGAGTCTACTTCTATGAGTCTACTTCTATGAGACTACTTCTATGAGTCTACTTCTATGAGACTACTTCTATGAGACTACTTCTATGAGACTACTTCTATGAGTCTACTTCTATGAGACTACTTCTATGAGACTACTTCTATGAGACTACTTCTATGAGACTACTTCTATGAGACTACTTCTATGAGACTACTTCTATGAGACTACTTCTATGAGACTACATCTATGAGTCTACTTCTATGAGTCTACTTCTATGAGACTACTTCTATGAGACTACTTCTATGAGACTACTTCTATGAGACTACTTCTATGAGACTACTTCTATGAGACTACTTCTATGAGACTACTTCTATGAGTCTACTTCTATGAGACTACTTCTATGAGACTACTTCTATGAGACTACTTCTATGAGATTACTTCTATGAGTCTACTTCTATGAGACTACTTCTATGAGACTACTTCTATGAGTCTACTTCTATGAGACTACTTCTATGAGACTACTTCTATGAGACTACTTCTATGAGTCTACTTCTATGAGTCTACTTCTATGAGACTACTTCTATGAGTCTACGTCTATGAGTCTACTTCTATGAGACTACTTCTATGAGACTACTTCTATGAGACTACTTCTATGAGTCTACTTCTATGAGTCTACTTCTATGAGACTACTTCTATGAGTCTCCTTCTATGAGTCTACGTCTATGAGTCTACATCTATGAGACTACATCTATGAGACTACTTCTATGAGACTACTTCTATGAGACTACATCAATGAGTCTACTTCTATGAGTCTACATCTATGAGACTACTTCTATGAGTCTACTTCTATGAGACTACTTCTATGAGTCTACTTCTATGAGACTACTTCTATGAGTCTACTTCTATGAGTCTACTTCTATGAGTCTACTTCTATGAGACTACTTCTATGAGTCTACTTCTATGAGTCTACTTCTATGAGACTACTTCTATGAGTCTACTTCTATGAGACTACTTCTATGAGTCTACTTCTATGAGACTACTTCTATGAGTCTACTTCTATGAGACTACTTCTATGAGACTACTTCTATGAGACTACTTCTATGAGTCTACTTCTATGAGACTACTTCTATGAGTCTACTTCTATGAGTCTACTTCTATGAGACTACTTCTATGAGTCTACTTCTATGAGACTACTTCTATGAGACTACTTCTATGAGTCTACTTCTATGAGACTACTTCTATGAGACTACATCTATGAGTCTACTTCTATGAGTCTACTTCTATGAGACTACTTCTATGAGTCTACTTCTATGAGACTACTTCTATGAGACTACTTCTATGAGTCTACTTCTATGAGACTACTTCTATGAGACTACTTCTATGAGTCTACTTCTATGAGTCTACTTCTATGAGTCTACTTCTATGAGACTACTTCTATGAGACTACTTCTATGAGTCTACTTCTATGAGACTACTTCTATGAGACTACTTCTATGAGTCTACTTCTATGAGTCTACTTCTATGAGTCTACTTCTATGAGACTACTTCTATGAGACTACTTCTATGAGTCTACTTCTATGAGACTACTTCTATGAGACTACTTCTATGAGTCTACTTCTATGAGACTACTTCTATGAGACTACTTCTATGAGACTACTTCTATGAGTCTACTTCTATGAGTCTACTTCTATGAGACTACTTCTATGAGACTACTTCTATGAGTCTACGTCTACGAGTCTACTTCTACGAGTCTACTTCTACGAGACTACTTCTATGAGTCTACTTCTATGAGACTAATTATATGAGTCTACTTCTATGAGTCTACTTCTATGAGACTACTTCTATGAGACTACGTCTATGAGTCTACTTCTAAAAGACTACTTCTATGAGACTACTTCTATGAGTCTACTTCTATGAGACTACTTCTATGAGTCTATTTCTATAAGACTACTTCTATGAGACTACTTCTATGAGACTACTTCTATGAGACTACTTCTATGAGTCTACTTCTATGAGACGTCTTCTATGAGACTACTTCTATGAGACTACTTCTATGAGACTACTTCTATGAGTCTACTTCTATGAGTCTACATCTATGAGTCTACTTCTATGAGACTACTTCTATGAGACTACTTCTATGAGTCTACTTCTATGAGACTACTTCTATGAGACTACTTCTATGAGTCTACATCTATGAGTCTACTTCTATGAGTCTACTTCTATGAGTCTACATCTATGAGTCTACTTCTATGAGTCTACTTCTATGAGACTACTTCTATGAGTCTACTTCTATGAGACTACTTCTATGAGACTACTTCTATGAGACTACTTCTATGAGTCTACTTCTATGAGTCTACATCTATGAGTCTACGTCTATGAGTCTACTTCTATGAGTCTACTTCTATGAGACTACTTCTATGAGACTAATTCTATGAGTCTACTTCTATGAGTCTACTTCTATGAGACTACTTCTATGAGACTACTTCTATGAGTCTACTTCTATGAGTCTACTTCTAAAAGACTACTTCTATGAGACTACTTCTATGAGTCTACTTCTATGAGACTACTTCTATGAGACTACTTCTATGAGTCTACTTCTATGAGACTACTTCCATGAGTCTACTTCTATGAGACTACGTCTATGAGTCTACTTCTATGAGACTACTTCTATGAGACTACATCTATGAGTCTACTTCTATGAGACTACTTCTATGAGACTACTTCTATGAGTCTACTTCTATGAGACTACTTCTATGAGACTACTTCTATGAGACTACTTCTATGAGACTACTTCTATGAGTCTACTTCTATGAGTCTACTTCTATGAGACTACTTCTATGAGACTACTTCTATGAGTCTACATCTATGAGTCTACTTCTATGAGTCTACTTCTATGAGACTACTTCCATGAGACTACTTCTATGAGACTACTTCTATGAGACTACATCTATGAGTCTACTTCTATGAGTCTACTTCTATGAGACTACTTCTATGAGTCTACGTCTATGAGTCTACTTCTATGAGACTACTTCTATGAGACGACTTCTATGAGACTACTTCTATGAGTCTACTTCTATGAGACTACTTCTATGAGACTACTTCTATGAGACTACTTCTATGAGACTACTTCTATGAGACTACATCTATGAGACTACTTCTATGAGACTACATCTATGAGACTACTTCTATGAGTCTACTTCTATGAGTCTACTTCTATGAGTCTACTTCTATGAGACTACTTCTATGAGACTACTTCTATGAGACTACTTCTATGAGTCTACTTCTATGAGACTACTTCTATGAGACTACTTCTATGAGTCTACTTCTATGAGTCTACTTCTATGAGACTACTTCTATGAGTCTACTTCTATGAGACTACTTCTATGAGTCTACTTCTATGAGACTACTTCTATGAGTCTACTTCTATGAGACTACTTCTATGAGACTACTTCTATGAGTCTACTTCTATGAGACTACTTCTATGAGACTACTTCTATGAGTCTACTTCTATGAGACTACTTCTATGAGTCTACTTCTATGAGACTACTTCTATGAGACTACTTCTATGAGTCTACTTCTATGAGTCTACTTCTATGAGTCTACATCTATGAGACTACTTCTATGAGACTACTTCTATGAGTCTACTTCTATGAGACTACTTCTATGAGTCTACTTCTATGAGACTACTTCTATGAGTCTACTTCTATGAGACTACTTCTATGAGACTACTTCTATGAGTCTACATCTATGAGACTACTTCTATGAGACTACTTCTATGAGTCTACTTCTATGAGACTACTTCTATGAGTCTACTTCTATGAGACTACTTCTATGAGACTACTTCTATGAGACTACATCTATGAGACTACTTCTATGAGACTACTTCTATGAGACTACATCTATGAGACTACTTCTATGAGACTACATCTATGAGACTACTTCTATGAGTCTACTTCTATGAGTCTACTTCTATGAGACTACATCTATGAGACTACTTCTATGAGTCTACTTCTATGAGACTACTTCTATGAGTCTACTTCTATGAGACTACTTCTATGAGTCTACTTCTATGAGACTACTTCTATGAGACTACTTCTATGAGACTACTTCTATGAGACTACATCAATGAGTCTACTTCTATGAGTCTACATCTATGAGTCTACTTCTATGAGTCTACTTCTATGAGACTACTTCTATGAGTCTACATCTATGAGACTACTTCTATGAGACTACTTCTATGAGACTACTTCTATGAGACTACATCAATGAGTCTACTTCTATGAGTCTACATCTATGAGTCTACTTCTATGAGTCTACTTCTATGAGACTACTTCTATGAGTCTACATCTATGAGACTACTTCTATGAGACTACTTCTATGAGACTACTTCTATGAGACTACTTCTATGAGACTACTTCTATGAGACTACTTCTATGAGTCTACGTCTATGAGACTACTTCTATGAGTCTACTTCTATGAGACTACTTCTATGAGACTACTTCTATGAGACTAGTTCTATGAGTCTACTTCTATGAGACTACTTCTATGAGTCTACTTCTATGAGACTACTTCTATGAGACTACTTCTATGAGACTACTTCTATGAGTCTACTTCTATGAGACTACGTCTATGAGTCTACTTCTATGAGACTACTTCTATGAGACTACTTCTATGAGTCTACGTCTATGAGACTACTTCTATGAGTCTACGTCTATGAGACTACTTCTATGAGACTACTTCTATGAGACTACTTCTATGAGTCTACTTCTATGAGACTACTTCTATGAGACTACTTCTATGAGACTACTTCTATGAGACTACTTCTATGAGTCTACTTCTATGAGTCTACTTCTATGAGACTACTTCTATGAGACTACTTCTATGAGTCTACGTCTACGAGTCTACTTCTACGAGTCTACTTCTACGAGACTACTTCTATGAGACTACTTCTATGAGTCTACATCTATGAGTCTACTTCTATGAGACTACTTCTATGAGACTACTTCTATGAGACTACGTCTATGAGACTACTTCTATGAGTCTACTTCTATGAGACTACGTCTATGAGACTACTTCTATGAGTCTACTTCTATGAGTCTACTTCTATGAGACTACTTCTATGAGTCTACTTCTATGAGACTACTTCTATGAGTCTACTTCTATGAGTCTACTTCTATGAGACTACTTCTATGAGACTACATCTATGAGTCTACTTCTATGAGACTACTTCTATGAGTCTACTTCAATGAGACTACTTCTATGAGACTACTTCTATGAGACTACATCTATGAGTCTACTTCTATGAGTCTACTTCTATGAGACTACTTCTATGAGACTACTTCTATGAGTCTACTTCTATGAGTCTACTTCTATGAGACTACTTCTATGAGACTACTTCTATGAGACTACTTCTATGAGTCTACTTCTATGAGTCTACTTCTATGAGTCTACTTCTATGAGACTACTTCTATGAGTCTACTTCTATGAGACTACTTCTATGAGACTACTTCTATGAGACTACTTCTATGAGTCTACTTCTATGAGACTACTTCTATGAGTCTACTTCTATGAGTCTACATCTATGAGACTACTTCTATGAGTCTACTTCTATGAGACTACTTCTATGAGTCTACTTCTATGAGACTACTTCTATGAGTCTACTTCTATGAGTCTACTTCTATGAGTCTACTTCTATGAGACTACTTCTATGAGTCTACTTCTATGAGTCTACTTCTATGAGACTACTTCTATGAGTCTACTTCTATGAGACTACTTCTATGAGTCTACTTCTATGAGACTACTTCTATGAGTCTACTTCTATGAGACTACTTCTATGAGACTACTTCTATGAGACTACTTCTATGAGTCTACTTCTATGAGACTACTTCTATGAGTCTACTTCTATGAGTCTACTTCTATGAGACTACTTCTATGAGTCTACTTCTATGAGACTACTTCTATGAGACTACTTCTATGAGTCTACTTCTATGAGACTACTTCTATGAGACTACATCTATGAGTCTACTTCTATGAGTCTACTTCTATGAGACTACTTCTATGAGTCTACTTCTATGAGACTACTTCTATGAGACTACTTCTATGAGTCTACTTCTATGAGACTACTTCTATGAGACTACTTCTATGAGTCTACTTCTATGAGTCTACTTCTATGAGTCTACTTCTATGAGACTACTTCTATGAGACTACTTCTATGAGTCTACTTCTATGAGACTACTTCTATGAGACTACTTCTATGAGTCTACTTCTATGAGTCTACTTCTATGAGACTACTTCTATGAGTCTACTTCTATGAGTCTACTTCTATGAGTCTACTTCTATGAGTCTACTTCTATGAGACTACTTCTATGAGACTACATCTATGAGTCTACTTCTATGAGTCTACTTCTATGAGTCTACTTCTATGAGACTACTTCTATGAGACTACTTCTATGAGACTACTTCTATGAGTCTACTTCTATGAGACTACTTCTATGAGTCTACTTCTATGAGTCTACTTCTATGAGTCTACTTCTATGAGTCTACTTCTATGAGTCTACTTCTATGAGTCTACTTCTATGAGACTACTTCTATGAGACTACTTCTATGAGACTACTTCTATGAGACTACTTCTATGAGTCTACTTCTATGAGTCTACTTCTATGAGTCTACTTCTATGAGTCTACTTCTATGAGACTACTTCTATGAGTCTACATCTATGAGACTACTTCTATGAGACTACTTCTATGAGTCTACTTCTATGAGACTACTTCTATGAGACTACTTCTATGAGTCTACTTCTATGAGACTACTTCTATGAGTCTACTTCTATGAGTCTACTTCTATGAGACTACATCTATGAGACTACTTCTAAGAGTCTACTTCTATGAGACTCCTTCTATGAGTCTACTTCTATGAGTCTACTTCTACGAGTCTCCTCCTACCATGGTAGTCCAGTTCACAATGGGAGTCCAGTTCACCATGGGAGTCCAGTTCACCATGGGCAGAGGTCGGCAACCTAGGTCTCCGGATCAGCATTGCGGTCCATTGAAGACTCTGCTGCTTCGGACCGTCATGTGCAGTGAAAGACCCAACCACCACCACCACCACCGTATTTACCACCACCACCACCACAACCACCACCACCGTATTTACCACCACCACCACCGTATTTACCACCACCACCACCACAACCACCACCACTACCACCGTATTTACCACCACCACCATCGTCTCGTATTCACCACCACCACCGTATTCACCACCACCACCGTCTCGTATTCACCACCACCGTATTCACCACCACCACCACCACCCTCTCGTATCCACTACCACCACCACCGCCTCGTATTCACCACCACCACCACCACCACACACAACCCACAGTGACATTGGCGGACTCTTTAACTATGGAGTCGGTGGTAGTGTTTATATTTTTACTGCCGAATTCGACAAAATGCCTCTTGTTGTTGTTGTTTGCGTTGCCAACAACCTTCTCTCGAGATTCTTCCCTCCACCACCACCACCACCGCAACCACTCCCACCACTGCCACCACCACCACCACTGCCGCCTCTAGAAGTGGAGGCCGTGGTGGCGGTGGTGGTGGCGGTGGTGGTGGCGGTAGTGGTGGTGGTGGCGGTGGTGGTGGTGGTGGCGGTGGTGGTGGCGGTCGTGGCGGCGGTGGTGGTGGCGGTGGTGGTGGCGGTGGTGGTGGTTGTAGTGGTGGTTGTAGTGGTGGTAGCGGTGGTGGTGGTGGTCGCGGTGGTGGTGGTGGTAGCGGTGGTGGTGGTAGTGATGGTAGCGGTGGTGGTGGCGGTGGTGGTAGCGGTGGTGGTGGTGGTCGCGGTGGTGGTTGTAGTGGTGGTAGCGGTTGTGGCGGCGGCGGCGGTGGTGGTAGTGGTGGTGGTAGCGGTGGTGGTGGCGGTGGTGGTGGCGGTAGTGGTGGTGGTAGCGGTGGTGGTGGTGGTAGCGGTGGTGGTGGTGGTAGCGGTGGTGGTGGTGGTAGCGGCGGTGGTGGCGGCGGTGGTGGTGGTAGTGGTGGAAGCTGTTGTGGTGGTGGCGGTGTCTCGGGTCTACCTACAGCAGTGTTTGAGTGTCGGCATTCTCAGCCGGGCTGTGCCCTGAACGCTTCTGGCTTAGCAATGGTCTCGTGGCACCGGCTATAAACATCTGTTGGGGCGAGCGGCTTGGATTTATACTTCGAGCAAACTTGTGCCACTTAGAATATGTGTGTCTGTGTGTGTGTCTGTGCGTGCGTGTCTGTGCGTGCGTGTGTCTGTGCGTGTGTGTCTGTGTCTGTGTGTGTGTCTGTGCGCGTGTGTCTGTGTGTGTGTCTGTGTGTGTGTGTCTGTGTGTGTGTCTGTTGTGGGGAGCGATAGTGTAGCGGTTAGCGCGCTGCGCTATGAACCTGGCGACCCGGGTTCGATTCCCGCTCACGGCCAACACCAGTGACGATTATCTGAACCGGTCCCGGGCCTCCCCTAGGTCGACTCAGCCTCAAATGAGTACCTGGTGCGGTGTGCAAACATTGCCAATAGGAAGACAAAGGCGGTCGGGCGTGGTGCTGGCCACCCACCCCCTCGTGTACCGTTCCGGCCTTCATAGGTGCTCGCTAACAGCCCTTGCCCCTACAGTCTGTTAAGGCTATATGTGTGTCTGTGCGTGTGTGTCTGACCCTGCTGAGGCTGCGGTGCCTCAAATATTGGAATAAGTCACCCCCTGTGAGTGGCTGGCTGAGCTGCCATCTGTTGAGGAAGTACTGAGGGCGATCCGGAGTCTGAGACCAGGAAAGGCAGCGGGCAGAGATGATCTCCCAAGCGAAATGCTGAGGGAGGGTGGCGATTGTGCACAGACTGCCCTATATGACATCATAACAACAGTCTGGACCACTGGACGGGTTCCGCAGGATTGGAAGGATGCCCTGGTGGTCCCCCTTTTTAAGAAGGGGGACCGCACAGACTGTAACAACTACAGGGGGATCTCACTCCTCAGTGTGCCGGGAAAGGTCCTGGCAAAGATTATTCAACATCGCCTTGCCAGGCACGCTGAGGAGAGGCTTGCGGAGCCCCAATGCGGTTTCAGGAAAGGGCGGTCCTGCACAGATGCCATATTTTCTGTCCGTCTGCTACAGCAGAGGTGTAGGAAATTCCAACAAGACATACATCTCTGCTTTATTGACCTGGTCAAGGCCTATGATACCATCAGTAGGCCTGGGCTCTGGGTTGTTCTTCGTGCTTTTGGAGTACCTGACCCTCTGCTCACGATCATTAAGGACCTTCATGATGGTGAGCGGGCCCGGGTAAAACTACGTGGCCGGGAGTCAGAGCCATTCCCTGTACACCTTGGGGTGCGACAGGTATGTCCTCTGGCTCCCACATTATTTAACATTTATTTTGACCACATAGTTCATGAAGCCTTCAATAGCTGTACCGGGGGAATCTC
Organism: Petromyzon marinus; assembly: GCF_048934315.1. Taxonomy (NCBI): domain Eukaryota; kingdom Metazoa; phylum Chordata; class Hyperoartia; order Petromyzontiformes; family Petromyzontidae; genus Petromyzon; species Petromyzon marinus. Next base: position 6,855,621 of record NC_133731.1, on the reverse strand, counting down.
CATATGGTGCAGATATAATGGGAGGCTGATCGATGCCCGGGTGCGGTCAAGGGATGGCTCCCTATTGCTCAACCACGTTATGTATGCTGATGATTTGGTAATAGCTGCTCATTCAGAGGAGGAGTTGGAGACGCTGCTGCTGAGACTGGAGCGTGCCACTAAGAGGTGGGGCCTTACCATTAGCCCCACCAAAACTAAGCACCTGCCTGGGTATTTTGTACCATCGGACACTCCACTTCCACAACTCCCAATCGGTGATGGGGCAGTTGTGGAGAGAGTGGAGAGTTTCCCATACCTGGGCAGTGTGCTTATGACCGGCTCCAGTTTAAGAGCAGAGGTCTCACTCCGAATCAGTCGAGCGGCAATATCTTTTCATCGGTTGCGTAACGCTGTGTGGAAGCTACCTGGTCTGTCGCTCCGCACTAAGCTTCAAGTCTTCTCAGCCACGGTAATTCCCTCCCTTCTCTACGCTTGCGAAACGTGGACCCCCCTAATGGAACATCTTCGCCGGTTAGAAACATTTAGGCTGGCCTGCCTACGATCCATCCTGGGTTTAACCAGACTGGATTGTGTGAGGAGCTCACAAATCCTTGAAAGATCTGGGCAAGGTCCCATCGATGAGCTCCTCCGGCGGGCAAGGCTGCGATGGCTGGGTCATGTAGCCCGCATGCCCAGCCACGACATGCCGAAACAGCTTTTGTTCACCCGGATTTAGGGGGCTAAACGGGCGCGGCACGGGCTAGAGAAGAGATGGAGTGATGTGGTACAGGAGGACGTGGAGCTGAGTGGACTTGCCGATGACTGGTACCAGCGGTGTCAAGATCGGCCTCTGTGGAGGAGGCTCGTGAAGGACGCTACTGGGCAGTTGGAGGTAGTCGCCCTCCAACAACAACGGAGGGCGGAGGAGCGACGCTCACAACAACGAGCGGATCGCCGGGTGGCTGAAGCACAGCAGGTTGGCACAGTAGGGGGCACAGGTGGTGCATCAGCCAGTCATCTCAGTCAGTCGACCCGTGGCACCTGGGTCTGCCCCGTGACCTCCTGCCAGCGGGCGTTCGACACTTCACGTGGCCTCAGGGTGCACATAGCCTGGCACAAGCGTCGTGGTGACGTCACTGCCACTTAGTGGTGAATGGCGGTTGTTGTTGTGTCTGTGTGTGTGTGTCTGTGCGTGTGTCTGTGTGTGTGTGTCTATGCGTGTGTCTGTGTGTGTGTGGTAGTGTAACGGTTAGCGCGCTGAAACTGCGAACCCGGCAACCCGGGTTCGATTCCCGCTCACGGCCAACCCCGGTGACGAATATCTGAACCGGTCCTGTGCCTCCCCTAGGTCGACTCAGCCTCAAATGAATACCTGGTGCGATGTGTAAACATCGCCACTGCCCACTGGAGAGACAAAGGCGGCCGGGCGTGGTGTTGGCCACCCATCCCCTCGCGTGCCGTGCCGGCCTTTATAAGTGCTCGCTAACAGCACTTACCCCAACAGTCTATTAAGGCTATACGGGGGATCTTTGTCTGCGTGTGTGTGCGTGTACCCTTGTGTATTTTAATTATGTTACATTTTATTTATTATTTTATCTCCACATATAACATTGGCAGCAGCGATACATGCCAATGTCTATGTAGTTTAATAACATTAAAAACATGTACGCGTGCACGTGAGTGTGTATGTGTGTGTGTGTCTATGTGTGTGTAAGCTCCTCCGGCAGGCAAGGCTGAGTTTGCTGGGCCATGTAGCCCGCATGCCCAGCCACCGCATGCCCAAACAGCTTTTGTTCGGCCGGATCGAGGGGGCTAAACGGGCGCGGCACGGGCTGGAGAAGAGATGGAGTGACGTGGTACAGGAGGACGTGGAGCTGAGTGGACTTGCCGATGACTGGTACCAGCGATGTCAAGATCGGCCTCTGTGGAGGAGGCTCGTGAAGGACGCTATTGGGCAGTTGGAGGCAGTCGCCCTCCAACAACAACGGAGGGCGGAGGAGCGACGCTCACAACAACGAGCGGAACGCCGCGTGGCTAAAGCACAGCAGGTTGGCACAGTAGGGGGCACATGTGGTGCATTAGCCAGTCATCTCAGTCATCCCAGTCAGTCGACCACGTGGCACCTGGGTCTGCCCCGTGACCTGCCGGCGGGCATTCGACACTTCACGTGGCCTCAAGGTGCACATAGCCTGGTACAAGCGTCGTGGTGACGTCACCGCAACTTAGTCGCGAATGGCGGTTGTTGTGTGTGCGTTTGTGCGTGTGGGGAGCGGTGGTGTAGCGGTTAGGGCTACGCTGCGCTATGAACCCGGCGATCTGGGTTTGATTCCCGCTCACGGCCCCCAACAGTGACGATTATCTGAACCGGTCCTGGGCCTCCCCTAGGTCGACTCAGCCTCAAATGAGTACCTGGTGCGATATGTAAAAGCATTGGCACTAGGGAGACAAAGGCGGCCGGGCGTGGTGTTGGCCACTCACCCCCGTGTCGGCCTTCATAGGTGCTACTGGCTAACAGCGCCTTGTGTTGTGCTGGCTATGAGATGTTAACTACCTCGCCTGGTTTGCAGGAGTTCGTGGGTTCGGTCCCGACCCTGACGCCTGCTGCTGTATAATTGGAGTTTGCGTCTCTCATCATCATCATCACGGTGGCTATGAGATGTTAACTACCTCGCCTGGTATACAGGAGGTCGTGGGTTCGATCCCGACCCTGACGATGCCTGCTGCTGTATATTGGAGTTTGCGTGTCTCTCTTTCATCATCACGGTGGCTATGAGATGTTAACTACCTCGCCTGGTATACAGGAGGTCGTGGGTTCGATCCCGACCCTGACGATGCCTGCTGCTGTATATTTGGAGTTTGCGTGTCTCTCTCTCATCATCACGGTGGCTATGAGATGTTAACTACATCGCCTGGTATACAGGAGGTCGTGGGTTCGATCCCGACCCTGACGATGCCTGCTGCTGTATATTTGGAGTTTGCGTGTCTCTCTCTCTCATCATCATCACGGTGGCTATGAGATGTTAACTACCTCGCCTGGTATACAGGAGGTCGTGGGTTTGATCCCGACCCTGACGATGCCTGCTGCTGCTGTATATTTGGAGTTTGCGTATCTCTCTCTCATCATCACGGTGGCTAGGAGATGTTAACTACCTCGCCTGGTATACAGGAGGTCGTGGGTTCGATCCCGACCCTGACGATGCCTGCTGCTGTATATTTGGAGTTTGCGTGTCTCTCTCATCATCACGGTGGCTAGGAGATGTTAACTACCTAGCCTGGTATACAGGAGGTCGTGGGTTCGATCCCGACCCTGACGCCTGCTGCTGCTGTATATTTGGAGTTTGCGTGTCTCTCTCATCATCATCACGGTGGCTAGGAGATGTTAACTACCTCGCCTGGTATACAGGAGGTCGTGGGTTCGATCCCGACCCTGACGCCTGCTGCTGTATATTTGGAGTTTGCGTGTCTCTCTCTCATCATCACGGTGGCTAGGAGATGTTAACTACCTCGCCTGGTATACAGGAGGTCGTGGGTTCGATCCCGACCCTGACGCCTGCTGCTGCTGTATATTTGGAGTCTGCGTGTCTCTCTCTCTCCCCCCACGGTCGCATGGAGTTTATATCCAGGTCCTCCGGCTTTCCCCCTCCACATTAAGAGCCCGACGAGTAATTTGGCCAGGTCGCTTCTGAGAAAAAAAAAGAGCTAAAGTAAATGATATAGTTTTAAAAAAGAAAATTGAGCTCACCACCACCTCCACCGCCGCCACCAAATTCGATTAATAAAATCCTCAGTGAAGATGACAGATATTAGACAGGGCTCTTGGGGGGGGGGGGGTGGGGAGAGATGGGGGGGGGGGTCTCGTGAGCCGAGAGATATGTCGACGACTTGTAAGAAGACTCAACGCAGCTGAGATGACGCCGGCGATGTCCGTGCGCGCTGTGCGGCAGAGGCGGGGAGCGTCCAAGCAGACATGCCCCTCCTCCACCGCCCGCGCAGCGCTGCGTGGCTCTGCCGACTGCTCCTGCTCGCTACCCTCTGCCGCCGCCGCTGCTGCTGCTGCCGCCAGCCGGAGACGTCTGACTCCCGCAGCCCCTCGAGGTCGATGCTCAACATTCCTACAGCAGGTCGCGTCTCAAGGTGAGCGTGGGGGTGTGGTTGGGGTGTGGTGGGGGGGGGCATGGTGAGCCTCGACTCGCTGTGCCGGAGATGTCGGGACGGTCGCGGGTTTGGACATTCGCCACCCCCCCCGCGCCTACCCCCCCAAAAGCGGATTCGAGTCCCCTTGCAGTGGTCTCGCACGGACCAACTTGGCGTCAGTGGGTGTCTCGTGCTGAAGGGGCGGAGTTTCATTTGCGAAACGCCGGGGGCATGGGTCGGCGGTGGAACGAGACGCGTAAAATGTCGCGTCTCTGACGTGCGCCGATTGAATGGACGAATATAGCACGTGGGATGACGAGTGATGGGATGATGTCATGTCTTGCTAGGGATGTCAACTGAATGGAGCGCGTGTGATGGTGAGTGATGGGATGATGTCATGTCTTGCTAGGGATGTCAACTGAATGAAGCACGTGGGATGCCGAGTGATGGGATGATGTCATGTCTTGCTAGGGATGTCAACTGAATGAAGCACGTGTGATGGCGAGTGATGGGATGATGTCATGTCTTGCTAGGGATGTCAACTGAATGAAGCACGTGGGATGACGAGTGATGGGATGATGTCATGTCTTGCTAGGGATGTCAACTGAATGAAGCACGTGTGATGGTGAGTGATGGGATGATGTCATGTCTTGCTAGGGATGTCAACTGAATGGAGCACGTGTGATGGCCAGTGATGGGATGATGTCATGTCTTGTTAGGGATGTCAACTGAATGAAGCACGTGGGATGGCGAGTGATGGGATGATGTCATGTCTTGCTAGGGATGTCAACTGAATGAAGCACGTGGGATGACGAGTGATGGGATGATGTCATCTCTTGTTAGGACTGAATGAATGAAGGAAGCCCCCAGGTGTAACGAGGAGGCACAACCCTCGTCTCTGCGTGTGTCGCACCTCCTCCGCAATAGGCCACTCGTCGCGCGATGCGAAGAGGTGGACGAGGCAGCGTCCTCACCTCCTCAACTCCAACACCACCACCTCCTCCACGACCACCACCCTCACTCCTCCATCTCCGCCAGCAGCGAACAGCCCACGGAGATGCCTCAACGTGCCAGGTGACTGTTGTTTCGTTTTTGTGATGGAGCGTTGCGGAGGCAGCAGCGAGGGTTGATGGATCACCGCCGGAGCCGTCCCTCGGGTTTCTAACTAGCTATTAAAATATATATATATCATTTTTAGCAGGTAAGGCCCACTGAGCTACGTAGCTCTTCTTGTTTTTTTTTTTTACAGAAGCGAGCTGGCTTGCAAATGATGGCTCAACGAAGTGGGCTAAGTTGTCGTAACGTGGAGATGTGGAAGCAGTAGCCAAAAACTCTAAACGCGTGATGCTGATTGTCAATGTGCAGGGGGGGGGGGGGGGGGTGGGGGGCTAGAAACCGGAGAACCCGGAGAAAAATCCACGCGATCATGGGGAAACACAGAGAGAGAGAGATACCGCAAACTGCAAATATACAGCAGCAGGCATCGCAGGGTCAGGATCGAACCCACGACCTCCTGTATACCAGGCGAGGTAGTTAACATCTCATAGCCAAAGCAGTGATGATGATCAGAGAGAGACACCGCAAACTCCAAATATACAGCAGCAGGCATCGTCAGGGTCAGGATCGAACCCACGACCTCCTGTATACCAGGCGAGGTAGTTAACATCTCATAGCCAAAGCAGTGATGATGATCAGAGAGAGACACCGCAAACTCCAAATATACAGCAGCAGGCATCGTCAGGGTCAGGATCGAACCCACGACCTCCTGTATACCAGGCGAGGTAGTTAACATCTCCTAGCCACCGTGATGATGATGATGATGAGAGACGCAAACTCCAAATATACAGCAGGCGTCATTTGGTATTGGATATCTGCGAGAGAAACAAAGAGGTGCATAGCTCATCGGATTCCTCCTGCAGCATAAAAAACACATATTCTGATTCTCAACCATTCTGTTGCGCTGGGCAGTGGCGTGCGCATCTCTTGTCGCATAGAGAGAGCTGGCGCCAGAGATCTCCGTGCAGGACGACGCCTCGTGACGACTTGTGATGCCTTGTGATGCCACGTGACGCCTCGTGATGCCTCGTGACGCCTTGTGATGCCTTGTGACGCCTCGTGATGCCTCGTGACGCCTTGTGATGCCTCGTGATGCCACGTGACACCTCGTGATGCCTCGTGACGTCTCGTGATGCCTTGTGATGCCTTGTGATGCCTTGTGACGCCTTGTGATGCCTCGTGATGCCTTGTGATGCCTCGTGACGCCTCGTGATGCCTCGTGACGCCTCGTGATGCCTCGTGACGCCACGTGACGCCTTGTGATGCCTCGTGATGCCTCGTGATGCCTCGTGACGCCACGTGATGCCTTGTGATGCCTTGTGATGCCTCGTGACGCCTCGTGATGCGTCGTGACGCCTCGTGATGCCTCGTGATGCCTCGTAACGCCTCGTGACGCCTCGTGACGCCTCGTGACGCCTCGTGATGCCTTGTGATGCCTTGTGATGCCTCGTGACGCCTCGTGACGCCTCGTGATGCCTTGTGATGCCTCGTGATGCCACGTGACGCCTTGTGATGCCTTGTGATGCCTCGTGATGCCTCGTGACGCCTTGTGATGCCTCGTGACGCCTCGTGACGCCTCGTGACGCCTCGTGATGCCTGGTGATGCCTTGTGATGCCTCGTGATGCCTCGTAACGCCTCGTGACGCCTCGTGACGCCTCGTGACGCCTCGTGATGCCTTGTGATGCCTTGTGATGCCTCGTGACGCCTCGTGACGCCTCGTGATGCCTTGTGATGCCTCGTGATGCCACGTGACGCCTTGTGATGCCTTGTGATGCCTCGTGATGCCTCGTGACGCCTTGTGATGCCTCGTGACGCCTCGTGACGCCTCGTGACGCCTCGTGATGCCTGGTGATGCCTCGTGATGCCTCGTGACGCCTCGTGACGCCTCGTGACGCCTCGTGATGCCTCGTGATGCCTCGTGACGCCTCGTGATGCCTCGTGACGCCACGTGACGCCACGTGACGCCTTGTGATGCCACGTGATGCCACGTGACGCCTTGTGACGCCTCGTGACGCCTTGTGACGCCTAGTGACGCCACGTGATGCCTCGTGATGCCTTGTGGTGCCTCGTGACGCCTTGTGATGCCTCGTGACGCCTTGTGATGCCTCATGACGCCTTGTGATGCCTTATGACGCCTTGTGATGCCTTGTGACGCCTTGTGATGCCTCGCGTTGCCTCGTGATGCCTTGTGATGCCTTGTGATGCCTTGTGATGCCTCGTGACGCCTTGTGACGCCTTGTGATGTCTGGTGATGGCTCGTGATGCCACGTGATGCCTCGTGACACCTTGTGATGCCTCATGATGCCTCGTGATGCCTCCTGACGCTTCGTGATGCCACGTGATGCCTTGTGATGCCTCGTGATGCCTTGTGACGCCTCGTGACGCCTCGTGACGCCACGTGATGCCTTGTGATGCCTCGTGATGCCTTGTGATGCCTTGTGACGCCTTGTGACGCCTCGTGACGCCTTGTGATGCCACGTGACGCCTTGTGACGCCTCGTGATGCCTCGTGATGCCTCGTGATGCCTTGTGATGCCTTGTGATGCCGCGTGATGCCTCGTGATGCCTTGTGATGCCTCGTGACGCCTTGTGATGTCACGTGATGCCTTGTGATGCCTTGTGACGCCTTGTGATGCCACGTTATGCCTCGTGATGCCTCGTGGCGCCTTGTGATGGCTTGTGATGCCTCGTGATGCCTTGTGATGCCTCGTGACGCCTTGTGACGCCTTGTGATGCCTTGTGACGCCTTGTGATGCCACGTGATGCCTCGTGACGCCTTGTGATGCCTTGTGACGCCTTGTGATGCCACGTGATGCCTCGTGATGCCTCGTGACGCCTTGTGATGCCTTTTGACGCCTTGTGATGCCTTGTGATGCCTCGTGATGGCTTGTGATGCCACGTGATGCCTTGTAATGCCTCGTGACGCCTTGTGATGCCTCGTGATACCTCGTGATGCCTCGTGATGCCTTGTGATGCCACGTGATGCCCCGTGATGCCTCGTGACGCCTTGTGATGCCTTGTGACGCCTCGTGATGCCTTGTGACGTCTTGTGATGCCTCGTGACGCCTCGTGACGCCTCGTGACGCCACGTGATGCCACGTGATGCCTTGTGATGCCTCGTGATGCCTTGTGACGCCTCGTGATGCCTTGTGACGCCTTGTGACATCTCGTGATGCCACGTGACATCTCGTGATGCCTTGTGACGCCTTGTGACGCCTCGTGATGCCTTGTGATGCCTCGTGACGCCTCGTGATGCCACGTGATGCCACGTGATGCCTTGTGATGCATCGCACGGTCCAGGGTGATGACTGCTCAAGGCGGGCTTTACGGGTCGAAAATGAGCGGCTCGTGACCAATTGGAAAAATAAAAAATCCGTAGAGTTCAAATCCCGGGTCGGGGGTTCAAACTCAGGCCAGGGTGCATTAAGTGATTGGATGCCATTCGGTGGGGAAGTCCTGCGGCGAGACTCGCCACTGCCATAGCAACGAGGAATGGCTGCAACTGGCTTCTTCGGGGCAGGAGACCTGCACCGCCTCGTTTGCTCACCTGGGATTCCGACGATGAGAAATATAAACAACGAATTGACCGCGACCTCTCTCTTCCTTGCTCTCTGTCCTCCTCCGCCACCTCCACCATATCCACCACCTCCACCATATCCACCACCTCCACCATATCCACCACCTCCACCATATCCACCACCTCCACCATATCCACAATGTTCACCACCACCTCCAACATATGCCTCCACCATATCCACCACCTCCACCATATCTACCACCTCCATCACCTCCACCTTCACATCCACCACCACGTCCACCGCCGCATCCACCACCACATCCACAACCACCACCACCACATCCACCACCACGTCCACAACCACCACCATATCCACCACCACCACCACCACATCCACCACCTCCAAAACAGCCAAACCTTGCGACGCAGCCCTCGCCAGAAGCGCCGTGCGTCCCCCTCCTCCGCCCAGGTCGCCCACGTGCAGCAGCTGCAGCACGTGGGCAAGGGGGGCGCCCTGGCGAGCGGCTGCTCCCTGAGCTCGTGCCAAGTGCAGAATCTGAGCCACCGCCTCTACCGCCTGCTGGGCAAGCGCCGCGGCGGCTCCGAGCCGCAGCGCTCGGCCGGGAAGGCCACGCGAAGCCCCAACAGCTTCGGGCGACGCCGGAGGAGGAGGAGGAGGAGACGGCGCTCGGCCACTCGAGTCGTGGCCGCGTGGCCTGAAGGCCGGCGGTGGTGGCGGCGGTGGCGGAGGGAGGGAGGCGTTGAGGAGGGAGGAGATGGAACGCCGCGTCAGACGAAGGGCCGGGAGGAGGAGCGGCGGCCGTCTGTCTAAAAACTTTGCAACAACAAATTTTTGCTTGTTTTTAAACCCCCCCCCCAGGTAAATCTTGACTTAATGCTTTCGTGACTGCGGGAATTGTTGCCATTCTGTGGGTCTTTCGGTAAAGTCACGTGGATAGGTTCAAAGAAAACAATAAAAAAAACTACGACGTTTCGATCGCAACGCACTAAAAAAACCCTACTTTTTAAAGTATTTTCTTTAGTAGTTTTATGTTATTTTCACCGATCGACGTGACTTTACCGAATATGAACCCCACCCAGGTAAAGCCCACTGAGCTATTTAGCTCGTTGATTTGTCAGCAGCGACCTGGCCATCACAAACGGCGATAGGTCAACGAAGTTGGCGTCGCATTGCCACGTGCGCCGGCCCGGGCCACGTGGCCACCCCCCGTGCCTCACAGGGGGCAGCAGTTGCCGCTTGTCATCAACGTTCGGAAAATCTATAGCAGCGGTCAAATAATCTACAAACACACGTTGATTATAAATGTGGAGAGGGGGGGGGGGAAGAGCCGGAGGAACCAGAAGATTAAAAAAATCCACGCGACCAGCATGTGGAGAGAGAGAGACACGCAAACTCCAAATATACAGCAGCAGGCGTCAGGGTCGGGATCGAACCCACGACTTCCTGTACACCAGGCGAGGTAGTTAACATCTCCTAGCCACCGTGATGATGATGAGAGACGCAAACTCCAAATATACAGCAGCAGGCGTCAGGGTCGGAGTCGAACCCACAACCTCCTGTACACCAGGCGAGGTAGTCAGCATCTCCTAGCCACCGTGATGATGATGAGAGAGACGCAAACTCCAAATATACAGCAGCAGGCGTCGAATCCACGACCTCCTGTGCACCAGGCGAGGTTGTCAACATCTCATAGCCACCGTGATGATGATGAGACACGCAAACTCTAAATACACAGCAGCAGCAGCAGGCGTCAAAGGGGTCGGGATCGAACAATCCACGACTACCTGCACGCCAGGCGAGGGAGATAACATCTCGCCGGAGTGGAGATGAACCTTCAAGCCGTGGGAATGTGGAGTTACCACGGGGGAGGGGGGGGGAGCAGACGGAGGGAGGCGGTGGCGCGTTCCGCCACTTGGTCGTTGGAGCGGAGGGGGAATGTTTGGAATCAGTGCCGGATTATCATCATCCTAGTAGCTACACGTGTAGTAGCTACTCTTGTTGCTACTATATATGTACAAGAGTAGCTACTACATATGTAGCTACTGTATATGTAGCTATGTAGCTACTTAGCTACACATGTAGCTACTACACATGTTGCTACTACATATGTAGTAGCGACATATGTTACATATGTAGTAGCTACATATGCAGTAGCTACGGGCCCCGCACTTTAAAGGGCCCCGCGCTAAATGATTTCAAGCTATCGATTTCGGGTTCGGTGATCCTGCACTTGCTCTATTAATATAGTACTATACCGCCTTCAACTCTTATGAACGACCGGGCGTTTGAGGTTAACGATTTGTCGTATTATCTGGGCTGTATATAAAATGAAAAAATACAATTATTTACTGTGCAAGTTTTAATATTTACGTGTTTTTTTATATCGAGGACCACTTGATAATATATGCTACAGGCCCCACACTAGCTTAATCCGGCACTGGTTGGGACACTGCCTGAGATGTTGGTGGTGATGGTGGTGATGAGAGAGTTTCTTGAAGGATGTTGTCACATATATAGCAATACCTCATCAGACGTTGGTGGTGATGATGAGAGTGTTTCTTGAAGGATGAGGCACTTACATAGCAATGCCTCATCAGACGTTGGTCGTGATGGTGGTGATGTTTCTTGAAGGATGAGTCACCTACATAGCAATGCCTCAACAGACCGTGGTGGTGGTGGTGATGAGTGTTTCTTGAAGGTTTGTGTCACTTACATAGCAATGCCTCATCAGACGTTGGTGGTGATGATGAGAGTGTTTCTTGAAGGATGAGGCACTTACATAGCAATGCCTCATCAGACGTTGGTCGTGATGGTGGTGATGTTTCTTGAAGGATGAGTCACCTACATAGCAATGCCTCAACAGACCGTGGTGGTGGTGGTGATGAGTGTTTCTTGAAGGTTTGTGTCACTTACATAGCAATGCCTCATCAGACGTTGGTGGTGATGATGAGTGTTTCTTGAAGGATGAGTCACCTACATAGCAATACCTCATCAGACGTTGGTGGTGATGAGAGTTTCTTGAAGGATGTTGTCACCTACATAGCAATGCCTCATCAGACGTTGGTGGTGATGGTGGTGATGAGAGTTTCTTGAAGGATGTTGTCACCTACATAGCAATGCCTCATCAGACGTTGGTGGTGATGGTGGTGATGAGTGTTTCTTGAAGGATGTTGTCACCTACATAGCAATACCTCATCAGACGTTGGTGGTGATGAGAGTGCTCCTTGAAGGTTGTCTCACCTACACAGCAATACCTCATCAGACCATGGTCACGTGTTGACTGTGCAACGGTGTGCAAGTCAACACGTGACCTCCCAAGGCCACGTGTTGACTGTGGAACGGTGTGCAACAGTCAACACGTGGCCTTGGGAGGTCACGTGCAACAGCTGTGGGATCTGGCACGAGGCACGAAGCATTGTTGTGGTCTGGGGATAGTGGTGGTTGGTGGTAGTTTGCGGTGGTGGTTGGCGGTGATGGGTGTTGGTGGGTTGTTGCGGTTGGTTGTTGGTGATTGGTGGTGGGTCGTGGTGGTTGGTTGGTGGTGGTTGGTGGTAGTGTTGCGTCGTGGTAGTTGGTTGGTGGTGATTGGTGGTGGTTGGTGTAACCGCGCGTGGCACAGCGCCCTAATCTGCGGCGAGAGTGAAAGAAAAGGAAACAAGGGATCTGCCAATTTGCCGCTGGTTTTTTTTCATCCGTTCTTTCTCGTGAACAACGAAACAACAAAACCTGGCAACGTTGAAGAATGACGGACGAATGGACTCAGGCCATCGACGCATTCCCATCAGCAGCACGGACCTTCACCCTTTGACGGGAGCGCCACGATTCCAGCAGCATCGGATTGCAACGCAAGCAAACTCTGGACCGGTCCATCGAATCGAAATCCACCACTCTGGAGCGCCTTCGCTCGGCTTACAAAACGAATGACAGAACGGAATAACTTAGTTTGGGCAGGAGAGGCGGGGGGGGGTGGTGCTGCGAGGTATTGGGGAATGAGCGCCAGCAGCGATGTTGGCGAACCGAGAGGGGATCACGAAACGGTCAAAGGGGAGGGACGGGAAGGAGTGGAGGGGCGAGGGGAGGGAAAAGAGTTGGCGATGGTGGAGAAGAGTTGGTGAGGCTTTTGAGAGAGGAAGTCGCTCTCACGCCCGTTGCCTTGTGAACCGACGGGCGGCTTAAAGGAACGTCCGAGATCGTCACAATTGTTACAATTCAATTCGTTAAAACAAATAAATCCATTTTTGTTTTTTTAAAATCTTGATTTGTAGCTTTCGTGACTGCAGGAATCCACGCTCTTTGGTTCTTTCGGTGAAGTCACGTGGGTAGGAAAAACATAACAGATCACGACGTTTCCATCGAAACGCAAGCAATCGTCATCAGGTGGGACAACCACAGCAAGGAAAAAACAAACTGCTAAAGTGAAAACTGCTGAAAAAAAAACCTCCCTCCAGCAGTTTTCTTCTTACTGTAGTTGTCTGTGACCTGATGACGATTGCTTATTGCTACGATCTATTATATTTTTTCTACCTACGTGACTTTACCGAAAGAACCAAAGGTGTATGAGTTTGTATTTTTGCGTTTCACTTCTGGAGCAAAAGGCGCGCGCGTTCCCGTAACGATGTTGAAATTTTGATTAAAAGCTTTCGTGACTGCAGTAATTCATATTCTTAGCTCTTTCGGTAGTCACGTTGAAGGGAAACAATAAAATATATATATAAAACAATACAAATTCTCACGTTTCGACCATAACACAAACGGTCATCACCTTGTTTTATATATATTTTATTAATTTAGTGTTTCCCTTCAACGTGACTTTACCGAAAGAGCTAAGAAGATGTTGAAATTGCGTGTTTGATGGGTTGTTGTTGTTGTTTAAAGCGCGCGACAGACGCTTCGTTTGCGGGACATGGCGATGTTGCTGGCGATGTTGCTGGCGATGTTGCTGGCGATGTTGCTGGCGATGTTGCTGGCGATGTTGCTGGCGATGTTGCTGGCGATGTTGCTGGCGATGTTGCTGGCGATGTTGCTGGCTGCCCAACACTCGGTCGTGCAACCAGTGCCGGATGAAGCTCGTGCGGGGCATGTAGCAAATGTTATAAAGGGGCCCTAAATTAAAAAAAACACACACACAAATGTTTAACTTGCACAGTAAAGTAATTGTATATTTTTTATTTGCTATACAGCCCAGATAATTCGACAAATTGCTAACCTTAAAACACCCGGTCGTTCATAAAAGTTGAAGGCGGTATAGTACTATAGTAATAGAGCAAGTGCAGAATCACTGAGCCGGAATTGATAGCTTGAAAGCATTTAGCGCGGGGCCCTTGAAAGTGCGGGGCCCGTAGCTACTACATGTGTAGTATATGTAGCTACTACATTATGTAGCTACTTTTGCTACTGATAATTCGGCACTGCCTGCAACCGTGTACGGAACTCGTGGCAGTGACGGAGGCCTCCGGGTGCCAGACTCATCTCGTTGACGGTGAGACGTCTTAAAAAAAAGACTTTCTCCTGCAATTGTCCGCTCCAGTTACAGCCCAGATGTTTCCATTTCTACAGCTCCCCATCTCTGCCAATATCTCCACCCCCCTCCCCCCTCCGTCACCCCCCGTCATGCAGCTTTGCTATTCGTGTGTTGGTTGGCATGGCAAAGCCCAATTTGCTGACGATTCCTAAAAGAGACGGTACTAAGTTGAACTTTTTGAACAGGCCAGACCCACCGGAGCGATACAGCTATTTTTTTCAGAAGCCATCCTGGCCATCACCAACGAGTGCTCGACGAAGTGGGCTTAACAACAACATCGAGTCGGAATTTTGTCGCAGTTGCCAAATACTCTGAACGAGCGATGTTGATTCTAAACGTGGAGAGGGAAAACCGGAGAAAAATCCACGCGACCAAGTGGAGAGAGAGAGACACCGCAAACTCCAAATATACAGCAGCAGTAGTCAGGGTCGGGATCGAACCCACGACCTCCTGTATACCTTGCGAGGGAGTTAACATCTCCTAGCCACTGCAACGATACAGGACGGGCGTGTCCCGCTTAACGAGCGATATACGTTGGGCGAAAATAGCTCGTTAAGCGAAAATCGCTCGTTAAGAGCAAATCGCTGGTTAAGCGAAAATCGCTGGTTAAGAGAAAATCGCACGTTAAGTGAAAATCGCTCGTTAAGAGCAAATCGCTGGTTAAGTGAAAATCGCTCGTTAAGAAAAAATCGCTCGTTAAGAAAAAATCGCTCATTAAGAGAAAATCGCTGGTTAAGAGCAAATCGCTCGTTAAGAGAAAATCGCTGGTTAAGAGAAAATCGCTGGTTAAGAGAAAATCGATCGCTAAGAGAAAATCGCTCATTAAGAGAAAATCGCTCGTTAAGAAAAAAAATCGCTCGTTAAGAGAAAAACGCTCATTTATTGTTTTATATATTTTATTATTTTATTGTTTCCCTTCAACGTGACTTTACCGAAAGAGCTAAGAATAAGAAAATCTCTCGTTAAGAGAAAATCGCTCGTTAAGCGATCGTCGTGTTCCCATTGGCTCCCCCGTTTCAAAGCCCCGAGTTACTTTTCGGGCGCCAAACTGTGCCGCTCGTGAACAACATCGCGTATTTGTCCACGTGAGAAACACAAATTACAGATTAAAAAAAAAAGTTATCAACCATCACACGCTAACGCTCGCTGCACGTGACGAGCCACGGCGCTGTTGCTGGTGCCTGTCCTCAGCGTCTGCAATAAGCGCCACCCCCACCCACCAACCAAACACAGCGTAGTTATTATTGGTGCACCTCCGATGATAGCTACGTACGGTGCGAAAGAAATTCAACACGTACATACGGTGCTTCGGTGTAAACTGTAATTTTAATACCTGTCAACCCATTACGGTTTGCTCTGTATTCATGCACAGGGATATTGAGTTTTCTGTTCCATTCGGTGTACGGCCGTCTTAATACGTGCAAACAAATGTTTTTTTGCAAATTTGTGTTTCTCCCTTGTGATGGGACTTTGTAGGATGAACGTTGAGATTTATAAGTGGGCACGGGGTGATCAATACGGTCTGAATTGGTCTGCAATGAGGCAGGCACTGATAAGGGGTTGACAAGGTATGAATTTTCCAAAGATCTTCTCCAATCTGACTTGCCGTTTCACATGCACAAGTGGTGCGTTATTAAAATCCCGCGACATCTTGCTTCCTTACAAAGCGCAGGAAAGAATTCCCCTGCCACGATTGAAAGCATCGGGAAAAGTAGTATTCTTGTCGGACCAAAACGAAAAGTAAAAATGTATTCCGACGTTTCTCGTTAGCGGCGTAGACTTGACGGATGTATATAACTCTTCAGCCTTCTCGTCCTTCGAGAACATCATGAGAATGTGTGAGCTACACTGATTGGGGATGCTGCCACAGTGGTGTTCACCGTTGCTCGCAACACCGGGACGGAAGTTCCAACTACCGTTCGTAAATCCTCCGCGTCTGTGCCCCGCTACTCAGCAGTATAGCCCAGTGGTTCCCTCACCTTCTTAAACATGTTTCTTTGTTCAGGTCTTTGTTTGTTGCCGTTGCACCCGAGTCAAGAGCCGCATGGCTCACAGGGCTATCAGGCGAACACGTACGATGCGCATGCCCGATGCTGGACCGACCGTACGAGGGGGAGACCACCAAGTCCAGAGCTTAGATCGAGTTTTTAGAACTTCAGCAGTGACCTCGAGAGAGCTGTGTGTATCCTCCTCGCTGTTGGGTATTTATGTTGCTGTAAATAAAACTGCAATTCACGAACGCGCGGCGTTCAAGCATTACGTGGTGTACGCAGCATTTCAACTTAAAAACATTTTTTTTAAAGGGACTCCTCTACTTACGAACATTCCACTTATGAACTTTCAGAGCTACAAACAAACCTGGTTCGTATGTCCAGTTTCCCAGTTCAACCGCCATGCAATATACGGCGGCGGTGGCATCTACATCTGCAGAACATAAAGAACCAGTGGCGTCTACATCTGCATAAGGTGAAGAACAAGTTGCATTTACATCTGCAGAACGTGAAGAACCAGTGGCATCTACATCTGCAGAACATGAAGAACAAGTTGCATTTACATCTAAAGGAGATTATACGTTTAAAGTAATTCCCCGTGTTAAGTGTATATGCCGTACATGTTCGGAATTGACAGGAGTAAAGTTGGACAGACAAATCGACTTACAAACAGACACCTCTGGAACCCAACTCGTTCGTAAGTAGAGAAGTCCCTGAACTAAGTTTCCTAAACGAACAGTACAGACACTGTTACGGGCACGCAGGCATTGTGTAAAGCTGTCCATCATGCGTTGCCCCCACCAGTATTCAAGTAGTGAAATTGTTTTTTTTGTTATTACAGACACGTCGGGAACAGAATAAGCGCGTTGCATGTACACTTAAGTCGTACAAAACTCAACATAACACGACTGCCAAGACAAAACAGGTCCACCTAACATATGCATCACTTTATTGTGAGTTTAGGAGTGGTGTGTAATTAGTCACGTGTCAATGTGGAGACTCCATGAGGCCAGATCTCTTGAGAACTGGGGGTGGGGTAACCTTTTTCCTTACAAGTGGAAGAACAATATTTCAATTACCTCGTGCAGGCCACACTAACACACCATGGCATTATACAATCATAATAATAACGCAAGTGCCGTCCGAAGCATGAAGAGGCCTTCGTAGTGACAGAAACTGAGCGTGCTAAAATAAAAAAAAACACAGTACTACCAAGGCAGTTAACACGCCCACCCCCCCCCCCCCCCTCTAGTAGCTGTTTAGTGCGGCTAAGATGATTGCGGTGATGGGTAAATATCGCCTTCCAAAATGTCTAGGGAATAAAAACAGGCAAATTATTGACCAACATTGGGCAGCAAGTGATCCAGAACATGTTGTTCCTTTTAACACATTATTGTTCTTCTTTGGTTCTTTCGGTAAAGTCACGTAGAATGAGAATAAAATAATAAATTGATAAAATAAAATAACACAATAAAATTCTCACGACGTTTCGGCCACAACACAAGCGGCCTCCATGTGTTGTGGCCGAAACGTCGTGAGAATATTATTGTGTTATTTAATTTTATCAATTTATTATTTTATTCTCATTCTACGTGACTTTACCGAAAGAACCAAAGAAGATGAATCCTTGCAGTCACGAATGCTTTAATTCGAAATTTCACATTATTGTTGTTTATAACTCCCGTTTATACACCGAGCGGTGGCTTAGCATGCTGGGCTGTGAACTGCGGTGGCCTGAGTTCGATTCCCGGGCATAGCTAACAATCGGTGGCAAGTGATACCGACATCACTTCCGGGCCCCCGTGCCACGTTCCAAACCCGCACTGACCAGCGTGGTGAAGTATGGCCAGACAACCGCCCACGACCGACATGGTACGAGAAAACATTCGTCCGGTAGTGAAATTGACAAAAAGCCTGCACATTTTAAGTTCGCAAACGCTGCTGAAGCAGCATCGTTGACAAAGGCACACGCACACATATATACAAATAGCATATGTACATTCCGCAAAGAATCACCGAGAGATGCACGATGTTTGGGATTAGAGACACGAGAGACTTATGTACAGTATTACAGAACGTTACAAAAGTTAAAGACATCAAACAATCGAACGTAAATTTATTTCAAAAATGTTGACTTCGTATAAATGGGCTTGGGCAGTTTACATTGATGCTCGTCTGCAGGTGCTAGGAGGACCGTTACTTTGCGAGACTCCATCCAGCAGCGGATCGATCACGACCGCCGCTGGCTAGCCATCGAACAAAGAAGGTCACCGAGTCGCGTGCCGCTTTCGGATGTGCCTCCTGCGGCCGTCTGGAACGCTCTTCCTTTCTGGTATTAGGAAGCCACTGGGAGCGATGCCGCACTTTTAAACCATCACCTAGATTGACGAACTAATTTCTTCAGAACTGCTCGTTGTTGTGTTTAGTTTGTTGCAGCTCCCATTAGCACGGTTAGCTACGTACGTTTGCGAGAGAAGTTCGACACACGTACATACAAAGGCTCGCACAGAGACCCACAGACTCACAAAGAGACCCATAGTTTGTTGTCCTTCCCTCGGCACATCCGATTAGCGCGGTTGACTACGTACGATGGTGGTAGTGGACAAACGGAAATGTTCCTGCAGTTCGACAGTCGAGTCCGGCCGGTGGACACTACCACTCCGAGTCCACGAGGCTCCACAGGTAGTTGACGATGAAGGAGCGGCTGTGTTGGCGGGTATTCAACTCGAAGGGCTGCACGCCCGTCTTGTTCCCCACCACTGCACGCATAATCGCAACCAAGCCGCACGCAGCATCGCCGTTATCACTTTGCATTTACCGCATTCGCCACATTATAAACTGTGACGATTGAAACATTTCTATTTTTTTATTTTACCAGGTAAGCCCCCACTGACTTGTGTAGCTCTTTTTACAGAAGCGACCCGGCTGTCAAATACTCTTAAACGCGTGACGTCGATTCTAAATGTTGAGGGAAAAAAAACTGAGGACCCTGAGAAAAATCCACGTGACCACGGGGAGATGCACGCAAACTCCAAATATACAGCAGCAGGCGTCATGGTCGGGATCAAACCCACGACCTCCTGCGTACCGGGCGAGGTAGTTAACATCCTCGCCACCGTGTAGCCTTAACAGACATTTGGGATAAGTGCTGTTAGCGAGCGCGTATGAAAGTTGCCATGGCACATGAGGGGGTAGGTGGCCAACACCACGCCCGGCCGTCTTTGTCTCCTGAGTGGCAATGTTTACGACACACCGCACCAAGCACCCGTCTCAGACTGAATCGACCTGGGGGAGGCCCAGGACTGGTTCAGATAATCGTCAATGGTGTTTGTGGCCTTGAGCGTGAATTGAACCCGGATCACCGGGTTCGTAGCGCAGCACGCTTACCATTGCGCCACCGCTCCCTAAAAATTATGAAAGATCATAAGACACACTACCCCCCCCACCCAACACACACAATCCATGTATTTTAAAACGAAAGATGAGGGTGTGTCTTAAAAGCCGAACAATATATCATCACCTCTCTTGTTCATCTCTCTAATTCTGTACGTCTCGTCTACAGCTGTCTCCTCTCTTGTTCATCTGTTTAGTCATCTCACTGATCTGCCTCCGTCTTGCTCAGGCCATACGTAGATCAGTGGGCGAGGGGGTCGCATCCGGCCAGCGGCAAGTCAATTGGGAGTAACCTCCTCCTCTCGTCGACACGTTCACACTGCATGATTACCATTAGGGAGCACCTACTGGTAGGCGGGCGGGCGGGTAGGAACACGTACCTCCCTTGACGATTTGAGGGTCGGCATCGTAGTCGAAGCGCACGAGCGTCAGCTTGGACAGGAGGTGAACCATGTACCTGGGAGAGACAGAGTTTGGAAATGAGACTTGACCCCCCCCCGCCCCCGCCTCTTTCCCCGAATAAAAGGGATCCGACGCACGTGCCGCATGACGCTATGGGTCCTACGCGTCCCGCGTTGGCCGTCTGTCCGAACCGCATTGCCGGCGACGCACCACTCGCCCGTCGTGGAAGTTGTACATCCCGCCCCCTCGCGCCCCCCCCGTGGATCGGATCGATAAAATTAATTTACAACAACAAAACGCGATGACCGGGCACGCGTGCGCGCACGTACTTGGTGCTGGGGATCACGTCGGTCAACTCCACCGTGATGTCCTCCTCTTGGAGCTTCAGCTCCTTCTCCAAGTTCTTTGCCTCCTCCAGTTCGGCCAAGCAGCGAGTGTGACGTCGGTCAAGGGGCTAAATCGACCATGGGCTCACAACCCCTGCTGAACATCGCGGTCGCAACGTACGTACGTAGAACTTATTTCGCGCCGTACATAGCCAACCGTGCTGATCGGAGGTACAGGGGAAGGACAACAAGCTATGGGTTTGTGTGCGAGTCTGTGGGTCTCTTTGTGAGTCTATGGGTCTGTGTGTGAGCCTATGGGTCTGTGTGTGAGTCTATGTAGGTACGTTGAACTTATTTCGCACCGTACGTAGCCAACTGTGCTCATCAGAGGTGCGGGGGGAAGGACAACACAAACTAAACACAAAAAGCCGTTCTAAACAAATTAGTTTACAATCTATATTAAAAAGTGCATAGCTTGCTTGAGTGGCTTCCTAATATTGGAAGGAAGAGCGTCCCAGACGGCCGTAGAAATACATCGAAAAAACGGCCGTAGAAATACATCTCTGTTCAACGGCCAAGACAAAAATCGACTGACATCTCAAGTCTTCCAATGCCCCGCTTCTAACTTCAGCCGAGGGGTACACCTGGTGTGGCAGACGTATCCTACGCAGTGCAAGGTTCACGCAAGACAGACCTTGCACGTACACGGGCGCGGTCCATCAGCACGGGGGCAATGTTAAACCCATGGATTCTCCCAACCAAGCTATTGAAGAGTAATTAATCACATTTGGACTTCAGATGCCCCCACGCACGGAGGGGGGGGGGGCGCTCTTAGGAATAATGTCACGGGAGCTCAACGTCTTCGGCCACAATTTGCAGACGGCGCAAATTTATAACTATCAGAATTTTGATTTAAAGCTTTCGTGACTGCAGTAATTCATATTCTTAGTTCTTTCGGTAAAGTCACGTTGAAGGGAAACAATAAAATAATAAAAAATATATAAAACAATAAAAATTCTCACGACGTTTCGACCATAACACAAACGGTCATCATCAGGTGTGAAAACCAACGGCCGGATCGCTTCTGTGAAAACCAACGGCTTGGTTTTCACACCCGATGATGACCGTTTGTGTTATGGTCGAAACGTCGTGAGAATTTTTATTGTTTTATATATATTTTATTATTTTATTGTTTCCCTTCAACGTGACTTTACCGAAAGAGCTAAGTATAACTATCAGAATGTTTATTCACGCTGGAGGAATCCGATGAGATATAAAGATATTTTTCACAGATGTCCAGGCAGTTACGACATTTGACATTCGTAAAGTTACAAGGAGTCGTAACGCGAGCGTTCAGCAATGGCTCTCAAGATTTTCTTGCATTTCGATTATTTTGCTGCGCTAAAATTTCCACACGCAAAGCCAATTTGTTGAGCTATCATTTGTGGCCGGATCGCTTCTGAAAAATAAGTTAATACCTCAGTGGGCTTTAGCTAGTAATATAAAAAAAATAGTTAAGTTTTAATTTGTATATTTTATTTCAGTGATCTGTTTAACCCTTCCTATTTTCTGCACTCCTATCGTGTTTTTGTACCGTTTGTTGTTGTAACATTCCAACTCCGTGCCCCTACTGGACATCTGTGAAAAAAAGATGTGTAGCTCATCGGATTCTCCAGTATAAATAAACATTCTCTATTCGATTCTCGTGACCCAGCCCTGCGCGGAGGTCGCTGCGTGCGCGGCGCCCGCCCGCACGTCCAAGGATATGCCAGTGCCTGTCGCTGCTCCTCCTGCTCCTGTAGCTTCTGCTGCAGCTCGGCCTCCACCTGCTCCAGCTCCCGCTTCGCCGCGCCGAGGTCATTCGTCGCCAGCATCATCTCCTCCCGCGCCATCTTCAGCGACATTTTGTCTGCGGCGAGGCGAGCGGCGCGCGGCGCAAGCGCCGGGGGGAGGGGAGGAGGGGTTTTTGCTCAGTGTTAAAATTAGGCCGGCGTTTTAGCCAGAAGCTTAGTCCCGTCGATGACGACCCTGCGGGCACTTGAGCGAAGTCCGAGCGTGTGCATTTCATTTCGTCATTCTTTTGAGGGGTACAGAGAGGAGCAGAGGAGAGATGTATGTTGGACTTCCTTCACAACATACGTAATCGGAGGCGCGGAGGGATGACGATAAGCTAAACATAAAAAAGCAGTCCTGAAGAAATGAGTTTTCAAATTAGATTTAAAAGTGCACAGCTCCGGTGGCTTCCCGATATCGGAAGAGCGTTCCAGACTGCCGCGGACGCGCATCTGAAAGCGCGATACTATGCAGTGGCCATCTCCGTTCGATGGTTGGCCCAAAGTCGTGTTACGCACAACGTCGGTACACCGAGGAAACGGCGTCACACCTACGTTCCTCTCGGTTCGTTCCGTCGCGTGTGCCGTAAGCGTAAGCGGCACAGCTCAACTTCTGCAGTGGAAATAATTTACCTGGTGCCTCCCGAGCTTCGGCCGGGCCGGCTCAGCACGGCGCCGGTGCGGCCCAGTTGCACGGCGTAAACATTCTCCAGATTACAAGGCGCAAATTTTCCCCTGCACCTTAAAGTAAAATCTGCAGGGTGCATTTTTTTTTATCCGGTAAGTGCGTGCAGCGTGCACTTACGCGGGGAGCAAGTTTGTGGCAAGCCTTATTTTTCGTGGCGTCTCATAAATGGCGCCACAGCGGCAAGATGTTAACTACCTCGCCTCGTATACAGGAGGTCGTGGGTTCGACCCCGACCCTGATGCCTGCTGTATATTTGGAGTTTGCATGCTCTCACCGTGGTTGCATAGATTTTTCTCCAGGGCCACATTCAGATGAATGCATTTACAGTATTCGGCTGCCATACATTTCCACATGATAAACGACTTCGTTGAGTTATCATGTGGCCAAGTTGCTTCTGAAAAAGAGCTACATAGGTCAGTGGGCCTTACCTGGTAAAATAAAAAAAGTTTAGTAGTTGTAATCCAAACCTTGCCTCTCCCAGATACATGCTTCCCCCCCTCGTGCGCTTTGACCATGACGCTGACCCCGAAATCGTCAAGGGAGGTACGTGTTCCTACCCATCTGCCTACCAGCAGTAGGTACTCCCTAATGATGATCATGCAGCGTGAACATGTCATTGAGAGGAAGGTACTTCCAACTGGCGGTTCGTGGGCCAGACGAGAGAGATGAACGAGAGGAGAGAGCTGTAGCCGAGAGATACAAATTCGAGAGACGAACAAGGGAGGTGACAATATACAGTTCGGCTTATAAGACACACCCTCATCTTTTCGCTTTAAAGTACATGGATGTGATGGGCGCGGTAAATTCTGGAGACTACGGCGCGCGAAAGCATCCTGCACCTTTCAGCGCTTGGATGGCATCCTCGCTCTGCACCACCCAATTCTCCATCGTGTTCCGCTGCATTTCCAAGGCCATGTCCATGTTCTCCTTGGGTTTGAGATCACTTGTGAAAAAGCTGATGATGTCGTCGCACACTTCCAAATGCTTCTCCTGGTTGTTCTTCTCCATCTCTGCTTGCTGGACCCCCTGCATGCAGCACATTGAGAGTTCGCACAATGCATCACAGCCCATTTAGAGACAGATAATCGATTTCTAACAAATGGGGCGCTGCGGCGGCGAGATGTTATCTCCCTCGCCTGCTATGCAGGAGATCGTGAGTTCGATCCTGACCCTGACGCCTGTTTGTATATTTGGAGTTTGAGTGTCTCTCTCCGTGGTCGCGTGGATTTTTCTCTGGATCCTCCGGTTTTTCCCTCCACATTTTGAATCAACGTCGTGCGTTCAGATTATTTGGCTGCTGCTATCAATTTCCACATGATAAGCCACTGTGTTGAGCTATCATTTATGGCCAGGTTACTTCTGGAAAATAACTAAATAGCTCAGTGGGGCCTTACCGGGTAAAATTTAAAAAAATACAATCGTTTAATAATAGTTACTTTTTCTACACGGTTTTCGGCTTTTAAGCACAGGAATGACAAAAAAATAAACCCAATGCGTATTGCTGCACTTGTCCCCTGCTGCCCACAACGTAGCATAGCCACGCGGAAGCCTATAGCACCTGTTATGTATGGTGGGGAGAGTTGTTCACTCATCCAAGCACTATCCAGGATCAAACCAGCTTAGCTTCAGAGAGATGATGTGATAGGCGTGTGTTAATATCCCCTATTGTTGTGTGCGGTACACTACCACGCAAAAATTAAAACGGTCTCCGGATGCGTAAATTAGCAAACGACGTTGGTGTTCAGATTCACTGGCAGCCTCCAGACATTGGTGGAAGTTCCACATTGCCACGCCGGGGTCAGTACATCCGTAGAACCACCAGTGTTGATCCATAATATAGGTTTTTTTTTGGATTAGATCGTGTAAATATAAATGTGTCGTTAAACCCGCCACCACCCGACACAGCCAATTAGTAAGGTTTGTCACGTGAACAGAACATGCCCATTCGTTACTAGTGCAGCACACCGGTGTGCTGGAGAGCAAATCCACAACATTAACAATCTGTTGATTTTTCACAAAATGGGGAAATCAAAGATAGTTGGGATGAGTTTAATTTGCAAGGGTGACCGGGGTCGCCAAGGTGATAAAATAAAAAACAATATATACTGTGTATATAAAGTAACTACTAAATGAAAGTATTTTTTTTTATTTTACCATCGCTCTTATTCAGGAGCGACCTGGCTAACAATGATAGCTCAACGAAGTGTGCTTAACATCATCATCGTGTGGAAATGAAGAGCAGCAGCCAAATCACTCTAAACGCGTGATGTTGATTCTAAATGTAGAGGGGAAAAAACCGGAGCCGGTTAAAATCCACGTGACCACGGGGAAACAGAGAGAGACACTCAAACTCCAAATATACAGCAGGCATCGTCAGGTTTGGGATCGAACCCACGCCCTCCTGCGTACCGGGCGAGCAAATTAACATCTCCTAGCCACCGTGATGATGATGAGACACGCAAACTCCCAATATACAGCAGCAGGCATCAGGTTCGGGATCGAACCCACGACCTCCTGCATACCAGGCGAGGAGATAGTTAACATCTCAAAGCCACCGTGCTGATGAGAGACACCTCAAACTCGAAATATACAGCAGCAGGCGTCGTCAGGGTCGAGATCGAACCCACGACCTCCTGCGTACCAGATGAGGTAGTTAACATCTCATAGCTACCGTGATGATGATGGGAGAGAGAGAGACGCGCAAACTCCAAATATACAGCAGCAGGCATCAGGTTCGGGATCGAACCCACGACCTCCTGCATACCAGGCGAGGTAGTTAACATCTCATAGCCACCGTGATGATGATGAGAGACAGCTCAAACTCGAAATATACAGCAGGCATCATCAGGTTTGGGATCAAACCCACGACCTCCTGCGTACCAGGCGAGGTATTTAACATCTCACAGTCACCGTGATGATGAGAGACACGCAAACTCCAAATATACAGCAGCAGCAGGCGTCGTCAGGTTTGGGATCGAACCCACGACCTCCTGTACACCGGGCGAGGTAGTTAACATCTTGTAACATCAAATACAAATCAAGAGCAACAACAATTGTGTCATGCGAGCGGTTAATTAGTATAATTGCACATGCGTTCGCAGTGACGCATAGGAGGCAGCGGGCAGGCCGTGGTCAATCCACTGCTGAATGAAGGCCCTCGACGGCCACCGACTCTCTCAGCAACTAAATAAATATTTATTTCCAAAGTCCGTTTTGCTTGTAAAAGTAACGCAAGGAGAGGATGCGACTCATGAATCGTCAGCGAGATGCAAGATTTAAAGTAGAATCCACAACATTTACTGGATTTGCTCTCTCAACACCACCGTTGTGCTGTACTTAGTAGTAAGGCATTGGGCACGTTCTGTTTACGTGACAAACACCTTACTAATTGGCAGTGTCGGGTGGTGGCGGGTTTTACGTTATGTTTATATTTACGCGATTTAACAAATAACTCCCCCCCCCGCCCCCCTATATTATGGATATTGGTCACGAAAGCATGCGACATGTTAAAACTAGTAACGAATTTATTTGAAGCTTTCGTGACTGAGGGAATCCATACTACTTTGGTTCTTTCGGTAAAGTCACGTAGGTATAAAGTAATTATTTTATTTGCGTATAGTAACGAACTGTCTACACGTTCTGTTGACGTGACAAACCCCTTATTAATCGGCAGTGTCGGGTGGTGGTGGTGGATTTAACGACTTAGATATTTACGCGACCTTACCTCCCCACACCCCACCCCACCTATATTATGAACAATATCGTTCGCGAAAGCCTCCTTCCTACTCAGACGTTAAAACTTTAAAGTTTTAAGTTGCGAGTATGCGCCTCACCTCGCCTCACGTGACGCCGACGACAACGCAGGCGTCTAACGGCTTCGTCTCGGCGCGCTCCGTCTCTGATTGGTTGATATTCAAATTATCGCATTTAAAAAAAAATAGATTTTAAAGTATTTACTTATTTTAATCGTACATTGCGACGTCGACTTACGATAGCGACGGCGTAACGTAATTCGCGATAAGATTTGTAATATATAAAAAATATATAAAGTAAAAAAACACAAACGGCCTCGCGTGACGTCATCGGGGGGGGTCAATCGGCGCGCGAGGCTGAGGGAACCGCTCGTGACGTCATCGCGCAAGTGTCGACGGCCGTTAGCCATGACGTCTTTGTTGCCTCTTGAGCGTCGACGTCATCGCGTACGTGTTGCCGTTTGGTGCGTGACGTCATCGCAACGGTCGTCAACGCCGCGCATGAAATCAATTTGGGCGCGGGTTACATGACGTCACCACCGCCGACGACGTCACCACCGCGAACATCCTCGGCGTCGCTGTTTGGCGCCAAATTTACGGTGGCATTTTTAAAGTCGCCGCGTAATTTTCTCTCTCCATGTCTCGAGACGAATTGACATTTGTAAACATTTCACAGAGTCTCTCTAACATCTATTAATTTTACTCCCTTTTCGCCGCGTGCGTAAAATACTTCCCCGACTACGCTGCCTGTTTGCTGTGTACTGCACGCGCAGTAAGCGTGAAACACTTTTAAAAATATATATTTATATTTACCCTCATAACGAGATAATTTCTCGAGAGATAAGGCAAATTTGCCGCGCGTGATATTTCACATTATCTTTGTTAATCCACGTCGTGACGGACCATAAGGAGTTGTCGGGTCTGTGCGTGCGCTTGGGGAGCGGTGGCGCAGCGGTTAGCGCCACGCTGCGCTACAAAACCACGGCCACCCAAGTTCGATTCCCGCTCACGGCCACCAACACCGCTCACGGGATTATCCGATAAACCGGTCCTGGCCCCCACCTCTAGGTCGACTCGGCCTCTAATGTGTACCTGGTGCGGTGTGTAAAATCATCGCCACCGGGGGAGACGAAGGCGCCCGTGCGTGGTTGCCGGCCTTCACAGGCGCTACTCGCCATGGACCTCAGGAGCTTTCTGGACCGTTCCCGCCCTGCCCACCGCCTCCTGCTGCACGCTCTCCTGGTGGCCCGGCGGCCCGAGGCCGCGGGCTTGGCGTGCGCCCGGCGACTGGAGGCCCGAGGCTCGCGGCCGTGGAGGGCGCTGGTGGAGGAGCTGTGCGTCGAGGTGCCTGGCACGGGACCGGGGCAGCACGCGCGCCTGGCCCTGTAGGTCGCGTCGAGGCCGGGGTGGTTTGTATTGTCTGCCTCTTCTCGCGGTTGTGTTTGGTTCTTGCAGCAAGCAAGTCGCACCCCCACACACCCCTAGCCTCCCCCCCCCTAGCCCCACACCCCTCTAGCCCCCCCACACCCCCCTAGCCTCCCCCCATACCCCACACCCCCCTAGCCCCACACACCCCCCTAGTCCCCCCACACACCCCTAGCCCCCCAACACCCCCCCAGCCTCCCCCCATACCCCACACACCCCCCACACCCCCCCACACCGCCCTACCACCTCCCTAGCCCCCCACACCCCCCTAGCCCCCCCACACCCCTCTACCCCCCCCCCACACCGCCCTACCACCCCCCTAGCCCCCCCACACACCTCTCTATCCCCCCACACCGCCCTACCACCCCCCAGCCCCCCCCCCACAACCCCCTACCCCCACACCCCCTAGCCTCCCCCCATACCCCACACCCCCCTAGCCCCCCACACCCCTCTACCCCGCCACACCGCCCTACCACCCATTTTTCATTTAATTTCATTTATTTGGTATAGCCCTGTGAGCCATTCGGCTCTTGAATCGGGTGCAACCGCAACAAACAAAAAAACACGAACAAGAAACATCTTAAAGTGACTATGCGCAAACAGAAAAATCCATGAAAAAACAGCCCCCCAACACCCCCCCGAGTAGTCCGTCACGCGCTCGACCCGCTATGATAGCACCCGCTATGATAGCACCCGCTATGATAGCACCCGCTATGACGCGAGCGCCAGTCGCTGGCTCGGCTCGGTTGTTGCCGGTGGACGAGGGCTACGACGCACTGGTTTGTCCGCCGTGGCCTGTGACCCCTGTGACCCCTGTGACCCCTGTGACCCCTGACTTCGCCCCCTGCGTCTTGCAGGCTGCCCGCGCTGCTGCGGCTTCCCGTGAGCCTCCAGCGCTCCGTCGTGTCGCTGCTGAGCACCGTCCGAGACGAAGTGCCTGCACCAGCGCTCGCCCTGCTGCGCCGCGCCCTGCTGCACCCCGCCGCGCCCTGCGACCCCTGGGTCCGCGTCGCCGCACGGACGATGGAGCCGCCGAGCCAGCGCGTGGATGATGGCAAGTGACCCCCTCCACGACCCCTTGGGTGAACTTAACGTGAATTTATATTCTTAGTTTTTTCGGTAAAGTCACGTTGAAGAGAAACAACAAAATAATTGTTTTATATATATTATTATTTTGTTGTTTCTCTTCAACGTGACTTTACCGAAAAAACTAAGAATATGAATTACTGCAGTCACGAAAGCTTTAAATCAAAATTTTAACGTGAATTTGTTTGAGGGCAATTGTTGGCGCCAGCTCACCGCTGCACAGGTGCCCGCTGTGCCCCCGTCGGTGCCCGCTGCGCCCGTGCCCGCCGGGCCCTCCTGCTTGTCTGTGGTTCCTCCTCGCGCCTCTGAGTCGTTCTCTCCCTTCGAGAGAGCGAGTGAATGCTGTGCGCGTTACAAATTGAAAATTACTTATTGTTATAATTGTTGTCGCACCGTATCGGAGACGCTGAGCCGGCACTGCCAAGAACCCTGGCTTTTCGAATCCGGGTTTCAGTCGCCCGTGATGAAACCTCTTGAGTGTCGAGAGTCTAGTCGCCAATAATTATTTACAGCCATTTGCCTTGAACGTAACCAGGCTAGAGCCCACTGAGATTATGTTATTCCCTTGCGATTGGAGTCCTTTACCCAGTTGAGAATTCACTTAGAATCTTCTCTCCTATGTCTCTCTCGAGTTGTGTACCACCCCCGTGATCTACGCGGAATTGAATCGCGGCGTGCGGAGCGGAACGTCGGGACACCGAGCCCAGTGACGCCCGGTAAGCGCGACCCGAAATCCCGTCTCGTGCGTTTGTCTCGTCTCCCTCCGAAGGTGGTGGAGCGGTGAGCGAGGTGTGGCGTGCCCGCTACGCCGCCCTCTGCGAGAACCTGCGGGCACGCTCGCGCTGCCAGGGCGACGGTGGGCACCGCGGGGACACCGCGGAACACGTGGGCACGGCTCGGCTGGCAGAGCGTGGGGAGCCGGAGACACCGGTGGTTCCCGGGTGAGTGTAAGTGCGATCGACTGCCGATGAGCCTGAATGCACATGCTTACCGGGAAGTGTGTACGTATGCATACCTTTTAACCGCTTGTCAGTGCCTACCTTATTACAGACCAATTCAGACCTCATTGGTCACCCCGTGGCCTTATAAATGTTCACGTTCATCCGATAAAGTCCAATCACAAGGGAGTAACACAAACGAATAGACAAAAAAAGGTTTGCCCGTATTGAAACGGCAGTACACCGTATGGGCTTGAAAACTAAATTTCCCTGTACAAGAATACGGGTAAACTGGTATGGGTTGACAGGTATGTGTGTATGTTGAACTTTTTTCCCATCGTACGTAGCCAACCGTGCTAATCTGAGGTGTGGGGGAAGGACAACAAAACTAATCTTGATTTGAAGCTTTCGTGACTGCAGGAATCCGTACTCTTTGGTTCTTTCGGTAAAGTCATGTAGGTAGAAATAAAAACAAATCACGACGTTTTGATTGCAACACAAGCAATCATCATCAGGTGGGAAAACCACAGCAGGAAAAATTTTCAGCAAGAAAATTTTTGGACAACAAAATATGGACAACAAACTAAACACAAAAAGCAGTTTTAAAGAAATTCGTTTTCAAACTAGATGATCTAAAAGTTGCGTAGCTCCAGTGGCTTCCTAATATTGCAAGGATTCGAGCCGCGAACCTCTGCAACAAACGGCCTCTGCGCTACCGCTGGGCCCCATGGCACCGCCCGCGACCCATCATGACCTAAAATATAACAAAAAAACCGCTGACTGAAACGAATGACTGCTGCGCCACGTCGTTCTCTTCAGGCGCGGCTCGGACGACGAAGGCACCGTCGGGGTGACCTGTGACCCCGCACCGTCTGGCACGCGGAAGCGCCCGGTGCCCGACGACGACGGCGGCGACGACGGCGGCGGCGACGGCGGCGGCGGCGGCGTCGAGAGCGGAAACGCGGCCGTCGCCCACAAACGGCCACGCCTCGACTCCCCCCGGCACGCGGGCGATTTGAGCGCGTCCGGGCGGGCAGCGCTGGGAGGAGATCCCGGGACGCCCGTGCCGGGCCCTCGGGAGTCCAGCGATGGTGGAGGCGGCGATGGCTGCGGCGCCGACATTTTGGACGAGTTGCCGTTACCGAAAGCCGAGCAGGAACAGGGCCTTCCGCCGCACATCAAGGTCATCACTCGGGTTGTGAATTTCGTGTGTACTGTTTTCAAGCCTTATTGGCAATCGCACGTGAAAATGAGGAGTGAAAGTCAATAAGTACGCGCGTGCGTTATCACGGTTATAGGTTTGGAGGGATTAGAGAGAGGGCATGCTTGTGTTTGAGTGAACTGCAGTTTAAGAACTTTCGAGTGAATCTTCATGTCTCCTGGAAGTACAGGAATACAAAGTTATGGGAAACTGTATGAATGTTGTTGAACTTCTTTTGTACCATACGTAGCCACCCGTGCTAATCGGAGGTGCAGGAAAAATACCTCAAACGATGGGTCTGTGGGAGTTTATGGGTCTCTGTGTGAGTCTATGGGTTTCTGTGTGAGGCTATGTGTCTCTGTGTGAGTCTATGGGTCTCTGCGAGTCTGTGGGTCTCTATGCGAGTCTATGGGTCTCTGTGTGAGTCTATGGGTCTATGTGAGAGTCTATGGGTCTGTGTGAGTCCATGGGTCTATGTGAGAGTCTATGGGTCTGTGTGAGTCTATGGGTCTCTGTGTGAGTCTATGTATGTACGTTAAACTTCTTTCGCTCCCTACGTAGCCTCTGTGTGAGTCTATGGGTCTATGTGAGCGTCTATGGGTCTGTGTGAGTCCATGGGTCTATGTGAGAGTCTATGGGTCTGTGTGAGTCTATGGGTCTCTGTGTGAGTCTATGTATGTACGTTAAACTTCTTTCGCACCCTACGTAGCCAAAAGCGCTTATCGGAGGTACGGGGGAAGGACAACAAACTAAACACAGAAAAGCAAGTTTTGATGCCGTGCGCTTGGTGAAAAATGCTATCGCGGCCTCGGCATTAGGTGGTTGAGGCGCTGCGCTACGAACCCACGACCTGAATTTAAAGTTTTTCGGGCACAGCTAACATCAGTGGCTAGTGATATTTGGATCAGTCCGGGGCACACCATGTACCAGCCCACACTGACCAGCGTGGTGAAGAATGGCCAAACAAACCCATCACGCCTGGTATGGCATGCGGCAGGCCGTCAGTCTTAACAGTGGGTTGGCAAAGGGCTTTTAAATTAATTATTGCTATTTGCTGATTTAAAAAAAATAATTTGTTGTTTTTTTCAGGAAAAGGTTGCTAAAGTGAAGGAGTGGCTGGAAGCAAGTTGTGAGGTTTGTGTGAGCTTAAATATTAAATCATTAAATAATAATAGTCTGTTTATGATGCATGGCATGATAAGGACTATAATTGGGTTTGTTAGAGTTGAGATGGGGTTAAGGTTTGCTGGGTTAAGGTTAGAGTTAAACATTTTCTGGTGATGATCGGGCTTGTTACGTTTGGTGTCAATGTTGGGCTTGTTAGGTCTAGAGTTGAGGCCGATTAGGGGAAGGCTACGTAGGTATGGGATTAACATCAGGCTTGTTATGGTTAATCTTGTTAGCTTAGGATTAGGCTTGTTAAGTATAGGATTACTGTGAATGTCAAGCTTGTTAGGTTATTGATAAGGTCTAGAGATATAGTTATGGCGAGGCTCTTGGTAGGTCGAGGATTAGAGTTAGGACTGGGATTGGGTTTAGTTGTGCCTAGGATCAAGCGTGATCTTGTTGGGCGTAGTGTTAAGGTGAACGTCAGGGTTGTTAGTGCTCAGTTTAATGCTGCAATGATTTACATGCATTTCATTTATTTGCCAGTTTCCAGGCATGGAGGAAACGAGTCCTGCTGAGGTCTCCTTGCTGAATGAGTGCCGGCCAGAGCAGGTCAGCAGAATGAACACGGAGGAGGTGAAAGTTAACGAGCGATATTGACTAGTCCCGCGTATGCGTGGTTCCTGTGTAACGCGTTCCAGCGTGCGTTTGCCCTCGGAAGTATTTAATTAGCCGTACGGCATCGGACCGGGTAGCTGCCGGGGCAAAATGCGTATATGCATTTTAGAAAATTGTCCTGTGTGGTGCCCTGGTTTGTGTCTCCACGTTTTTTGGGCAACCCTTTCGTAAAATTTGGCCGATGTTAAATAGGATGAGTCCTTAAAAGCAACACAACCTACCACCAAAGTTTCATTAATTTCGCATCATCCTTACGGGAGTTAAGGAACCCAACCTCCCACCCGTTACTGAAGGATAGGTGGAAGGAGACACACACACATGACCACCTCAAAATGTTCTTGTGAAAGCTTTAAAAGCAACGTCACACCAGGGTGACGATGCGGAGTTCACGACCAGTGCTGTGCCGGCGGCTGTGGTATCTGCGTTGCGCAGGTCTCTGCCGTGTGCTCGGTGCTGGGAGCCGCGACGTTGCCGGAGGAAAGCGTCGCCCTCCTGGCGACGGCCGTGGCTGCTCTCACCCCCAAGATCGGACACGCGGCCTCCACGCATCTCGCCCGGGAGCTCTTCCTCTCCAAGGTGGGGCGGTGCCGTGGCTTAACGACGCATTTTATATTCACGCGATCTACCTAAGAAAAAAAAAAACCTTCGCTACGGACCTGTCCGGGGTCTTCTCCTTCCCGTCGTGTCCGCCCGCCAAAGTCGGACGTCCGGTGGGTCTGCCGCTGCAGGGGCCTTCCTCGAGGGAGGCGCTACTGCGCCTCCTCTAACTCAACGCTGAGCCGCTCGACGCGCGCTCCCGAGATTCAGCGGCGAACGGGACCCACACCCTTGCAACGTTGCACGCGTCTCGGAACGGGAGAGGGTCGACACCTGTACTCTTGCTGGAAAGGGTAAAGTCCTGTTCTTTTTTTTTTCGTCGTTCGTGAGTTAATTTGATGTTGCCTGTGCCGCGTGCAGCTGTCCAGCCTGGAACAGCCGGCGTCGAGGCTGCTGTCGGGGGCCCTGGGATCGTTTTGCAGCTCCTACCCCAAGCAGGGCTGTGCAGCGTGCCTGCTGCCGCTGACGCAGACGGGCGAGCTGGGTACGTACGCGTGTGTACGTTGAAATTCTTCCTTTCCGTACATAGCCAAACATGCTAATCGGAGGTGCGGGGGAAGGATAACAAATATCTTTGTGTGAGTCTATGGTACTCTGTGTGAGTCTATGGGTCTCTGTGTGAGTCTATGGGCCTCTGTGTGAGTCTATGGGTCTCTGTGTAAGTCTATGGGACTCTGTGTGAGTATATAGGTCTCTGTGTGAGTCTATGGGCCTCTGTGTGAGTCTATGTATGTACGTTGAACTTCTTTCACACCGTACATAGCCAACCGTGCTAATCGGAGATGTGGGGGTAGGCCACAAAGATAATTATTCATGCGCCGCCGTTGTATTAATCCAAATCTGACTGATAAAGTTTATCCGCACGACTGAACTCAACATTAACATACGATGGTAAATTCACACGACTTATAACGAGGTTCTTCCATTCGGGAACAGTTCTCGCAAAACGCGGAACGTGCACCGTTATAACGCCGAACGCGCACCGTTATAACGCCGAACGCGCACCGTTATAACGCCGAACGCGCACTGTTATAACGTGGAACGTGCACCGTTATAACGTGGAACGTGCACCGTTATAACGCTGAACGTGCACCGTTATAACGTGGAACGTGCACCGTTATAACGCTGAACGTGCACCGTTATAACGCCGAACGTGCACTGTTATAACGCTGAACGTGCACCGTTATAACGCTGAACGTGCACCGTTATAACGTGGAACGTGCACCGTTATAACGCTGAACGTGCACCGTTATAACGCCGAACGTGCACCGTTATAACGCCGAACGCGCACCGTTATAACGCGGTTTCTGAGCGGGCGGCGACAAACTACTTTCTTCAGCTTGGCGGAGTGATACAGTACGCGCATGATACAGTAACGCGGCGGCGTACCCTCGGTCGTTTTTTTCTCATTGTGTGCGTACATCGTTTCTCGCCAGACTTCACCCCTACGTTATTTATGGAGAGGTAGTTTTAGCTGAACGCTTTTTACAACTTTGCGCGTCACTCTTCGGGAACGCGTCCACTACTCGCGTGTTAAAACGAGGACTTGCCTGAGGGTGGTACCAATGTATGCTCCGGCCTAATGGACTATAAACCCCCTTGCTCTAGTGCAGGGGTGGGGAACGTCCGGCCCGTGGGCCGTATAGGGCCCGCGAAACCATTTGGTGTGGCCCTGCCAAGGCAACCGCAGACGGGACTCGAAATTCAACAAATCTAGGAGCAAACCTGGAAAAGCAGTTGCGAGTAGCAACAACATCGTCAAATACCAGCTAGCATCATCACCACGCCTCGCCAAAGAGAAAGCAGTTCCAGCCCATCGCATTAGGGGCGAGTTAATTAAATGTTTGACCAAATATAACGGGCTCATTTTTAAGTTGATCATTTTGTACGGCCCGCGAATGATGTTATAAATATCCAACTGGCCCTTGGCAGGAAAAAAGGTTCCCCACCCTTGCTCGAGTGCAGCGAGCATTGTGCATCAGATGGTTCACAGTGGCTGGGATGCCCTGGCGCACTTGCCTTTAGCTGCGATGCCGTCGCCGTTAACCGCATGTGTTCGTCTCGGCAGGGCCTTTCCAAGTGGAGTTCATGTGCAGGGTCATCCGTGACAACCTGGCCTCCGACGATCTCCCCAGTCTCCTCAGGTCAGCGGAGCAAGAGCGACCGTTCGCCGCTGCAGAGCCTCATCCTCTGCCACCCGCACATTCCTCGATTCTGCGTACGAGCACCCGTGGGCGTGTTGCGTGCGGAGGGCGGTGGAGTGCGATGGTCGGTGCGTCGCGTTAAGGAACCCGCCGACCCGGGTTCGATTCCCGCTCACGGTCAATAGCGGTGGCGTTCGTGTGAACCGGTCCTGGGCCTCCCCTAGGTCGACTCGGGCCTCGAATGAGCACCAGGTGCGGTGTGCAATCATCGCCACCGGTGCGCTGTGCCGGTCTTCATAAGTGCTACTCGGTAACAGCACTTGCCCCAAGAGTCTGTTCAAGGCTATATGGGGGGGGCTTTTGCTTTTGTTTGTGTTGTGAGTGAGTAGCAGCGTAATTAGCGCGCTGCGCTACAAACCGGCGACCCACGTTCCATTCCCGCTCACGACCAATTACAGTGGCGTTCATCTGGCCTGAATTGGTCCTGGACCTCAAGTGAGCACCTGGTTGCAGCGTTTACAAAACATCGGCACTGCGGAGAGAAAGACGGCCGGGCGTGGTGTTTCTGTCCACACCACCACCCCCTCCATAGGGTGCATCGCTGGCGTTTGCCCCTGCAGTCTGTGTCACATTGTGATTCGTGTGCTTGCTGGAGAGCAGGCTGTTGGTGAGCAGCCCGGGCGTGTGCTGGGGTGAGGGCTTGCTCACCGTCTTGCAGGCCACACTGGACCGAAAGGTGAGCTGTGGGACAAGAAACGCTTCCTCTCCATCGCCACGTCTTTCGAAAATCGAAACGCCTCATCACCACCACCATCAAACATCGTCATCATCATGAACCCCTGCTTGTGCACGTGTACGGCCATTCGTCAATCCGCTGTTGGATGAGGTTGCTGCTCACCCCGTGCGGGGTTCAAGGACGTTGTTTCACCACACTTTGCCACGCTGGTCAGTGCGTGTTTGAGCGAAAGGGGTTCTTCGCATTGCTTCCTTGCGTCTCGGTGTGAAGCCGGGGGGTCGGCCAGCCATCGACGTGGAAGTGACAATTGACGTTGCAACGCTGCCCTCTGCTGCCCACAACGGAGTAGGCCCCTGGCAGCCTTAGCACGTCTTTTATCCGTGGTGGTGTTTGTCGCTCAACCGAGGGCTATCCTGGCTCATCGCTGCTTGGCTTGTGACATCCTTCACTTTTGTTGCTTGACCTGGTGCAAACCTAAGAGACATCCAGGATGAGTCTCATTTGTGCGCGTGTTGAACTTATTTCGTGCCGCACGCAAGGGGAAAGGCGGTGTAGAGGTTAGCGCGCTGCGCGACGAACCCGGCGACCCGAGTTCGATTCCCGCTCGCGGCCAACACCCGTGACGATTATTTGAACCGGTCCTGGGCCGCTC
Organism: Petromyzon marinus; assembly: GCF_048934315.1. Taxonomy (NCBI): domain Eukaryota; kingdom Metazoa; phylum Chordata; class Hyperoartia; order Petromyzontiformes; family Petromyzontidae; genus Petromyzon; species Petromyzon marinus. Next base: position 6,818,444 of record NC_133731.1, on the reverse strand, counting down.
CTAGGTCGACTCAGCCTCAAATGGGTACCTGGTGCGGTGTGTTAAACATCACCACTAGGGAGACAAAGGCAGTCGGACGTGGTGCTGGCCACCCACCCCCTCGTGTGCCGTGCCGGCCTTCATAGGTGCTCGCCAACAGTCTGTTAAGGCTATACAGGGGATCTTTGTCTTTGAACTTATTTCGCACCGCATGTAGCCAACTGTGCTAATCAGAGGTTGCGAAAATGTCCAAGATTGACCTGAGAGCTTGGTTTAATCAGAGTTCAGCTGAAACCTGGATCTGAACCCAGAGGTCATTTGGGGCTGTTGACCTCTTGAGGCACCCAGTTCACCTCTAAACTAAAACTATTTTTGTTATTATTTTAGCAGGTAAGACCCACTTGAACTAAATTGCTCTTTTTCAGAAGCGACCTGGCAATCACAAAAGATAGCTCAACGAAGTGGCTTATTGTGTGGAAATTTATAGCAGCCAAATACTCTAAACGCCTCACGTTGATTCTAAATGTGGGGGTGGAAAACCGGAGGACCCGGAGAAGAATCCACGCAACCACGGGGAGAACACGCAAACTCCAAATATTACAAAATGCATCGTCAGGGTCGGGATCGAACCCAGGACCTCCTGTATACCAGGCGAGGTAGTTAACATCTCCTAGCCACCAGAGGACCTGGAGAAGAATCAACGCAACCATGGGAAGAACACGCAAACTCCAAATATTACAAAAGGCATTGTCAGGGTTGGGATCGAACCCACCACCTCCTGTAGACCAGGCGAGGTAGTTAACATCTCCTAGCCACCGGAGGACACAGAAGAATCCACGCAACCACGGGGAGAGAGAGACATGCAAACTACAAATATTACAAGAGGCCTTGTCAGGCTCGGAATCGAACCCACGACCTCCTGTATACAAGGCGAGGGAGTTGACATCTAATAGCCACTGTGGTGCCCAGGACGCAAAATGGTGTGTTGTGTTGCCTCCCCTTAAAGATGGAGCTGAACGCAGAGGAGGTGGAGATGCTGGTGGTGGCGATGTCGGCACATGCAGCGTCGTTCGCCAAGTCCCTCAAGTTCGCCAAGCTCCTGCTGGCGCTGGTGAACAAGCATGGGGCTCAGGTGAGTTCAGCCATTATTACCGCCACCGCTACGACAAAATACGGACAATGCTATCGATGCAGCCACTACTCATACCAATACGACCCTACACTACGGCAATGCACTTTTAAATCGAGACTGAAAACTCATTTCTTTAGAACCACTTTTTGTGTTGAGTTTGTTGTCCTTTCCCCACACCTCCGATTAGCACTGTTGGCTACGTACGGTGTGAAAGAAGTACAACATACATAACATTCATACCGTGCCGGCCCTCACAGGTTCTCCTAGCTAACAGTACTTGCCCCAATGATCTGCTCAGGCTATACGTGGGATCTTTGTCTGTGTGTGTGCGTGCATTAACATTCTGCAACCCGTGGCAGGTGACACGGGGTCACGGCGCGACCCTGGCCGCGATGGTGGAGGTCGGCGACACCTTTATGAAGCGGACGCTGCGTGCGGCTCTCAAGAAGATCTCGGGCTGACCGGCCCTGACCTCTGACCTTGTGTGCCCCGACCTCTGACCCTGTGCCCCGGCGGAGCAGCGTCAAACTTGGTGAACGGAATGAGTGACGAAAATATCCGACGCCAAAGTGTTTCTTTGCTTTTAGTCAACGATGATGACTCCTTTGAGTTTTGATGGAAATCATCAAGCGTTACGATGGCTACGACTGCCCAGTACAGACCAAAAATAGCGACGATGATGAAACGAAGTTAACGCGTCTCTATGAAGATGCAGACTAGGATAGGAACAACATTGGAGGCGGCAGTGCACTGAAAATGACCGAAGATTGTAATTGCCTATATATGTGTAATAAAGCACTTTGACGACGTTCTGTAGTTCGTGTCTTCTTTATTATTTATTCCCCGTCGGCCGGACAGCTCCGCGTTCTCTTCACACCGACACCGCTCCACTCTCGTTCCGCGCACAGCTCGCTCACGCTACCCCCCCCCCCCTGCTCCTGCGCGCCGCTGGCAGACGGCGTGCCGGAGGCACGAGACATTGTCTCGCCTCTAGACTCCACACACTGACCCCGAGCTTCTTCCTGCCTCCCCCTTATATCCCTTCACCTGCGTCACTAAGCCCCGCCTATAGCCACGCCCCCCTCACGAACCTTCTGGATGGTTACCCACAAGAGCCCTTGAGCTCCGCCCTTGAACTTGGCGCATCCATCTAATTGGCTGGTGGCTGAAGCGGCGGAGCCTATCTCACCGATCGGCGACCGTCGGTGAGTCCTCGTATTACATATGTACAGTAGATACAAATTAAGGGGTTTGGTGGATCGCAAGGAGATTGTAGGTTGAAATTTATAGAATGCTCACAATGGCCCAGGCAACACAGTCTTTAACGTCACTACCACCACATTGGAACCAACGTTACTTTGATTGAAAATGTGGTGGGAAAAAAAAGACGTGTGCTGTTTGTAATTAACATACGGTCACTTTTGTTTAAACCTTAATGTCTCCCTGTCAACCCATACGATTTACCCCGTATTCTAGTACAAGGAAATTGAGTGTTCAGGTACATACTGCGTACTGCCGTTTCAATACAGGCAATAAATCAATTTGTGTTTCTCCCTTGCGATGGAACTTTGTAGGATGAACGTTGAGATTTATAAGGGGCACGGGGTGACCAATAATGTATAGAATTGGTCTGTAATGAGGTAGGCAGTGATTAGGGGTTGACAGGTATGCATTTCCAACGTTAATTGTGTCACGACACATTCAACGTTTAATTGCAAGGGATAAGCAACAGTTGCGACCTTCTTTACGGAATGTGTGTCAAAGCGTAGAGGGTTCGGAGGGTAATATTCCTTTGTAATTCTTGGAACGTTGTGGGTGAGTGGTGTGGGGGGGGCAAGCCACATGCTGTGCCCCTTCAATATCCTGCATGTGCACCCCTTTCGCTACTGCACTCAGGCCACCGTGTGGATGCTGGATATCTGTGAAAAAGAATTGCTTTTTGGCTCATTGGATTCCTCCGGTGTAAGATAAGATGAAAATTCTGATACTTGTCACGCAATGTTAGTGGTGCACAAGTGTAGCTCGCGTGCAAGCACATGGAAGTGATTAACGGGAAAGGATTTGAGGGTATTCTTTGTAATCTTTAATCGTTCGAATATTTCGCCTGTAAAAAAAACGAAACGGACCTTGAGATGAAATTTCTCGCTTTGCGTGTCTACGGTGTCAAGTTCCACGCAGGTAGAAAATACAATGACGTGTAAATATGGAACTTATACAGTTCTAATGCACCGTGTATGTAACTCATAGATATACACAATGAAACTAAAAGTTTTTATTTTATTTTACCAGGTAACGCTCACTGAGCTATATAGCTCTTTTTTAAGAAGCAACCTGGTCACAAATGATAGCTCAACGAAGTGGCTTATCACGTGGAAATTTGTGGCAGCCAAATAGTCTGAACGCGCGATGTCGATTTGTAAATGTGGAGGGGAAAAAACCAGAGGACCCGGATAAAAATCCACACGCGAGCGCATGTAGAGAGGGACACGCAATCTCCAAATATACAGCAGCAGGCGTCGGGTCTGGATCGAACCCACGACCTCCTGCAGACCAGGCGAGGGCGTTAACATCTCCTAGCCACCGTGGCGCAATTGGATGGCGGGCACCACCAGTTTGTGTAAAATGTACTTTTTTCAGTTAATGTATTTGGTATAGCCCTGTGAGCCATTCGGCTCTTGAATCGGGTGCAACCGCAACAAACAAAAAACATGAACAAGAAAACGTCTTAAAGTGACTATGCGCAACAGAAAAAATTCAGGAAAAAAACCCAGCAAAGTCTTCCAGAAAAAGCACCGAATATCAATGCTGTGTGCAAAAATCCCAGTGGGATGCAAGTCAAACAATAACAACCACGTGAGCTGTAACAGTCTCGAGGTATTGTGGTGTGAGAGAGTGCGTCCCAAAAGTTCGAGTGAGTTGACGCTGGCGGCATCTGTGAGCGTCTCTGAGAGACCGCTGCTCAATCTTGCTGGCTAAAGATGTGTATATATATATTTTTCTCAGGATAAATAAAGATTCCGGTAAAAAAGACTCTTCATGTACAGGCTCAATTCTTTGGTTATTTCGGTAAAGTCACGTAGAATGAGAATAAAATAATAAATTGATAAAATAAAATAACACAATAATATTCTCACGACATTTCGGCCACAACACAAGCGGCCTTCATCAGGTGAATGATTTTATCAATTTATTATTTTATTCTCATTCTACGTGACTTTACCGAAAGAACCAAAGAAAATGAATCCTTGCAGTCACGAAAGCTTTAAATCGAAATTTAGACTCAATTCTGTTGCGGGGGGTGAATCGGTTTGGAAAAAGTCGCGTTTGGTTGTAACGTGGCTCAGGTTTGGAGCGTGTGTCAACTCGGACGTACACACACTGGGTGCTTCCAGTGTGAATTTTCTCCTGAAAATAAGTGTTGTTTATTGAAAGGAAATCCAGTTTATACAAATCAATTCGATGGAAACTTTATTTTATTCGCCGGTTCCAAGACCAGAATATGCTTATTTAAACCAGCGGTAGGGCTTGGAGGACACGTCAATTAAACCAATTAATTAAACAAATTAATTTACTTACCAATCGTCGTGTGTCACGTGACATTACTTTTTTTCAGCACAAAGATACGTACAATTAACGCATCACGTACAATTATTCTAAAATCCCAAAGAGAGAAAAACAAAACCTTATCTGTTAATTTGTTCGAAAAAAAAATCCGAAATTCGAAATTTCCAGGTCTATGATAACGCTTTTTGGGTTAGATTGAGTAAATGTGTCGTTAAACCCGCCACCACCCGACACAGCTAAGGGGCCATCCACAAATGACGTCACGCGATTTTTGACGATTTTTGACCCCCCCCCCTCTTCATCACACGGAGTCACAAAAAAATCAGAACCTCCCCTCAAATATGACCTCACAAAGCTCTATTTAATTAAGTAGAACGTGTTTATATTTAGTTAAAGTTGCGCATTTTGATGTGACGTCATATTTCTCAAACCTCCCCCGCCCCTTGTCACACATCGTCACAAATGTCTGACCCCCCCAACCAGGTGCGTGACGTCATTTATGGACGGCCCCCTAATTAGTAAGGGTTGTTACGTAAACAAAGTGTCAATTCGTTACTAGTTCAGCACACCGGTTGTGCGTTGGAGAGTAAAACCCACTCCAAACATTTAAAATTCCGAGTACTGTGGCGTTTCGCTGGTGATTACAACAACGACAACCAGCTTCATCAGGCGATTGATCAGAATTGTCAAAATGGTGAGGTCATCACTGAGCCTATCAGGTCTCTATGGTGCCTACTACACTACAACTGCACTTTATACTGGTAGGAACCTCCTGGTTACACTACACCACCAGCCAACAGGGGATTATTGTGTCCGTCCGTCCATCGTGAATCCATAATGGGAGGGGTGGGGCTGGGTGGAGAGGGGAGGGTGGGGAGTGTGGGGAGGGGCTGGGTGGGGAGGGGCTGGGTGCGGAGGGATGGGGAGGGGCTGGGTGGGAGGGGTGGGGCTGGGTGGGGAGGGGCTGGGTGGGGAGGGGTGGGGTGGGGCTGGGTGGGGTGGTTCTGGATGGGGAGGGGCTGGGTGGGGTGGGGCTGGGTGGGGTGGGGCTCGGTGGGGTGGGGTTGGGTGGGGTGGGGCTGGGTGGGGAGGGGCTGGGTGGGGAGGGGTGGGGTGGGGCTGGGTGGGGTGGTTCTGGATGGGGAGGGGCTGGGTGGGGTGGGGCTGGGTGGGGTGGGGCTCGGTGGGGTGGGGTTGGGTGGGGTGGGGCTGGGTGGGGAGGGGCTGGGTGGGGTTGGGTGGGGTGGGGCTGGGTGGGGAGGGGCTGGGTGGGGTTGGGTGGGGTGGGGCTGGGTGGGGTTGGGTGGAGTGGGGTGGAGTTGGGTGGGGATGGGTGGGGTGGGGTTGGGTGGAGTGGGGTGGAGTTGGGTGGGGTGGGGCTGGGTGGGGTGGGGTTGGGTGGGGCTAGGTGGGGTGGGTGGGGTGGGGCTGGTCACCCCGTGGTGCCCTTATAAAACTCAACGTTTAACCAACTCACGCCGGCTTGTGCCCGCCCTCACAGTCGGGCATATTGTGCGGAATACACCACGTGGTGCCGCCGTTGACCCTGGCCATTGACCGAGCAAGCCAACGTTCCTACCAGCTCCCTCCGCAGGAATGTGTTTTGGTGGCGCTGTGTTGGCAGGGTCGCACAAGCACACATAATTAGCCAAACCGAACTCAACGCGTTCGTTGTTAAATCTGACTTTAAAAGGGAATAATATTTAATCGGCGACGTTTCGGGTAATGAACCTTCATAGCATATTGTACCCAGCACGTGCAGGACTGGCGAAAATCGATATGCGTTGAGCGTTTGTGGTATCGATTAAAGAGGAATAGGCCGATTCTATAGAAATCTACACCGTTCGATTTCTATGATCGATTTAAAGAATCGATTTCTGGCGCGCGAGCGTGACGGTTTATTTTTTCCCGCGCGCGTTGAGTTGATTTTCATTTATCTGAGGTAATGATCGACGTTTTCTTTTCATTTATCATTCAATTTTTTTAAAAAAGATAATTATATGGATGATAAAGAGTAGGGTTATTGCGTGAAAACTTTACATGTAGCACGTTAAAAGTTTTTCGCCTAAGTTAGATGGCTTAACGGTACAATGGCAATGGGTCTGTGTACGTAAAAAAGTTATTGAGGTAAATTATTATTGTAAGTACTTTTAATTGTTCATAAAAGTATAGGTACATTTTATCGTGTTGAAAATGAATGTGCCGTTTCAATTAATTTACATTTTTAGGGCCAAAAAAAGCGTAAATATTCATATTTGGGTGTTTCGGTAGAGCCACGTCGAAAAAATAATCAAAATGACAATACAGCGTTTGTGCTTTCGCTACGTTGTCCCAGCCTGAAGAAGGGCGCTTGTGTTGCGATCGAAACGTGATATTGTAATCGTCTTCGTAAATATTTACTTTGCGAAAGCGAAGATTTCGTGTTGAATATTTAAAAATCCTTTTTTCATTAAATATATTATAGCTTATGTAATTATTAACGTTACCCTGCAAACTCAGCTAATATAAATTATTAATATATGGCAGTGGCAATTGCTGCCTTGAAAGGGAAATAACATAAGGCGACGTTTCGGGCAGTCGCCCTTCTTCAGGCCACAATAATCGACGTAACTGCGTCTTCTTCCAGCAGTGGATTGACCATGGCTTAGGGTGATTATGCATATATATTTTTTACCCCGACTATTAAAATCATAATTATAGCTCTGAAAAAATATTGACTGTAAGCGATAACACCAGTTACATGACTGATTTACAAACCTTTTTTTCCTGGAGTAATTGACTGTGGTTTCGGCTGTGGCAATACGTAATTTCGTAGTTTAATTACATTGTGTTGTGTCGCTGTTATCACGGCCACCACCACCGTTGACGATTACCTGAACCGGTTCTGGGCCTCCCCTAGGTCGACTCAGCCTCAAATTATTACGTGGTGCGGCGTGTTAACATCGCCACTGGGGAGACAAAGGCGGCCGGGCGTGGTGTTGGCCACCCGCCCCCCTCGTGTGCCGTGCCGACCTTCATAGGTGCTGCTCGCTAACAGCACTTGCCCCTACAGTCTGTTACAGGCTACACGGGGGATCTTTGTTATTGTTTGGTGTAACTGGCTTCGAGGGGATTGCCATACCCTGGCACACCAGGAGAAGCAGTACAGCAAAGTAATCAAATCGCCATCACTTGTAATCTCTTCGGGGGGATTGAGCGTTTCCCCCTCGCACGCACCTGGGTTTTCTCCCGGTTCTGCGGTTTCCTCCCACACGTATCATAATAAGCACAACCGTTATAACATCATAAAATAACCAAAATGCAAGGATACTTAAGAAAAAAAAGTCATGTCACTCGGTGTGGCTCTTTTGAATAAATAGGCATGTGTAAGCTAATTATATTATTGTGAAGTTACCATTATCAGAAGTACGTGATAGGCCTTACGTTGAATGAACTCCAGTTGAAGTACTTTGAAGTGAATCTTGATTTTCATTGTAAGTGCAGCAAAGCACAATATCAATACAATAACACCATGAAAATACAATTACAGAGTTACGTATTGGGAAACCGATAATGTGATAAACGTATTGTATTCGTATTTTGAAAATAATAAAATTGCAGCAACAACCCTGGTGCCCCCATTTCCATTTACGCTACTGTGTAAACAGACAGGCGGTTGGGAATAAAAAAATCATACCCATTTAAACTTGCCAACAGGTCACGCCGGTGACCTCTCGATTGCTATGCAGTAGTACTCTTTTAATGAATTCCATTTTTTTGTGTGTGCACGTACGGTATCTGTGTGTCATAGAGGAAGACGGCTATCTAAGGAGTGTACAAAGAATGCAAATGGAGGGGAACGATAATGAATCCTTCAGTATAAATTTGGCCAACAATTTTTCCCCACCCCACGTCTTCAATATAGAGAGCATCATAGGCATTAGCTCCGATAATGGGATGCCAGAACAAGGTCACCGTCAATCTTTGCAGGGCCAAGGGCCATCAAGCCGTGGCCAGGGTCAGCCAGGGCAAGGTCATGGCCAACTCAGGCAAGGCCATGGGCAGTTGAGCCGAGGCCGTAGTCAGCCAGGGCAAGGTCGGGGTCAAACGGGGCCATTCCAGGGGATATTGGGTCACGGGTGGGGTCAGATGGGACAAGATGAAGGTCAATCTGGGCAAATCCAGGGGCCATCGATTCAAGGTTGGGGTAATAAAGGGCAGGGTCAGCTGGGTGAAGGCCATAATCAGCCAGGGCAGGGGCCATCGATTCAAGGTTGGGGTAATAAAGGCCAGGGTCAGCTGGGTGAAGGCCATGGAGAGGTAATTAAAGGCCATAATCAGCCAGGGCAGGGGCCATCGATTCAAGGTTGGGGTAATAAAGGGCAGGGTCAGCTGGGTGAAGGCCATGGAGAGGCAATTAAAGGCCATAATCAGCCAGGGCAGGGGCCATCGATTCAAGGTTGGGGTAATAAAGGGCAGGGTCAGCTGGGTGAAGGCCATGGAGAGGCAATTAAAGGCCATAATCAGCCAGGGCAGGGGCCATCGATTCAAGGTTGGGGTAATAAAGGGCAGGGTCAGCTGGGTGAAGGCCATGGAGAGGCAATTAAAGGCCATAATCAGCCAGGGCAGGGGCCATCGATTCAAGGTTGGGGTAATAATGGGCAGGGTCAGCTGGGAGAAGGCCACGGAGAGGCAATTAAAGGCCATAATCAGCCAGGGAAGAGGCCATATCACGACAGAACAAAAAAACCCCAATTGGACCGAGGTCAGACTCAGCCAAAACAGGGTCAACGTCAACCCGAGCAGGGCCAGGGACTGCCAGGTCACGTCCATGGTCTGCTGGGGCAAGGCCGAGGTCAACCTAATCAGGCCCTGGGTCAGCCAAGACAATTTGACGTTCCACTGGGCAAAGTCCAGGAGCCATCGGGTCACACTTGGGGTCAACAAGGACAAGGTCAAATTGGTCGTGGAAGGGATAAACCCAGACAGGGCAGGGATGAAATTGGGCAAGTTCAGCAAGGTCAAGCTCAGAGGACACTATTGCAAGGTCAGTCAACTGGGTCATGGTCAAGGGACACTGGCAAGGTCAAGGTATTCGTTTAATCTGTAGCTCATAGCCCTGTATCGCCTGGTCTGATCTGTAAACCAATTGTGCCGCTATTTTTTCTTAAAGAGGTCCCACCCACTCCTTTGATGTCCACATCCTGAGCACGAATTCTGCAGTGCTTTTCAAACCGGCGTTTGACGTCAGAAGTACGGTACAGTGCTTGGTTTCGTTATTGACAATGATGGTAGCACTTGCCCCAGGAACGTCATGATGAGATGACGGGGCTCGAAAAGCGGCTCAGTCGAGGTGTGCATGCCTCGGCTGGTTGGGCATCCGTACCGCGGTGGCGAGATGTTAACTACCTCGCCTGGTATGCAGGAGGTCATGGGTTCGATCCCGACCCTCACGCCTGTATGTTGGAAAGTTTGCATGTTCTCCCCACGGTAGTGTGGATTTTGCTCCATGTCCTGCGGTTTTTCCCTCCACATTTAGAAACGTGTTTGAGTAATTTGGCTGATATAACTTTACACGTGATAAACCACTTTGTTGAGCTATCATATGTGGCCAAGTCGTTTCTGAAAAAAAGCTACATAGCTGAGTGGGTTCTTACGTGGTAAAATAAAAAGTTTCGTTTAGTTGATGGGTTCCTTTTACACTGGCTTTGGTCTCCCAAGTTCTGGAAATAACTTTTGGTCAGTTCGCAGATTTTCTACAGGGCAAGTCCCTGATATCAAAACACCATTTTACTGAAGATGTATTCATATTTATGATATTCATCATACCCTCTCATTACAGGCAGACACTCCGGCGGAGCTGAGTACTAAACCTCAGTTGGAAAGTTATCAAAAACAATGTGTAAACGTGTACAATGAACATCTCGTGCAGTGTTATTATTAGCGATGTACTTTACTTGCGGTAATTGTGCGCAATTTTGTTCGTAGCTCAAGCAGCAAAGACCACTGAACAGCATCAACCTTGGCAGAGCACGCTGCTGCTGCTTGATGGGCAAGAGGCAAGACGACACACTCATCACATTGAAACGTGTCCAAAAAATGTGCATCGTTATTTCAAATTAATAATACAGTCATTCTAAGAAAAAACTAATTTCTTTAGTTTCATGAAGCTTGGGGTTGCTGCCATTGTGTAACGGTCAGCACGCTGGACTTGCAATCCACAGGTCGTTATCTCCAGGCGTGGCAGGTTTAATAGGCACGTGTGGAAAATGCCCCCCCTCTGTCCACTCTGCAGTATATATTGGTACACCACCGTTAAATGGCAGGCCGCATGTAGTGGGGTAAAGTGTGAGTACTGCCATCTCTTCCAAGACGTCTGGCCAGCGTGGAAGAGTTCAGCCTCTAGTGAGGTTTTCTCGAGCTCCCTCTAGTGGAGGCCTTCTGCCAGCAGTGATACGAGCAAGTAATTGCACTTTTATATTTTTTTGTTCACAGCACTTGGCAAAGACTTTTTAAGGAAAGTTAATCAAACTTGTATTTGTGGTTTCTATGACTTGATCGATTATTTGGTTGTAATGGAGAAATAATGAGTTTAACACGTAGGCTTTCGCGACCAATATTATTCATAATAAAGGTTTTTGGGTTAGATCGTGTTAGTATAAATGTGTAAATGTTGTGGACTTACTCTCCAACACACCGGTGGGCTGAAGTAGTAATTAAATGGCGCATTTTGTTTACGTGACACCTTACTGGCTGGGTCGGGTGGTGGAGGGTTATGACACATACTTACGCGAACTCACCCAAAAATCTTTATTATGAATAATAATCAGTCATCTGCAGCAGAAAATCTGATTTGTTCGTGATACCACCGATACACGCTCCTTATATCATGTGTTTTTTTTGTTCCATAGACTAAAGATTACTTGTCAAAAACGTACAATTCTGTGCGCTGGGAAATGGACAAGGTGAGCATGTGGAAAGTCAAAGTTGACTGTGAGTTCAACAAAAAGGACAACGCTATCAGAGAGGCCCAGGAGACAATCGACACTCTGCGGAAATCAATTCTAGAAATACAGGTGGGCAGCAGTGGTCATTTATGTAAAGCAGTGATTCTCAAGAGTGTGGTCCCCCCCGATATCACCGGTGGTCCACCACGCTCCTCCAGGTGGTCCGCGGGGCTGTGATTCAAATGCAGGCTGATCCGGACAGTAATTACAATGTTTATTATTTTTTAAATGAAAGTCATGATATTTAATAAAAAAAATTGAGGTAAACTACCTCAACCTCAGGTCTAATTGCACCCCCTAGAAAAACCTTATAGCTGCGTAAAAAAAAGTGTATTCTGTGTAATGAGTCATTTTGTATTACTGTTATTTAGAGATAAGTGAATGCATTTTGTCACTAGGGGTGGGGGGGACTGGGTTGGTCCATGGAAATGTTTGCATTGGCTGAGTGGTTTGTAGGCCAAAAAAATGTGAGAAACACCTGGGCTAAACGATTATGGGTAAGAAACGATCTCAGCAGGATGATGCCTCTCCACCCGCGGTATTTTCATCTGGCGATAATTTTCCGAAACCTATAATTGTTAAGATATTAAAGTCTAAATCCCAACCGCCATAATGAATGTCGTTAAGTGTTGAGTCACGATGTTCATTTTAGTTACAGTCTTAAGTTTCGTTGACAACAACTTGTTTCAATTGAGTATTTGTGTATTGCATGCGGTCATCTCTTAGTCTTGTTGACTAAAGCAGTGAAACACTATATCCTTAGCTCTTTCGGTAAAGTCACGTTGAAGGGAAACAATAAAATAATAAAATATATAAAGCAATAAAATTCTCACGACGTTTCGACCATAACACAAACGGTCATCATCAGGTGTGAAAACCAACGGCAAGCTATATATATTTTTATTGTTTCCCTTCAATGTGACTTTACCGAAAGAGCTAAGAATATGAATTACTGCAGTCACGAAAGCTTTAAATCAGTGAAACACTCTTATTACATGTTGGTGTGAGTGGCTCGTAATTTCTCCCACCCAAATATTGTCAGCTAATCGGTGAACTTAATCGTTTTATGTACACATGTAGCCAATTATCAGGTTTGGTTTTCCTCAGTGCACTATATGTATGTTGAACTTCTTTCGCACCGTACGTAGCCAATCGTGCTTAATAGGAGGTGCAGTGGTATCTCAAATAACGTGACGAGATTATCTTCGTCTGCATATTTTTTCAGACTTGTTAATTTCGTCTGATTATAATCACGATTAGGTTTTTTTTGTGGATTCCCCATAGTCATTATGATTTATAATTTTGTCTACTCATCGTCATTGTTATCTAAAATAGAGAAACACTTCGTTGCCAAGACAATCATTTAAAGGTGCTTCTGATCTGTATGTAGATTCAACTGTACAGTAATAAGATTCATGTCTGTGATTCCTTAGCGATTGCTTTTTTTGCATGATTGACGATGCTATATTAAATTAAACATTATCAGTGCGTGTCAGATAAAAATTATCTGACAACGATGTTGAAACGGTATGTGTCATCTCAGCGAAGTGTGTGTTGTGTTTCCTTTTAGTTTGAAAATGAACACCTCAGCATTAAACTTCAAGACACGATTAACATAAAAAAAGAATTAATGGCGAGGTAAGAAGTATTTATTTTCGTTGAGTTTTCTCTTTGTCTTCTGTTTAGGTTCCTAAACTTACGTTAGTGCAACACAATTGCGTTCACGAAGGGTGCGCACGTTTTAAGGTCATACGTCGCAATATGCCATTATATAAAGTATTAAAGTATTAACCCAATAAATAAAGTGTTGCGCATTTTAGTTGGCGTGACTATCAAATGACCACAGACGTAGTATGTACGAGCGAATAGCATGCGTTGTGCTATATTGCAGATGACAGTTATAAAAGTTATAGATTTTGTCTGAATGTTTACAAGCACTCTCATGTTACGCCTGGCATGGCATCAAATCCACAACTCGGTGCTCACACAATCACATTCGTACACGTTGTGAAAAAAAGGTAAAGATGCAGCCCTGCAATTCCTTGCTCACACCGCTGCTCGCATGAAGGACTCTTATTAGATGGAGCTCTAGAAAGCCCCTCTAGAGGGCGCTTTGGCCGACATTGCTATGCTAGCCAGACGTCTTGGAAGCGGTGGGAGTAACTACACTTTTATCTCGCCACACGTGACTCTTGCCACACGACTTAATGTGGTGTTACGCATTTATACAGAATCAGAAACCTTTATTTATCCTGGAGAAACCCGATGAGCGATTAAGCTCTTTTTTGAACAAATGTCCAGTAGATTGTCCAGTGGACTACTGGGTGGAGGACAGAGGTTACGCCAGCAGATCAAACGAGCAACTTCCTAGATTTGAAGCTTTCGTGACTGCAAGGATCCATACTCTTTGGTTCTATTCGGTAAAGTCACGTAGGTAAAAAATAAAACAACAAAAATCACGACGTTTCGGCCACAACACAAGTGGCCTTCATCAGGTGAAGGGACCGTGCTGTCATGAAGACAGCAATTCCAACGCTGTCTTCGTGACAGGACGGTCCCTTCACCTGATGAAGGCCACTTGTGTTGTGGCCGAAACGTCGTGATTTTTGTTTTATTTTTTACCTACGTGACTTTACCTAATAGAACCAAAGAGTATGAGCAACTTCCTGATTACACCAACATCCTCTCTGCAATGTACTTTGCCTTAAATGGCGGATATTTTTCTACTAAGGTTTTCTGACCGCTGTCCCTGCAATATGCTTGTGTCCATAAGAGTCCATGCCACCAGGGAAAGTTTTGACGATCTGAAAGGCCAATTCTCTTCAGTGCAACAAGCATTAACGAGAGGTACATTCTCAACATTTGCCGACCATTTAACATTGACACTGTAACGTTTAGTGATTGAACTTGTTTTCCATTGGCTTATGTGGGTCCTGTCCGTATGATATTCACAGGTGAAGCAGAAATGGAAAACATAGAACACGTTTATTCGTCACTGAAAGAAGAAATGAAGGTAAATGTATAATATTTATTTTTCTTCTTTTTATTTTCATTCTACGTGGTGACTTTACCGAAAGAAACCAAAGAAGATGAATCCTTGCAGTCGCGAAAGCTTTAAATCGAAAATATTTATTTTGTTTTCATTTAATTATATTTCTTGAAAAACGTATTATAGTATAAACGTATACACGTGCATATTTCATATTAATGCTTAAACCCTGGTGTCATCTTCTTTTAAAGACATTTGCAGCGACTTTCAGTAATTTAAATTTAAAGTCTCAAAATGACAGGACCATTGCGTTGGACAAAGGTAAGTCTTGTGCAGGGTGACACAATGCATAGCTCAGTAATAAGAAGGTTTTTTTTAAATATATAGAGCACCAATGTCCTGAAACAGTCATACATCATATATTTGTTTGCATTGGGCACAGTGGTGCATGCCTGTAAATAAACTACAAACCCGTTGGACTGTGAGGTGGCAGTACAGAAAATGGCCCCTTGATTCCAGCTGTGCGAAACTTTTAAGTGGTGTAAGCTTGAGTTTTCTCTGGGTCGTGTGGAATCCAAAATAGGCACTGAAGTCTTCAAGAATATAATTAGGTAATTTTTATGTTTCATTAACATTGCTATGTTGTTCATTTAATATTTTCCATATTACCATTTTGTTCCTGGACACCTATGATATTAAATAATCTGACGTATTTTCCAATTGTGTCTTTTCAACATTTGTTGAGTGCACTTGTTGTTAATGACTTTGTTTAACTTGTGTTTATTTTGAGTCTTAACTTTCCAGCCTCCTTTATTACATATACAAAATTAATTGGAGCAAGTTTTTGAAAATTAAGCATGAAAATAAAAAAAAGTTACTGATCGTTGACTATAACCTCTTTTGACATGCGGTAGAAATCTGGACATCGACAGTGAAAATGGAGCAAAATCTGAAAAGTGCACAAATAAGCATCATTGAAAAGGATCAGAGACCAAACGCAAATTCGAGAGGCAGCATTGAGTGTTAAGGGGAAAGTAAGCGGGGTTGGTCAGGTACACACCGCTCGAAGGGATGATGGTCGTGGTCGAGGCTGGTGACAACAGTGGCAGCCAAATGAGGGAGTGTGCACAATAGGATGGCTACCTCGGAGATGGAGCCATGGGATTTCGGCTCGCGTGCAGCAGCAGCAAGATAGTTTGTTGCTTCACAAGGCCACGAGGGATGACAGCAGCTTGGGGTGGCCTTCATCGAGCGGCGGATAGAGCACTGTCGATGATTATCAATGACAGTTGTGGTTTTACTGGATGAATATTGATGCGCTCAACTATTTTGTTTAACATACGATGCGTGTGTTGTATGTAGTGGATGCAACTGTGCAAAAAATGGGAAGAGCACAGCAGGACTTTCTAAACAAGTTGGCAATTAAAGAAAGACAGGTTTGTTGTGAATTCATGAGCTGATCGCTTTTGCTCACATTTTAAATGCATATTAGAAAAAAAAATTCGATTAAATTACCATACATTATATTTTACAAACTAATGTATATACAGTACAAACCTAAGGGTTTGTTATAATACAGGCTCATAATTTTTGTTGATTTAAAATGTAAGAAATTAAGCTACAAAGACATGCCTGTTTCAATCATAAAATATCCTTTGAAGAACAAGAGCAACGTCAAATAAAAACTGATCTATTCCTGTTCCTGTCGCAAACTATTGCCTTTAACGCCTACTATTGCCATTCTGTACAGTGGTTAATACATTGGTTTTACAATTTACAAACGTCTGTAATACAATACAATGCTTAAAATGTGACTTTAAAACGTATTCAGTGCCCTCAATGCATTTGTTCAACTATATATGGGACGTGCACATTTTTACCTCTTTATGTTGATTTTTCAAGTTATTTTCATTCTCATAAACAAAACTTATTTGAATTAAATGACTTGCAAACCAGAAAACTTGCCTTGCCCATCAGTAGGTTATTTCATAGATTCGTGTATACAGTAGTATTGTTCAGTAGTTAGCAACATACGGTTATGTCTGTCACTTGTAGGTCAAAGAAACATCTGAGCTTTTGGAGTCAAAAAATGAAGAACTCAAAACGACCGCTCAAAAGCTGCAAGATTCCATTGAAAACTGTGTTCGACTCGCAGAAATAAAGTGTGAGAATGCTCATAATAAAGGTTTTTGGGTTAGATCGCGTTATTTATAAATGTGTCGCAACCCTCCACCAACCGACATGGCCAATCAGTAAAAAATGTGTCATGCTGACAAAAGACAAATAGTTCACTACTTTAGCCCACCGGTGTGTTGAAGAGTGAATCCACAACATTTACAATTTTTTAGTACGACGTTTCGCTGGTAATTACATCCAGCATCATCGGGCAATTTGCCAGAATAGTGAAGCCCTCCACCTGCTCCCGGTCTAAGAGAGTGCATTAAAATTGTGTGCTTTTGCCAACAGCCTGGATATGTGTGTGGTAGGCAAATGTCTACACATCTGACCGTTAAAGTTGATCTCAATTTAGTTTGTTTTACGTAATTAACAGGTGACTTTCAAACACGACTTGAGCAAGCACAGGAAGAAATTATTACCCTCAAGCTTGAAATAAATCGCTGTCAGGAAGTTGAATGCACACTGCAGGTGACAAATCCATTCATATTTATATATGATTGTCTGCCTATCTCTGTATATTTTTCCTGAATGGTTTTCTCTAGCCTTTTTGCAAATCTCAGCTTTTCACTATATCTGAAAAATGTAGCGGGTCATCTGCCTCGTTGATTTAATCATCATACGGTATAAATGAATATAACTTTCAGAAATAGTGACTAAACGGATTTTCTGCCACTGCTGTAGGCTGAGATACAAAGCATGGAGAGCAGTTTTGCAGAGAAGGAGCGAGAGTACACTGCAAGCACGATGGAACTGCAACAATCGTATGACAAGCTGCAACAAGAACATCAGAACCTACACGCAATTGTGCAAAACCTTGAGAAGGCAAATGAAGAGTTGACAGAAGCAGCCAGCCAGAGGCAAGTGGTGAACAAGTGAACAACACAGCAAGTAGGGTGCTGAGATATATCATCACTATTATTACGTACTACGCTAGTTGACGCAGGGAAGTAGTGTTCTTCACTAATTTTCAGAGGTGGGGAGGGTGGGGGCACTTTCGCCAATACGACATCGTAAGTGTGAGATCCGCCACACATTTGAAACCACTGAGTTTGACAGCAGCACGACGATGGGGAGGTGTTTTCAGATCTGTGTATTGTCGGGCTCCGCATGTCAGGGGCCGCACTAAAGGCCACCAGGGGCCGCTCGTGGCCGGCGGGTCCTTGCAGTGAAGAACTGCCCCACAGTGTTAATTTTTAAAAGGGTTATGCAATTATTTTTGCAATAGGGGGTGACAATTTCTACGTGTTTCCCCCAATTAAGTTATTCGCGATTTTTAAAGTTTGTACATTTCAGACAATGGGAGCTACTAAGGAGAAGGCACTACATTCCGTAGAACATCTGACTGTATCTGTAAAGCAAAACAAATACAGTACATTTCGTTCACTGATGCAGTTTTCTTCATTGATTAATCTGGCTTCTGCCGCACATCACGAATACTGTTCGTGTGACGATTATCTGAACCGGTCCTGGGCCTCCCTTTGGTCGATTCAGTCTCAAATGAGTACCTGGTGTGGTGTCTCAACATCGCCACTAGGGAGACAAAGGCGGTCGGGCGTGGTGCTGGCCACCCACCCCTTCGTGTACTGTGCTGGCCTGCAATGGTGCTCGCAAACAGCACTTGACCCAACAGTCTGTTAAGGCTACATGGGGGATTTTCGTCTTGCATTTAATGTGTGCTGCATTTCGTATACATTGTTGAACAATTAAATGAGGCAGATGTCTTGTTACGTTTTTTCAGGTGCAGTGAAGAAGCTGAGATTCGTAGCAGGCTTGAAACAAATATTCGTGAAAAAAATACAGAAATAGGTAGGCAAAATTTAAAAGTGTAAATGTCCATTGCGAGTGTATTATTTATCGCATGTGCGACATTTTACCTCTGAGTTGTACATTATTAACGTCTATTTTATTGTATATTTTAATCATGTCCAACATTTATTGATATTCCTTTATGAATCTTATTACTTTATTATTATTTTTAGATAATCTGAAAATTGAAAGTGACAATAACACTGCGAAACATAAAGAAACGCTGGTGAGTACATTTTAATGTTTTCACAATATCAGCCAGAAGAGTGGACAGTATTCAACGTCACAATATCAGCCAGAAGAGTGGACAATATTCAACGTTACAATTGAAATTCATGTTTATTACCCAAGTAAAGCCCATTGAGCCAAAAAAGCTCTTTTTCAAGGGTGGCTCAGCTGGAAGACATCAGCAAATCATTCTATCTTAACAATTACACAGGTTATATTTAAAAAAAAAATACAGGGTGTTTGAAAAAGACGGACCCGATTTGAAATCGCTATATCTCTGAAATTGGGTCCATATTTTTAAAACACCCTGTATATTGTACTATTGCATTCACATTTTAACTTTTGTGATCTTAACAGTCGGTTTAAGTGAGGACAGAGATGGCAAATTGAAGGTGCTAAGAGACGATGCTAGATGGTTCCAAAACATTGGAGCAGCTACATTAAATGCTTTCGATTTATCTTCCCTCCCTCACTTCCCTGAAATGGTTCAGTTGCGTTGCGATTGTTTTCTGCCAACGATGTCACCTGCTTGAGTAAGCGATGCAACGTTGCCGTATTGGGCTCGCATTTAGTTACCAAAAAAAGCAATTGCTTTTCGATTGATCAAACACGAAGGCGCGCCACTGCGTAGGTCTCCGTCGCTGTGCTCGTATAGCTCTCAGGTTGTGTCGCCGATTGTTTTGCTTGGCAAGGCATTTGACGTTTAGCTCCCATGAAGCTCGGGGAGCACGGGGACGAGAAACGAAACGTTCAGACGGCATCCAAGGAGCTACGCCGATCGCGCGTAATAAATACATTCGAGGTGTAATAGGAGGTATTGGTTTCGTGTCGTGTCTTGTGTAAAGGAATATTTAGACACGGTCAAACAAGAGAGAGCTTCATTCCAAGAAACCATCTGTCGAATGGAACAACAGATAGCCGCCATGGAAACACTGATAAACGAAAGCAAGGTATTTTAAATGTTTCTTAAAGTCTATCGTAAAATTACCTGAGCAACATTCCTGTAAGTTTTTTTGTAAACGTGTTATAATTGTCATATATCGTCACTGCAGATGCTCTTTTGTGTGCAGAAATATTCAATTTGCGTCATCTAGCATAACATCTTGGGTCTCATTTAACTTCAGAGTGAACGCAATGAAATGAAAGCGAAAGAGTGTGTCTTGGAGAATAACCTTAATGACGCCTTGAAGACAGTACATGTTCTTGAATCAGAACTGTGTAAAGAGAGGTAAATGGCGGAGCTTTATTTATAAGTTCATTCATTCGGGCATTTCGGCATCCCTTCGCCCTTCCTCTCTTTTATTGTTTCAAACCCCCACCCGTCCTTCCCCTAGAGCGGTGGTTCTTAACCTTTACCGCAGCCAGCAACCCTTTGGTTCTCAATCTTTAAAAATGGTACAACGTTAATAAATACATACCTACTAAATTTCGATTTAAAGCTTTCGTGACTGCAGGGATTCATATTCTTGGTTCTTTCGGTAAAGTCACGTAGAAGGGAAATAATAAAAATAAAACCAAATTCTCACGACGTTTCGATTGCATTTTATAGTTTTATTTTTATTATTTTATTATTTCTCTTCTACGTGACTTTACCGAAAGAACCTAGAATATACATACCTACTCTTCATCCCCTATGGGACATAAGGCTACAATAAATACATAGGGTTTGATGAAACAAAGTAGTTGTACTTAATTTGTGTTTAAGATGATTACCTTCTAAAAAAGATCTGGCCACGTCTCGCACCCCCAGAAAGGGAATTTCACACCCCCAGGGGTTACGTGCGCTCCAGGTTAATAAGAACCACTGCCCTACAGGGTTATTCGAGTTCAGGAAGTCGAGACCAGGGATAGGTTCAAAATATAAAACGCTGGTAATAATCGGTGTGCTTCACATTGTCTCTACTGGTGTGAACTCCCAGGCATGCCCTCTGTGTGTGTACCTTAATCGATTGTTCCATAAAATACTTTCGGACAAAAAAATGAAGCTTTGAGACAGTTTGGCGGTGTGTTTAGTTTTTTGGATGAATACTTGTCAATTGACTCGAACGACAGATGAAATAAACCTGAAAATAGATACCATAAAAAAGTTCTTACTCATTATAGTACCTGTATAATGTTACCCAATATCGATGTGCGCATGTTTGAAACCAGATAGTTTAGCTTTATTGACACTGGCCCAAGGTTTATGGTGCATCTTACATTCCACAGCATCGTATAATCCAGAGAATACATTGCACTCTCTTGGATTTACACAACTATTGCTTATGGGTTTTTTTTTCTGGAGCTAAGTAACCGCATGTGAAATAATAGTATATTTACAATCTTTCCTTTTTAACAGAAAATGCAACCTTGACATCAGCAACAAGGTTGGGAAGATTCTTTTGGAAAACGAGGAACTATTTTCTCGCGTGACGAGTCAAAAAAACGAACTTAACAACATCGTCGAGGTATTCTGGCTCAGGTGTGCTTAAAATTCACGTCTGTATTGGCAGTTTCAACTGCAAAACTGTATTTCAAAATGATCTATGCTCTCGTTTTCAGGCAACAAAGCACAACGAAGATACATTACAGTTTAACGTTCAAAAGATGGAATCGAATATCACACACCTAGAGTAAGTTGTTCCTGCCTATTTAATATTCTTTTCAATTCACTCTATGTTCCTTTTTGTGGATGACATAGTTTTGTTGCAAACACAACTCCCATCTCTGTGAAAGAAGACTGGCCCTTTTCTTTATCCATAAGGTAAGGTCTTTATTTCACGGCAAGGGTCCACACCTTCAACCTCGCTCTCCAGCAACACCCCGAACTCCACCTCCCACTTCCTCTTTTAACCTCTTCCTGGCTCCGCACCTCGTCGCACTCCGTCTCGACCAATCGTCGCCTCTGTTACCCTCACCTGGCCTAACCGTCCCACCTGACGCTCACTCCCCCACTCACCCAAGCCGCTTCCTCTTTTAACCTCTTCCTGGCTCCGCACCTCGTCGCACTCCGCCTCGACCAATCGTCGCCTCTGTTACCCTCACCTGGCATAACCATCCCACCTGACGCTCACCCAACCCTCTAGTTCTTTTACCTTTTGAATGTTCTGGCCAATCCTCTTGACTCCCCGTTCCCTGACCAATCAGAGCGTGGAGTGTTTTCTCCCGTCTTCTTGATTACTCTGTCCCAGGGATCGTGTGGGACAATCACTACACCTGTAATGAGGTGTTTTTCTTTTAATCCAGGGAAGACTTGGAATCTGTCAAAGTACTACATAAGGCAGAGCTTGAAGCCCACAAAAAGAAGCATACAAACTTGGTAATACAAAACATAAAACAGTACTCTACAAAGTCCTTTAAATAATTGATTTTCACAATGTAATGGTTAGCACACTAGGTTTGCAATCCAGAAGTGGCCGGATCAATCCCCTGGTGTGACAGTTGAAACAATGAGGACGATTCTGAAATGTGTCTTAAAAGTATACCCAAGTATTTTGTTTCAGTAAACTTGGGTATAGTATTAAAATACACACCCTATATATTTTAGTTACACAGACTGCCATGTATTCTATTCTGATTCATTTATTATCCCTATAGTTCTTTAATGGGGGCATTACCTCTCATTCTCAGTGAGTCGAGAATTACAATTTTAGCAGTGGTATAAAATATGAATCATCGTTGGTGTGGTTTCCGGATATCATGACGCTCCCTATAATACTATCTGAATGAACACGGTTATGATGATTGAATATGGCCTTCCGCTCATATGTGTCGGTTAGTGCCTTAAAATGTAAAACTGAAAGAAAAAAACACCCAACAGAAAGTAAAAAAATAGCAGGAGCTGTGTCGGTCTGTACTGCCATTAAAAAAAAGGCACTCGCTGCATGTGGTTGCCTAATTATCTCAAGTTTACATTGCCATACCGTGTCAACCCATACGGTTTACCCCGTATTGTTGTACAGGGAAATTGAGTCTTTCAGGTCCATACGGTGTACAGCCGTTTCAATACGGGCACGAACTTTATTTTGTCTATTTGTGTTTCTCCCTTGTGATGGGACTTTGTAGGATGAACATTGAGATGTATAAAGGCACAGGGTGACCAATAAGGTCTGAATTGGTCTGTAATAAGTTAGACACTGATAAGCAGGAGCGGAGCCATGATTTTGACTTTGGGGGGGGCTGACTTCAAAATTCTGAGATATCCAGCGTATGTTTTCCAATGGGCGCCACAAATGTATAGAACAAATTTTATTGGATTTGAACGCGTAGTTTATTAATAGGTCGGAGCCGCTGATGTGGCTAATAAGTTCGATAAGTTCGAAAGCAGCCTGCAGGGCAGCACAAGGTGGCAGCCAGCATTTTGCAGCAGCCAGATATCCGGTTATCCCAATTACCGACTTTCCCAAAATTTCAGGGGGGGCTAAGCCCCCCCTCCAGCCCCCCCTGCTGATAAGGGGTTGACAGGTATTTCCAGCATTAATTGTGTCACTTGACACATTTAATGTTTAAAAACACCGCCATTGAATAGTACCAGTCGGTCCCCTCGACAGTTACGCTTGGTGGCAGTGGCAACGCGGCATGGCTGCACGATGGCGATGAACGCAGCTGGTGGGAGTGTTTGTCGTGTGGTCTCTTTTAAGAAGTTTGTGCGCGCTTTTTATCTCGAAGCGAGGGTCATTAACCAATACATCGATTGTACGGGAACTGCAACAGGTTCACAAGTTGGACGAGGCACACTGTGAGAAGGACAGCTATGAAAACAAGGTTAGCGCCAAACCTTTTCAATGACAATGCATATATTATCAGAGCATGTTTGTTTGCATGTTCACCACGGGTACATGTTGCTAATGCAGTACTTGATTCCTTGGAAAAGGTGTTTATTTGGTGTTTGAACATCTTAACGCCTCCTGTTTTGTTGCCAGAAAGGGTAAAACCTATTCTTATTATTTTTCCATACCAAAAAAAGACACTGAGTTCCTTATTTCATTAACACTGGCTCATAAAAAAATGTATATCGGATTTTCCGGATTATAACATCTCCTCTCCCACCCGTATTTCATAGCAAAACTTGGGGGTGATTATTATTAGCCAGTAGCTGTGTGTGTGTGATCTGATTTGTATAGCTTAATCGACACGGGGTACAAGTGTGGGGTGTGTCTTACTTTCCGGGATAATCCGGAGAATGCTGTCCTAAGCAAGAATTACATGTCCAGATAATGGCCGAAATCATTAATCTACTTTACTGTATTCAACACACAAAGGCGCGTTCACAAACAGCAGCAGTCAGGAACAACTCCCACAATGCCTTGCATGCATGGCATGTGACCACCGCTGTTTGTGATTAACACACCTTTGTGTGCGTGTTGTTAAAAAATGTTTTCCAGCCTTCACGTACTTTCCTGTTGTGACGGGTTTTCTCCAAACCAATACATTCATCATATGCAGTATATAAATATTATTAATGCTTTTCAACAACAATACAGGACCTAAGGCATACAGAAATAATGGAAGTTGGTGGACGAATAAAATATATTCAACTTTATTCGCCTGGGGCTGTGATTCAGGAAAAATATGGGGATGGCTAAAAAGTGAGGGATGTGGGAGAGGATGGGGTGAGGGAAGATCGGAGACAACAGAAAAAACAAAGGAAAATATGGGGAGGAAGGCTAGGTTCACACGATGTATGTATGTTGAACTTCTTTCCCACCGTACATAGCCAACCGTTCTAATCGGAGGTGCGGGGGAGGGTAAAGACAACCATGGATAAAACTTACTGTATTTCATTTTACAGTAAGTTGTTAATGGTTGATGCTGAAGGTGGCAGGGGTTTTTGTTTGACGTGTGCCGTTGTAAGTCAATGTCTAAAGCCGGTTTACGTGCGATACAGTAAGAACAGAATGTGGAAGTCAGGTGTTGTTGACTTTATAAATAGCAGACAGGGCGTGGTGACATAAAAAGCATTGCGCGTGATGACCAATTCACATTGACAGCACTTCTAAAACAACCCCTTTTTAACATCTAAAACCTAAGCAGTCTTTATCGTGACTGCAAGGTTCGTTATGACCGTGTTTATGTGACTTTGCAGATCAAGGATTTAGTGTGTGAAATGGACTCACTAAAGCAACAGCACGAACAAGCTCGCAACAAAGCAATGGCAGAGTTAGCGGACTGCATGGCGCAGATAAAACACTTGGAAGAGGTTTGCGAAACGAACTTGACAAATGTTATTTACCTCCGTTTTATTCTTGGTAAAAAAACGCATCTAGTATGCTGTATACTCGATGTGACAAACCTTACTAGTTGACTGTGTAGGGTGGTGGCGGGTTTAACGATCTAACCCAAAAAAACCTCTTACGAATGATATTGGTCACGAAAGCCTACGTGTTAAGCTGATAATGTCTGTATGTTGAACTTCTTTTGCACCGTAAGTAGCCAACCGTGCTAATCGGAAGTGCGGGGGAAGGACAACAATACTAAACAACAAAAAGCAGTTAATACTAAAACTATTAAGAGTGCCATTTATTCAGTAAAACCTCATCAAGTCTTGAGCTCTTTTTTTCTTTCACTTAAGAGATCTGCGTGGAGATTGTTGCCCATGTCCATCCGTGAGTGTTTTGCGTTCGGTATATTGAAACCGGAGCATCTGGCCAAAGATACACCGCACATATGAGGGCAATTCAGTCACAGGTTTGCGCAACCTACTTTTCTTATATTTTCTTGGCCTCCTTATCAACAAAAGTGGGTTCGGGGGTTTCACAAATGATCAACGACCTTGCCTTTCTTCAAAGGGTGCTGGATTCGCAGACATGTGCCAAACCCACCGCACACAACGACGGGGATGTTGCGTGTTATTGCGTGTGCGTGCAAACTGTGATTCATACCAGCACGGTAGAGTCTAATTGTGCTGTAGCAGATGTTAAGTTTGTATACGTGGAGCGTTAACTTGCATCACTCTTATAAAAAAAAAGCACCAAAGATTTTGCTTTCATGGCATTAGTAATGAAGTTCACACCAAGTGAAAATCCAAGGCACATGTGTGACCGTTGTTTTTTCCCCCCTCTTGCAGATGAAAACACAGAGGATTTCATCTGAGATTGAGAAAGTGAAAATCAATGCAGAAAAAATTGCACAGTTCAAAATTACAGAAATGACTGCAATGGTGGAGGAGTACAAGGTAACGTGCGGAAGTTGGCACTTCATTCCTGAATCGGCCTCACACGCTTTAGCTGCTTCAAAATAACTGCAACGTTTGTAAAAGAAAATAACGAAATGTACTTTTTTCTTCTGATAATTCATTGGCATTGGTGGATGATAAAAAAAGCACAACTTTGCACATTTGTTAATAACGCTCTGCAATGGGCCCCCTTCTTAACAGCAACAATAACAATTATTACTTGTAACTCGCACAGTGTTCGCTCACCCTCAGAGAGAGATAGTAATGACTCGAGCACGAGGAACTACGGATAAGCAGCCACACGATGAGTCGGCGCCAACAATGGCCCAAGCTCTTGCTCCTCACTATATATCAGAATCAGAATATTTATTTAGACTGGAGGAATCCGATGAGCTATCAAGCTGTTTTTCACAGATGTCCAGTAGGGCCATGGGGTCAGAACGTTACAACAATAACAACAAACACGATAGGAGTGCAAAGTATAGGAAAGGTAAAAATATACAAATA
Source organism: Petromyzon marinus (assembly GCF_048934315.1). NCBI lineage: Eukaryota > Metazoa > Chordata > Hyperoartia > Petromyzontiformes > Petromyzontidae > Petromyzon > Petromyzon marinus. The sequence goes on along the minus strand of NC_133731.1, from coordinate 6,791,922 downwards.
AAACTAAACAATGTTTTTATCTTACCAAGTAAAGCCCACTGAGCTATATATATTATATTCAGGTGTTATCGGCCAATTAATGAGTGTTTAACCTGTATGTATGCTGAACTTCTTTCGTACTGTACGTAGCCAACCGTGTTAATCAGAGATGTTGGGGAAGGACAGCAAACTAAGCACAAAAAATAGAATATTTATACTGGAGGAATCAGATGATCTATGAAGCTCTTTCACAGATGTCCAGTAGAATTTAGTTTTTCGATCTAGATTTCAAAGTGCATCGCTCCAGTAGCTTTCTAATATCAAAAGGAAGAGCGTTCCAGACGGCCCCAGAATCGCATCTGAAAGCGCGTGATGGAGGGTCATCGCCCGAAAGTTACCCTTTGTTTTTGTTTTTGTTCCTCTTTAGGACAGTTTTATTGACAAATGTGTTGGATTTCTGTGAATATACATAATACTGGTGTTTATGTTTCAATTGCAGGTTTATTTTTAGTGGAAAGTATGTTAAGAATTTTTAAGCATCGTCTTTCGTCGCTGCAATGTTCACGATATATTCACTAAATATATTGAAGCATAAATGGGACCATAGCAAAAACACATCTATATGTATTTCCTTAGTTGTGTGCAGTTGGCAAATGCTATTAAAATGTTTTGCAATTTTTTTTGCGATCCTGACGTAAAGCGCCAGTGTGACAAGAAGCTGGAAGATAAAGAAAAAGATTTCTATTCTCTCGACCAAAGATATAAGGAAGCACTTGATAATGTGTGTACGTTGGTAAGTTTAGCTTTAAAAAAACATTTTTGGATCCACCATTGGTAAATCATCATTGCGAATCGTCACGCTCACATTCACCTCACAGTCCCGGTGATGTTATACAGGCGAGCAATGTTGTAACGTCACACAGCAATTAAGACTCATTGTAGAAACAGAATGGTGACAATTTGTGATGAAAGAGCAAGTGCTCATTTGCACGGTCGCACACTGCATACAATTTAACTGATAGCTGGTCTGTTCAGTTGTGTTCTCTATTAAATACTCAACGGATCTTCAGTCCAATTATTGTACTAACTCGCCTTTTGCCCGTCCAAGGACAGGTGTATTGCAGTAAATCTGAAACTTCCAAGCGAAAAGCAGACTGCGACGTGATATTCATTGCATCCATTCGTGTGCAATTTGTAAGGCTGTGGTGACACAGATTTGTTTCATTTAAAGGTTATAATCCCTTGTTCATCATGACGTCCTTTTTACTTCGATGTCTCAATAGCGTTACGGAGATCGCGTGACGTGAGGGTTCTAACTTTGTGGTGAGGGTTCTAACTTTGTGGTGAGGGTTATAAGTTGACGCTGAGGAGGGGGGAGGGGGCGCCTCGCCCCCCCCCATGTGGAGTGACGTCACCCGCTAATTATTATTAATGTAAAGTGTGTCCCGCATTCAGGAAGCAGGGTGTGATTGTGGCTGTCTTGATTAAATGTGCCCGTGTAATTAACTACAAAAAAAGTATTCTTTGTTTCTTTCGGTAAAGTCACGTAGATAGAAAGATAATAATAAAAATAAAGTTAATAAAAATAAAAAAACTAATGTAGACTGGTTCTAAATCGGAGTGAGTGTATTGTCAGTCTATGATGTAGAATGTAGCAATGGACACGGAGATGCACGTAGAGATAAAAAGACGGAGATTCCCTGTATAGCCTTAACCAACTGTTGGGGCAAGTGCTGTTAGCGAGGACCTATGAAGGCTGGCACGGCACACGAGGGGGTGGGTGGCCAGCACCACGCCCGACCACCTTTGTCTCCTGAGTGGCAATGTTTACACACCATACTAGGTACTCATTTGAGGTTGAGTCGACCTAGGGGCGGCCCAGGACCGGTTCAGATAATCGTTACTGGTGTTGGCCACTAGTGAGAATCGAACTCGTGTCGCGGGGTTGGTAGCACAACACACTAATCGCGACACTACCGCTCCCCCCCTCTCCTCTGATATACGGAACCACAGACAGATAGAGAGGCACAGATATTTTCCTTGATAATGCAAGTAGCTTATAACGCGTGTGTCATTCATATCTCCAGACGCCTGCGTTATATATCAGGTTTTTGGTATTATAATATAAAACTCAAGTATACAGTGTGATTCGCCGCAACGTTTTTGTTTGTTGAAAACAGAACACGGCCAATGCTGATGAAATGAGAGCAGAAATAGCAAAGTTAAAGGAAGAATTGAAGCAGAAGGTAACTTTTAACCACAGTTTTGCAAACAGACACGGAGACACAGGGAGACACTCGCAGACACACTCGCAGACACACACGGTGACACGGAGACAGCCAAGGAGACAGAGACATGGAGACATGATTTTTACATTATAATGCGGGTAGCCTATAACGGGCACGTTATTCATGTCCACCGATGCCCCCGTTATATCGGGCTTTTACCGTACAATACATAGCTTAAATATACAATGCGAATCACCACAACGTTTCTGTTAATTGAAAACAGAACAATGCTTTGGCTGTTTAAATGACAACAGAAATACAAAAGTTAAAAGGACAAATTGAATTTTTTTTTTACTAAAACCATCCAGTTATTTTCATTTGTTTTCATTACTAGTGCGTGAATTTTTAAAAGAAATTTTTTTTTTTATTTCACACTCGCGTACGTTACAGCAGCTCATACCCTGTAGGCTGGTGCCGTACACAACAGATGTAAATTATTGTTTGTGTCAATCTAAAAATGTTACTATCATCGTCCTGAGATACGGTTGTGTTTAGACGGTCAAGAGATCTAAATAGTATTACGAAATTCCTTTCCTCGGGGAAAGCTCACTGGGTCTCACGACCTCTTTTTTTCAGGAGGGTCCTGCATCGGAACGTTAGCGCGTTTTTACCAATTAAGTGTTTGGAATGTGGGAGAACACAGGAGTAAGAAAACCCGCGCATGCGATGGGATATACTGCTCACAGCTCCGGATAATAAATTTAAAAATCTACTTGTCTGCTGCTATCACATAGCTACCTTCCAACCCAATTGTGTGATAGCACATTGTGTTATTGGTTCAGATTAAGCAGTACAAAGATCCTGTCCATTTTTTTTTAAATATAACATGACTTTCAAAAAAGGGAATTCTACTTAACTTTTTTTTTTACATTCCACATCTTTAAATGTTCTGGCAGATATGGCTCCTCTGTTGAACGCGCCCGTGAAATGAGCCCAGAACTTTGTCGTGGCGAAGGCGGCAGCGATTTTATTTCTTTTGTTGCCCGCAGGAGACCAACATTGACGTGTCACACCAGCCTGAAATCGCGCCTCAGTTGGCGGTTACGCCCAGGACTTTCACAGTGACGCCAGCGAAAAGCAACAGCAACACACTCACTCCTGGTTCAGCGGAGAAAACGGCGCTGCGTAAATCCTCTCGGAGTTCTGTGGGCATCTCCATAAGAGTAATACAGGTATATAATATGTCCATTGTGTACAGGAACTAATCCCGTCACTCCCAACTCAACGGTGGTCAGCCTTTGCAGGGCATTCTCTCCTTTGGCTGCCATTCCATAGCGAGTCTTGTCCATCAGCTGTCATCCGTTCCGGCCGAAATATATCCGGCCAAAGCCCGCTCGCATTTTCTTCACATATCCATCTCTCCGTATGAACAAAAAAACATTTCTTAACCCATTATCCCACAATTGCCTTCTGGGAGTGCATAATTGTATCAACATTGTTTCGAGACAATTAAACTCTGGACCTTATTTTGACACACAGTTGCTGGCCGAGTGTGTTAATGTCAGCACTGGGAGGAACAAATGTGGCCAAGTGAGGTGCTGGCCACAGCAATCCCCCTCGTGTGCTGTGTTGGCCAAGCATGCCTGGGGAGGCTCTCCCTGAAAGCCAGGAGTGGAAATTCCACATTCTCATGACGGGACCCCCAGAATGGGATTTAAACTCGACACTTTTAGTTGAAAATCCACATGGTCTTATCTTTGCACATCTCTGCACCACATAATTGAATTTATGTTGATGGTCAGCGATGCGGCAATCGATTCATCTCGACGAGCTGTACACGATGCACTGTTCAAAGTAGATTTTTTTATAACAGATTTTTATGCTAATGTTTGGTGTTTTGACATCGCAGAGTAGCACTGATTTCGGATTGATTGGTACCCCAGTCGCGGAGTTAAGTACACCCCTGGAAAAAATAGTGTCCCAGCAATAAAATATTGAATTGTCTCTGCCATTTTGTATTATTTGTACCCCGGGGTACCACCATAAGGATCATGTATTCAGACTCATTGTTCATTGTGGAACGTTATGGGTAACAATGTATATAAACACACCTCCATTCTGTGTTTACACATACAGGCATAATATATGTTTTGGCCATCAGCCTTTTGGCATTCCAGACCAATATCCAGCAGTATTCATTCAAGCTAGCAAGATCTGGACCAGTTTTTTTACTTTCAGGGTCTTATTAATCAATCAGGCTTGTTAAGTAAGTTTCGCTCGGTTAAGCGCAGATGTTAGGTGTTTGCGAACAGCACGGCACTCTTGCAGTCTGCGAGCCTAAATGGGGGATCTTTGTCCTTGTGCTCGTGTGATCTGCAAGGCTTCCCCTTTGCCCGCACCAGTAACAGAGACCAAGTCGGCTTCCAAGGGCTTTCTGAACCCCCTTGACATGGGGGAGATCGTGAATAAAAAACGAAAGGTACTCTATCAGTCGGATTCCGAGAGCTCTGAAGGCATGGATTTTATGGTGAGAAATGCGACTGCTTTGATTGAAATTCTTTGGATGCTGCAGCTCATTTGACCCTAGGGATAATTGGCCTCATGACAGGGTCGTTTGTGGATGTTTATGCAAAATAGAGGCATTCTTCCAAATCTACGGTGCACAGTAAAACCACTCAAAGCTGGTCAAACTGGGGTGAGAGCCTTTCCGGTTATGGGGAGCTGTCTGGCATGCCGCAGATAATTAAATATTTGCTATAATCTAATAAAAATAATTGCATGACTATGTAAGTGGAATATAAGGCATTCATTTGACAATAACATTGAACTAAAAATGTACAATTTAAAAACAAACCAAAAAAATCACTATGCAATTTAATGCGAGTCGCCATCCCCATGAATCAGAATAAAAGGCCGAGGTCATTGGATGTGGGAAGGTGGAATAAACATCATGGCGGGCTTGAAGCATTTGTTTAATAAACGTAAGATGAATGTGCCAGAGATAGAGAGCGCTCACAAAGTATGCCCGTGACCAAGGGACGGGTTTCTGAATTCCCCAAAATCAAAACATGCAACACCTAGGTGCAGATTTAGATTTGCTCGTGCAATGTACACACGGGAACTGTTGCGGTCAAAGATTTTTTTTAACGTAAATTATAAAAAAAAAAATTCAGGAAGCCTTTTGGCTTCGGAATTCCAGCAAGGCCGAGTAATTTTTGTTTATTGTAGGATCCATGCATATGCATGATTTTTCTTCCTCGATATTTATATATGTTAGGTCGATGATCAACTGTTGCAAAGTGTCACTGGTGTGATGTCATCCAAGCGACCTGAAAAGGCCAGCGCAGCAAGCAAGGTGAGATCTGCCATCTTTCTCACGTATGTCGAGGTTATGCTGCCGCGGTGCAAATGGTGCGTGCACTTGACTTGAAATCCGGTTTGATCTCCCAGCGCGGCAGTTTAAACAATGCTGATGATGTCACGCACATTTTTTCCGTACTCCTAAATATAATTGTTGCTCTTCAACAGTCACTTCTACTATACATTTACACGTACCGTTTGTGGCCAGGTCGCTACTGTAAAAGAAGCTAATAGTTTAATGGGCCTTACCTGGTAAGATAAAAATGGTTTAGTTTTTTTGTTGATATTTTTTTATCCATTTATTTACCTTTCCTATACTTTGCGCTCCTATGGTGTTTTTGTGTTTGTTGTTGTAACGTCTGACCTGCCCTGACCAGTGGCGAAATCTAACTACCTGACATGTTATACAGGAGGTCGTGGATTCGATCCCGACTCTGACGCCTGTATATTTGGAGCTTGCATGTTCTCCCCGTGATCGCGTGGATTTTTCTCCAGGTCCTCCGATTTTTCCCTCCACATTTAGAAACATGTTTTTAGAGTATTTGGCTGCTATAAATTTCCACATAAGCCACTTCGTTGAGCCTTACCTGGTAAAAAAAAATAGTTAATAGTACTGGACATCTGTGAAAAAGAGCTTTATAGCTCATCGGTTTACTCCATTATAAATAAATATTCTCATTCTGTATAAATGGGTGCACCATTGAATTTATCGGCAGGTTGTGTGTGGTGGGGTCAAGTTGCAGGTACTCCCACCATCTTCCAAGACATCATGTAGACCGGTCACCCTCTGTAGAACTCCCACCAGAACTCCTGCCTGTAGTGGCATGAGCAAGCAATTGCAGCTCTGCGCCGTGACTTCTATTTCCACTTATCTCGTTGCAGTTCTTCTGACGGTTGCTCTCATTCCCAGTCCACATATAGCAGCATCAATGCCAGTTACCTGATTGGTTACCCACCCATTCAAGCCAACAATTTTGACCAACCTTAAATGGGCCCACTCTTGTCAGATCTCAGACACTAAGCAGGGTTGAGCCGGTGCAATACTTGCATGGGAGACTGCTGGGGACTACCAGGCTTGGCTTACGAGGTGGTCAGGAGATGGCAGTGTAGCCATAGATTCTTGAATCTATCAGTGTGGAGCTTTTGAGTGCTACCCCCACCCCTCATATAAATGCTGTTTAATGTTTACAATAATATGTGGCAAAGAGACCAGCCATAATCATTCCACTTCTGGACGATGGCCTCCCCGCGCAATCGGCATCTCTCACGATCCTGCAGATCTATAATGATCCACACCTAGCGCCTGCACACAGGACTCAATTCATTGCTCCATCTCCTCGGTTGGCACAGTCTCAGTCAAGTAGCTTCCGTTGGATGCCACTCCGGTCCATTTTTTCTTGACCATCGTCCATCATCCTTCTCTAGGCGCCTGTCCTCCCCAAGCCGGCTTCTTTCAACAGTTCGAACGATGTCGTGAACCTGTGTATATTATCTAACCCTCGTGTTGTCCGTACGTACGTGTGTGTGTGTTGAACTTCTTTCGCACCACCGTACGTTGTCATGAACCTGTGTATATTATCCCATACCTGTCAACCCATACTGTTTACCCCGTATTCTTGTCCAGGGAAATTGAATTTTCAGGTCCAGATTCTACACAAAACACAAAAAAATTGTCTTTGTGTTTCTCCCTTGTGATGGGAATTTGTAGGATGAACGTTGATATATCTAAGGGCACGGGGTGACCAATGAGGTCTGAATTGATCTTTAATAAGGTAGGCACTAATAAGCAGGGGCGGAGCTAGGATTTTGACTTTGGGGGGCTGACTTCAATATTCTGAGATATCTCAGTGTTTATGTTTTTCAATGGGCGTCACAAATGTATAAAACAAATTTTATTGGATTTGAACGCGGAGTTTATTAATAGGTCGGAGCCGCTGATGTGGCTAATAAGTTCGATAAGTTTGAAAGGCTGCCGCTCAAGCAGCCTGCAGGGCAGCACAAGGTGGCAGCCTGCAGGGCAGCACGAGGTGGCAGCCAGCATTTTGCAGCAGCCAGATATCCGGTTATCCCAATTACCGACTTTCCCAAGATTTCAGGGGGGGCTGAGCCCCCCCCCCCAGCCCCCCCTGCTGACAGGTATTATATAACCCTCGTGTTGTCCGTACGTGCGTGCGTACATGCGTGTGTACGTGCGTGCGTACGTGTGTATGTTGAACTTCTTTCACACCACCGTACGTAGCCAACCGTGCTAATCGGAGGTGCGGGCGGATGGACAACAAAAACGTTCCTTTCACCGTCTCTCAATGTAATCCCAAGCGGGCATCTTGCCATGCTTCTTTGTGAGCACCTCTGCGTGTGTGTTCCGTATCTTTTTTGTTTGTTTAACGGCCAGTATTTATGAACCGTATATCATAGCAACTAGTACATTCTGATTCGTCATTTCCTTAGGCACATTTGGGTTCTTAATGTTAAGCAACATGTAGAGAGAGTAACATTGTATAACCAATAGCATTGCAAGCATAGTCATAATAACTTTTAATATGTGCGTCCTTTAAAACGTTTTGACAAGACCAAGAGTGACAATGCATGAAGCACAGTTTTCTTCAGTGCTCCTGTCACAATCCCTATCAGGCCTAAACATGTGTTTTTTGCCAGACACACCAGCCAGGCATAAGCACGATTAATAATCCTCATGAGCATAGGTGAGTTGAACCTGCTTCGTATCCAGGGCAGGTGCGAATCCCAGGTGCAAGGGCAACTTTAATTGCCCGCAGTCTTGTAATATGACACGTGTGAATTGTCACCGCAGATATCCAAACAATCAGAGAGGGACATGTCAAGACATGTGTACAGAATCAACCAAAAGCCCTCTATATTCTACACAAAACAAAACAAGGTACTCGGTACTTCAGTATTTGATGACATTTAGCTGTTGTGGAGTTTTTTGTTGTTGTTACGTGTGATTGTGCAACCACTGTCAGTGCAGTTGCAGCAGCATCACCAAGTAATTTCTTCAACTCTACACTGGGTAACCTGCGGTGGGGGATTCACACAGCACGGCACTAAACTGGAACTGTCTGGCACGTGGCATTTCAATACAGTACTAAACTGGACATGTCTGGCACGTGGCATTTCAGTAGAACACTAAACTTGGACTATCTGGCACGCGACATTTCTTTGCAGCTTCCGAGATGCAGCCAACCTCAAGTGGGCATCGCTCTACGCGCTGTTCGGTTTATTGAGCTACCTTAGCACGAGTTTGAATTTCCTTCCGATTAAATTTGTAATTTTACCTGTTATATGCAGTGCACGGTGAATCCACGCGCGTTATTTCAAGGACACGCCATAGCAACGTGGACGTATCCACCACTGGACCCGTACACCACCTTACGAGAGACAAACACCAACCCATGCTCACTTGAGCAGGAGACCTGCTTTAGACTTTTGACGATGCCCTATTGTTGCGGTGTCTTTGATGTGTTAATTTGTCACAGGTGATTGGGATCTCAAGAAAATCCACGTCGACAGAAAAGATCAAACAAGGGAAGATGTTTTCTGCATTGCCTCCCATCACGCTTCCTGCAAAACAGCTGGACACGCCCTTCGACTGTTCTGAGAGTCAAGATGTCTACACTTTTGGACCCGAGGATTAAAAAAAATAATTGGAGGTTTTTTTGAGCGACGTTGTTTTGCGCTCTGTGTTCTTGGTGGAGACTTTTAGCCACCGCAGTTAAAATGTTTTGGGTGTTCAGTTTTTAAGGCAGTGTTTTTCACCAATTTTCAGAGGGGAGGGGGGGACACTTTCGCCAATAAGTGTGAGTAGGGCCACCACACATTTGAAACCACAGTTGGGTTTGACAGCACGATGATGATGATGGGGGGGGGGGGTGTTTTCACATTTGTGTATTGTTGGGGGGGGGGGCGCATGTCAGAGGGCCGCAATAAAGGCCCATCAGGGGCCGCCAGTGGCCCGCGGGCCTTGCACTGAAGAACGAACTGTGTTTAGGTGTTTCGGTCAATGTTTGAAAGCTATGCCATTCAAGTGGTGAAAAAAAAACCTGGGTAATTCTGAATAGGTAAAACATGGTTCACCTCAGTCGCAATGAAATGGCCATGAACAAAATACAAACTGTGTTTAAAGACTGCTCACGGAGCGTGGAGTTGAAGTAACATAATAAACACGTCTTCTTGGTTCTTTTGGTAAAGTCACGTAGAAGGGAAATAATAAAATAATGAAAATAAAAAAATTTACATTCTCACGACGTTTCGCCCACAACATAAGCAGCCGTCCTCAGGTGAAGAAACAGAGATGTTGGAAAGACAGCCCTGCTCCTCCCTCCCACCCAGCTTAAAATACGCAGCCAAGCTTAGCAGTGTTCATTGGAGCGCTGTCTTTCCAACAGCTTTGTTTCTTCACCTGAGGACGGCTTCTTGTGGCCGAAACGTGAGTATTTAATTTTTATTATTTTATTATTTCCCTTCTACGTGACTTTATCAAAAGAACCAAGAAGATGAATCCCTGCAGTCACGAAAGCTTTAAATAAAAATAATAAACACGCTTGACACAATAGGAGCAGTATAACATAACTGTCAGGCGTGTACTTTCGTCACAATGTGGATGCTGTGATTGCGAAGTAAATCTTGATTTGAAGCTTTCGTGACTGCAGGAATCCATACTCTTTGGCTCTTTCGGTAAAATCACGTAGGTATTAAATAAAATAAATCACGACGTTTTGGGCGCAACACAAGGGTCCGTCATCAGGTACTGACATAGGCAAGTACAGTCAGTTAAGACTTTACCTGGATAATAACGCCCTTCCAATGATTGCTCAGTTTGTATCCATCTTCTCGGTTGAAGTTTTGTCTGTGTGTATTTATCTGGATGGCTTCTTGAACAAATCTCTGAAGGTAGCCGGTAGGTTTGCAGAGTGCCTCCATCTTGGAAAAATCAATTTTGTGTGAGCCCACAGCGTTAAAACAATGATCAGCAACGGCAGAGGTATTGGTCCTACCGTGTTTCAGATCTGCCTTGTGTTCACGAACGCGGTCCGAGACATGCCGTTTCGTTTCCCCAATGTAACTGCTGCCGCAACCACAACTCAGTTTGTAGACACCAGGGTATTGCATGTCAGGAATCACATCCTTTACAGATGGGATTAAATCACGGATTTTGTGTACTGTGTTGAAACGAACCTGGATCTTGTGTTTGTTTAGGATTTTGGAAATATTTTTGGTAACCCCTGCTATGTATGGTAAAGTGATGGTTTTGGTTGGATCCTCAGAAGGGGAGACAATCTTCTGAGGATCCAACCACTTTACCATACATAGCAGGGGTTACCAAAAAGATTTCCAAAATCTTAAACAAACACAAGATCCAGGTTCGTTTCAACACAGTACACAAAATCCGTGATTTAATCCCATCTGTAAAGGATGTGATTCCTGACATGCAATACCCTGGTGTCTACAAACTGAGTTGTGGTTGTGGCAGCAGTTACATTGGGAAAACGAAACGACATGTCTCGGACCGCGTTCGTGAACACAAGGCAGATCTGAAACACGGTAGGACCAATACCTCTGCCGTTGCCGATCATTGTTGTAACGCTGTGGGCTCACACGAAATTGATTTTTCCAAGTCAGAGGTACTCTGCAAACCTGCCGGCTACTTTCAGAGATTTGGTCATGAAGCCATCCAGATATATAAACACGACACAACTTCAACCGAGAAGATGGGTACAAACTGAGCAATCGTTGGAATGACGTTATTAACCATGTAAAGTCTTAACTGTGATGTTTCAATCCTACCTGCCTATGTCAGTACCTGATGACAGACCCTTGTGTTGCGCCCGAAATGTCGCGATTTATTTTAATTAATACCTACGTGATTTTACTGAAAGAACCAAAGAGTATGCGAAGCAAATGTTAAATTTTTCTGTTCATTGCTAATATAGCTTAATTGAGTGCCATCTTGTAAGGTTATGTCAAGTGTACGTTCAACATTAAAGCACTTAAAAGCCCATGTAATTCCATACTTTTTTTTTTATTCAACGTTAGGAAATACATTCTGTGCAAATGATTGGGACTGGTGATGCTGACGTAAGATTCACAATCAAATTCTTATTTCGGAAAGGTTACGAGTTCGCTACCCCGTCGCGAGTGTCAACTCAGCCCTTCACCTTTTTGGCGTTGTTAACATTATTACGTCAAGAGAGGTGAGGGCAACGAGTCTTGGCGGCTGCCCCAGCGTATCGGGGATTCTTTAACGCGAGCGGAAGCGCTACCTCGCTTCACTGGAGCAAAAGACAACACTTTTACACTTTGATATTTAAGCTGTAGATTCGTAAAGGTTGCAGTAACAGCGTTGTGTAATAGCGGAGGCTCCAGGGTTATTTATTGTAAAAGTGTAAGAGAATCAACAACCGGTGGCAGAAAATATTGTAAAGGAAAACATTGCAATACAACAACAAACTTTACATATATATTTTTCCTCACTTTAAAAATAGTTTAAAAGGCATCACTGTTACGACAGAACACTTGTAACTTAAATCCTGGCCACACTCCACATCGATATGCTTTTAGCATAATGCCACACAACAGTGGACAATGGTGCAACATTGACACCTAAGTATAACAACTCCCAAGTTATCTTACAGAGAGCACCCACACACATACGGCATATCCAAAGATATACGAACATGAAACAATGTGTACTCTTAGTGCAAAACAGCATTATTTACGCTATTCTTCTGCTTAAAAGCCAGTGATCAACTGCGTTCTTCGTTGACAGAGGTGCGTGCGATGTGTGCCGTGGTGGTCATTTGCCGGCCATGGAGTGTTCGTTCTTTTCACCCGATGTTTAAAAGGAAAGTTGCGCCTTAAGAAAAAACGAACAGGGCTCGTCCAGCTCTGGCTGGGCTCAGAGTTTCGTTGGTGCAGGCTTGGCCACCTCTTTGAAGTGCACCAGAAAAACGCCCTGGGACATGTCATGGGGCAGGAGAATACAGGGTGCTTTAAAATAAATGTTAACACTTAAATGGGATTAGTTTTTAATGGAAAAAGTAAAGAATAATAATAGACTATTATTATGCATGTAAATGCACGGTATTGAGTGGTGTGCTGTCACACGACTGACAAAAAACCAGGACTTGCTAAGTAATGTTTCTGCGAAGACTTGCAGATATCGCACGGGAGCTGACCTCAAGAGATTGATCTTGGGAAAACCAGTACGGTAAAGTGTTAAAAATGGTAACCGTGGCAATCTAGTGACATCCATTAAATGAATTTAAATGCATCAATGCAGGGATATCATGACATCACAGCAAGGACAGGTGGCAACCTCGCGTCTTTAAACAACAAAAAATACTTTAAAATCACACTCGTTTTGGAAATCTAGCGGCGTCACTTAAATGGAGTTCGATATAATGTCAGTTGCGGGTGGAGTCACAACAGCGCGCTGGACGATGACCCTGGCGTCTTTGGTTTGTTTTGCTCACCAAACGAAGCCTCAAAACATCACGTCGGACGCAGCCGGTGTCGCACACCGCCTCGCCACGTAAGCACCGGGAGAAATTTGTGTTTTCCTTCCGAATTGTTATTTGTTAACGAACATATCCTGAACGAGGAGGTAAAAACCGTGAAAACCCACCACACTAGGCAGCGCCACAAGGGAGTAGGAGGGAGGCTGGCGCTTCACCCGCTTGGTAGACGGGGGTTGGGGTGGTGGGCAAGCGAGAGACTTCACACCTCCGCTCATAACTCCCTGCTCAGGGAGACTGGGAGGCAAGCGCCAATTAAGTTAAATTTACCGGGTAAAATGTGTATAATTATCGCACGCCGTTTATGTTATAAATCCCACCCCCTACAGCATCACCAAGGTAATGTGCTCGAGACCATTTCTGTTCACGTTAGAGGTAACGTCCCTACAACATCACCGAGGTAATGTGCTGTAGATCAGTTACGTTCACATTCTTTGGGTCTTTCGGTAAAGCCACGTAGATATAAAAACAAAAATCAAAATCGCGACGTTTCGATCGCAACACAAGCAATTGTCTTCAGGTGAAGAAGAGTGGGAAATCTGCTGAGGTAGGCTGTCTAAACAGCCTTGTGTTGCGATTGAAACGTCGTGATTTTGACTTTTGTTATTTTTTTATATCTACGTGGCTTTACGGAAAGACCCAAAGAATATGAATTCCTGCAGTCACGAAAGCTTTAAGTCAAGATTTAGTCACGTTCATGTTCGAAGTAACGTCCCTACAATATCACCTAGGTAATGTGCTGTAGACCAGTTACATTTTTGTTAGAAATTACATTCCTACAACATCAAGGTTATGTGCGATAGACCAGTTACATTCACGTTCGAAGTAGCGTCCCTATAACATCACCTAGGTAATGTTCTACGGACTATTTACATAAAAAAAACAGCGGTGGTCGCCGGAAAGGTTACTATAGCCAGAGAGAGCGGATTAAAACATAGAAAATACTCGGTAGCCCGAGGTGGGGATTCGAACCCGTGTACTTCAAGTGTTAAGGGTGACCCACCCTTCCTGTACTGTCTTCTCGGCAATGCCGCCTTCACGGGGACAACCAACCCGCCGTACTTTATCCCTAATGAACATCTGTTGCATCGCCAACGTTGCCACTAACCCCATCATCCAATTCCCTGACCCCCCTTGCCCCCAGCCTGCGCCCGATGAAGTACAGGGACTACCTCTACTTACGAACATTCGACTTAGGAACTTTCAGAGATAAGCACAAAACCTGTCCGTATGTCCCGTTATAGCTGTTCAATGATGCCATTGCCCGTCACAAGTTGATTATACAGAGATGAAGAGAACTGTGCACACATCTCTGGGTAAGTATTTCAAGAGAGTGGAGAGGAAAACACGAGCGCCAAAGGGAATTAGCATCTATATCTGCAGAACGTGAAGAACCAGTGGCATCTACATCTGCAGAACATGAAGAACCAGTGGCATCTGCAGAACATGAAGAACCAGTGGCATCTACATCTGCAGAACATGAAGAACTAGTGGCATCTACATCTGCAGAACGTGAAGAACCAGTGGCATCTACATCTGCAGAACACGAAGAACCAGTGAAATTGACATCTGCAGAACATGAAGAACCAGTGGCATCTGCAGAACACGAAGAACCAGTGGCATCTACATCTGCAGACCATGAAGAACCAGTGGTATCTACATCTGCAGAACGTAACCAGTGACATCTACATCTGTAGGAGAAAATACAACTTGTATAGCCATTCCACATGTTTAGTGTACACGCCGTACAATGTGTTTGGAATCAACGGGAGTAAAGTTGGACTTCCGAACATACCTCTGGAACCAAACTCGCTCGTAAGTAGAGGAATCCCAATATAACCTCCCCAATTGTACAAAAGAGAGTTGGCGCTGCCCACGATCTAGCATGATGCGCTCACACACGCGCGCACACACACGCGTGCACACACGCGTGTGTGTGCGCCTGCTTGTTTGTGGGCGTTGTGTGTTAGGTGGCTCGTCCTCTTTGAAGTTTCACCGTGAAATTCGGCAACCGTGGAGGGCGGGCGGGGGGACACGCAACCGCGATGCGCTTTGGATTTCCAGCCCCCCCCCCGACCCCCTGGGTGGTGCTGCGAATTGGGCTAAGTGTCTCGAACAGAGACAAACTTTTTTTTTTTAGAAAAAATAAAGACGGGGAAATGTGACTCCGAAACACGTGCTTCTCCATCAGCGGTCACCCATGGGAAAGAAGATGATGCAGTGGGGTTTTTCTTCTTAGAGACCTGGAAAGTAAAACACGAATGGCGCATTACTGATGAGAACGCACGGCAACTTTTGCCACGCATGGTCACGTGAGCGCAACGCGATTTAGAAATAGGCCGCGAGCTAAGATTTCAATTCACGCTCATTTTCGTGATGCGCGCGTGCCAGTGTTGAAACGGCGCGCGCGCCGGAGTGCGTGGAGCCCCGACGGTGTTCCCGAGCGCGCTGGCGAGCTGATCGGTCGTCCTCGGGGGCGGGCAGCCGAGTCGAGTAAGCGACGCTGCCGCCTGAGGTGCGGCAGCACGACAACCGGCGTCTTCCTTCTCGCGCGCCATTTCGAAGGTCCTGTCCGAGTGAACTTTGCACTTGGTGTCAAATGGCGTTTCAAGGTACACGCGATTTCGAGTTGGGCGACCGCCCCCTTCCCCCCCCCCCCCCCCCCGCGCGTACAACGAGATGGCGCATTGCTCTCCCGATTGTAAAGATGCTCCGGGAGAAATTTAGAATGCGCCAAAGCATAAAAACTCGTGCCCGGTGTCAATAAATGCACACAAACTTGGGTCTCGCGCACAACTGGCAGGTCTCAACATGCGGAGAATACGGTAATGAAATACAAGGGGTCGGTCGGTTCACGATGCCATCGATTAAAACGATATTTCGATGAATGATCCGCCTGGCCCATAGGGTCTCCCCATTGTTTCTATCACCGATACATTTTCGATTAACGATATCACGCGGAGCCGACAATTTCGACCAATCGCAGCGCTCCTAAGTGGACTCGGCAGCAGACCTCGGCCAATCAGCGGCGCTCTCCCACCCCAACTTCTCCATCAACCCCTTAAGCCATTTGTCATCTTCTTAGCCTAAGGTAAGAATTAGAATTTTACGCTCTATTTATGCACCTTTTATATGCTCTATTAATTGCTTATTCATGTTTCTATCAACATGTTCTTATAACGTTTATTTATTATAATCGCGTGTTCAAATACTCCAAACTACGTTTCTAGGGTGAGAAAGGTCAACTTCCGGTCGTCTTTGAACAAATGAAGCCTTTAACGCGTATTTCCTATGTTCGATGAACGATAACTTCAATGAACGATGGTTTTTCGTGGAACCCGAATCAATATCGTTAACCGAGGGACCGCTGTACCAGCCGGTGGTTCAGAGAGCTCTACTCAAGATCAGAAGGTCGTGAGTTCAATCCCCAATCATCGGCCAACTCCCACCCATCATTCGATCAAGATCACGTGAACCCGTCCCGTACAACATACGAATCGAAGTCCGTCTCCATTAATGGTAACTCAGGCAGAAGTCCACCAATAATAATAATGATGCATCGCGGCTTCTGATTTAATTAATCGCTGTAAAACTTTGGCTTTCATGACCAATAAAATCCATAACAGAGGTTTTTGGGTTAGATCACGTAAATATCAATGTGTCGTTAAACCCGCCACCACCCGACACAGCCAATGAGGAAGGTTTGTCACGTAAACAAAACGTGCCATTTCGTTGCTAGTTCAGCACCACACGATGTGTTGAAGAGTAAAACCCACAACATTTACAATTCCAGTACCCTGACGTTTCGCCAGTAATTACAACCGGTATCATCTGGCGGACAGCCAGATTTGTGGAGAAATCCTCCTCTGTCGGGTGGTGGCGGGTTTCACGACACATTTATATTTACGCGATCGAACCGAAGGAACCTATTTCGGATAAATCGATTGCCTTAACACGGTACTCCTTTGTACGTGAATTATTCTAGAGGGTGAGCGGTAGCTCGCCTGTGCCTTCTGCGGTGACACTGCCTGTGACTGCTGTCACTGAACAAAATAAACCATGAAAGGGGCAGCCCTTATCTTACTTAATATTTCAATAACAGCGCCCTAGCTCGAGGGTGCTCTTCATAACATAGTTTAGAAAGCGGTAACGAGAATCGTGGGGTTTAGATGGCGGGGCAGTGCAAGAGTCTAAGGAGTGAGTGACTGTAACAGAGAGCAACATAGGGGATCACGAAAGGGCTACAGGGGAGGGACAGGAAGGAGTGGAGGGGTGAGGGGAGGGATGAGGAAGGGAGTGGGCGATGATGGAGAAGAGGTGGTGAGGCTTTGAGAGAGGAACGGAACGAGGTTAAGGAGGGGGACTGGGGCAGTGTTGAGTCTACGTGCAGTGTTGAGTCTATGGTGCAGTGTTGAGTCTATGGGCAGTGTTGAGTCTATGGTGCAGTGTTGAGTCATTGGCCAGTGTTGAGTCTATGGGCAGTGTTGAGTCTATGATGCAGTGTGGAGTCACTGGGCAGTGTGGAGTCATTGGGCAGTGTTGAGTCTATGGGCAGTGTTGAGTCTATGGTACAGTGTTGAGTCTATGGTACAGTGTTGAGTCTATGCCGCAGTGTTGAGTCTATGATGCAGTGTGGAGTCATTGGGCAGTGTGGAGTCATTGGGCAGTGTTGAGTCTATGGTGCAGTGTTGAGTCTATGGGCAGTGTTGAGTCTATGGTGCAGTGTTGAGTCATTGGGCAGTGTTGAGTCTATGGGCAGTGTTGAGTCTATGATGCAGTGTGGAGTCACTGGGCAGTGTGGAGTCATTGGGCAGTGTTGAGTCTATGGTGCAGTGTTGAGTCTATGGTGCAGTGTTGAGTCATTGGGCAGTGTTGAGTCTATGGGCAGTGTTGAGTCTATGGTGCAGTGTTGAGTATATGGTGCAGTGTTGAGTCATTGGGCAGTGTTGCGTCTATGGGCAGTGTTGAGTCTATGGTGCAGTGTTGAGTCTATGGGCAGTGTTGAGTCTATGGTGCAGTGTTGAGTCTATGGGCAGTGTTGAGTCTATGGTGCAGTGTTGAGTCTATGGGCAGTGTTGAGTCTATGGTGCAGTGTTGGGTCTATGGGCAGTGTTGAGTCTATGGCAGGAGGGATCTCTCGTCACGGTCGTATCGTCAGTCAGCTCGCAGTGAACGGCCACGGTGGCAGCGGCCTCTCACCTGTATCGTCACTGCCATCGTCCAGGAGGCGCTGGTGGTGGAACGGGCGGTTGATCATGTAGCGCTTGCGCACGACGAACAGCACGCCTAGCATGAGCGCGATGGCCAGGAGCACTCCGAACACGACTCCTGCCACGTGGCCCGAGCCCTCCGCACTGCTGGCTGCCGTGGGGGGGGTAGGGGGGGAGAGAGTGAGAGGGAGATTCAGCGGGACGGTGTTTTGCGGTCGGCGGGGACTTGCACGTCAAAATTCGTAGGGGATTCTCGCCCGGTCGTCGCGACGAAGGGTCGCACGGTTCGCGTTGGGCGGGTCAGGGCCATGTATCCACGTGCGTTGACACCGAACCGAACAGTTCATAGTCTGCCTATGTTATCCGCATCGCCAGTTTCTTCAGCCTCCTACCCTCCAGTCCCGCTCACTTCCCAGACCCGGCGTTTTGTCGGCCTCGGGTTGGAGCTTGCACTTCGCCACGCCCCCTACCCCACCACCTGGGCCCACCCCCTCTACTACCTGGCTCCTCCCCCACCCCCCCCACCACTCTTACGTATATATAGCCTCGTGTCACAAGCAGCCTCCTTTTGCCCATTTTAGCAATTTGTTTATTGCTGGGGTTGTTCCCACCTACTGACGGGCGCTTGTGTTGCGCCCGAAACGTCGTGACTTCATTTATTTTATACCTACGTGATGACTTTACCGAAAGATCCAAAGGGCATGAACTGAACAATTCCTTTGCGTTTTACCGTATGATAGCTCTTTTTGTTCAGAAGTGCCCTGGCCACAAATGATAGCTCGACGAAGTGGCTTCCCTTCACGTGGAAATGCACGGCGGCCAAATATTCTGAACACGTGACCGTCGACTCTAAATGTGGAGGGGCAAAAACCGGAGGACCCGGAGGAAAATCCACGCGGCCACGGGGAGACAGAGAGACAGACATGCTCCAAACTCCAAATATACAGCAGCAGCAGCAGGTGTCAGGTGCCTGGATCGAACCCACGACCTCCTGTATACAAGGCGAGGTAGTTAACATCTCCTAGCCACCGTGATAATGATGATGAGAGACGCAAACTCCAAATATACAGCAGCAGCAGCAGGTGTCAGGGCCAGGATCGAACCCACAACCTCCTGCGTACCAGGCGAGGTAGTTGACATCTCCTAGCCACCGTGGCGTATAATGTCACGTGGGGCCATCGGGAGTCAACCGAGCTTGCCGGGGGACGTCAGTTACCTTTGTCGTTCCTGCTGCCGTCTCCCTTTGTGTCGCTCACGGTCGTGCTCGCCACGCTCTTAGGCGTCGTCGCGGCCGCTTTGGTCGTCGCCTTCGGCGTTGTGGTCGCCTTCGGCGTTGTGGTCGCCTTCGGCGTTGTGGTCGCCTTCGGCGTTGTGGTCGCGGCCGCTTTGGTCGTCGCCTTCGGCGTTGTCGTCGCCATCGGCGTTGTCGTCGCCTCGGCCGTTCCGTTGGCCGTTGCGTTCACCGTGGTTGACACCGTGCTGCCGTTGCCGGCGGTGGCAGAGGAGGCTGCCGTGGCGTTGGCGGCGGCGGTGGCGTTCGCGGTTGACGCCGGCGCCTCGGCGGCGGCGGTGGCGTTGGGCGCCGCCTGCGACGACTCGTTGCGCCCCGGCGACGTGCCGTTGCCCGGAACCGTCGATGGCCCTCCGGTGACGCGCGGCGGCGGCGGCGGCGACGACGGAGTGGCGACCGGCAGCGTCGTGCTGACCACCGCGCCGCCGGTGGTCGCCGTCGCCGGAGCGCTTTCGGCAGTCGCACTCGACGTGCCGGCCACGAGCACGGCGAGAGTCATCGCCAGGCTCCACCACGGGGCCCCTTTAGTCTGACGCATCCTGAGGGCCTCGCCTTGGGTTTTGCTTCTTTCGCTTCGAGCGGAACGGGCGGACCTGCGACGACAGCGGGGATTTTCACGCGGGGTTCAGCTCTCGCAGGCCAAAGGCGCAGCCCTGCAAGCGATGCCTCTGCTCGTGCCGCTCGCTGGCGGAACGTGCCCCCCCCCCCCCCCGCCAGAGAGGCGGAAAGTGGGGGGGTTCGTAAAGTTACAAATAGACTAACACTGAACCATTTTTGATTTGACCAGGCAAGGCCCCCACTGAGCTACGAAGCTATTTTTCAGACGCGACCTAGCGATCGCAAACGACACGCTCAACGAAGTGGGCCCATCATCACCATCATCATCATCATCGTCATCACGCGGAGGTGTAAAGCGGCAGCCGAATACTCTCAACGCACGATGTCTCTACAAGTGGAGGCGTAGCTCTGGAGCGTCCGTCTGGCCTGGCAGGGTACTTTGTTGGCCTACTCTTCTACGCCGGCCAGACGTGTGAATGCTCAGCGCTTTGCCCCACCACACGAGGCCCTTGGTTTGACTTTGGTGAACCCGCAGAGAGACGGGAGGTGGAGGTCGAGAGGGGTGGGGAGAGGGGATTTCATCAAATTGCTCCGGGAGATGGAAGCCGATCGAAGGGCTGCGACCTCTGGATTGCAAGTCCAGTGCACTGCTGTCTTGCACACAGCTTAAAGGTCCGCGGTCTGAGCGTGGCTGTGTTTCACTCCAGCGCTGTCCTCGAGACAGCCTGGTCCCTTCACCTGATGAAGGCCGCTTGTGTTGTGGCCGAAACGTCGTGATTTTTGTTGTTTTATTTTTTACCTACGTGGTGACTTTACCGAATAGAACCAAAGCGTATGCACTGCTGGTCCTCGACGCAACTCTGGCGGCGGCGGCGGCGGCGGCGTTCTTACCGCGTCGACTTAGCAGCTCCGTGCTCGTTTCACGCACCGAGTGCTCCCTGCCGCAAAATGGAACCACCATTCCTTGCCGAGCTCGCCAAGGGGGCATTGAGGCACGAACCCCGGTCGTTGTCGCAGCGGCGGCGGCGGCGTTTGGCCGAGCCGTCGAACAAAGGCGGTGGTCACCGCATCGTCGTCGTCGTCGCGCGGCGCTTTGGGATTGCGCTTCCGCGGCCGTCTGGAACGCTCTTTCCTTTCCGGTATTAGGAAGCCACTGGAAGCCACTGGGAACTTTGAAATCGTCATCTAGATTGACGAGCTGCAAATTGTGTTTAGTTTGTTGTCCTTCCCGCACCCCCTGCACCTCCGTTTAGCACGGTTGGCTTTGCACGGTAGTGCCAAAAGAAGTTCAACATACATAGACTCGCAGAGCTATAGACTCACACAGAGACCCATAGACTCGCAGAGCTATAGACTCACACAGAGACCCATAGACTCACACAGAGACCCACAGACTCACACAGAGACCCATAGACTCACACAGAGACCTACAGACTCACACAGAGACCCATAGACTCACACAGAGACCCATAGACTCACACAGAGACCCACAGACTCACACAGAGACCCATAGACTCGCACAGAGACCCACAGACTCACACAGAGACCCATCGACTCACACAGAGACCCATAGACTCACACAGAGACCCATAGACTCACACAGAGACCCATAGACTCACACAGAGACCCACAGACTCACACAGAGACCCACAGACTCACACAGAGACCCACAGACTCACACAGCGACCCATAGACTCGCACAGAGACCCATAGACTCACACAGCGACCCATAGACTCGCACAGAGACCCATAGACTCACACAGAGACCCGTAGACTCACACAGAGACCCGTAGACTCACACAGAGACCCATAGTTTTGTCATCCTTCCCCCGCACCTCGGTTTAGCGCGGCTGGCTACGTACGGCGCAAAAGAAGTTGGGCATGCGTCCGTGCGTAGATGCGTGCCGCGGTTTATGTTGAGAGCCAAACGGACGATACGGTAACCGTGGAACTTATGTCGTACGTGCGATCGATGCATCGCAGCATCGCCACCGCCACGGCAGAGCTGTTTCTAGCCGAACGAGTGAGGAAGGTGGAAGAAATTAAAATAAATAAATCCTTCTTTGGTTCTTTCGGTAAAGTCACGTAGAATGAGAATAAAATAATAAATTGATAAAATAAAATAACACGATAAAATTCTCACGACGTTTTGGCCACAACACAAGCGTGATAATTTTATTGTGTTATTTTATTTTATCAATTTATTATTTTATTCTCATTCTACGTGACTTTGTCGAAAGAACCAAAGAAGATGAATCCTTGCAGTCACGAAAGCTTTAAATCGAAAAATAAATCCACTTGCACCTTTTCCAATAATCACATAATCAGTTCCCGGAGTACGCTTAATGCAAGCCTCCTTGCTTTTCCACTCTCCTCCTCCACCTCCACCCACCCACCCACCAAAACCCACCAACCCCCACTTATTTTGGAATCAAAATAACAGTAAGGCGTGAAACGCAACGGGCGAAGGAACGGCGAGGTGGTGTCCCGCGCCTCATAACGTGCTTCCGCTAGATTGCGCTCGGGGGATTGTAATCTATCTGCCGGCGATAAAGTTACCCTCGGCGGAAACGTTAGACGGCATGGCCCACTGTAGGTACCGCATCGCCCGTCGGGATTTTCTTTTTTTTGCGACGTGCGTAGCCAACCGTGCTGATCGGAGGTTGATCTACGTACAGTGGCTAGGAGATGTTAACCACCTCGCTTGGTGTACAGGAGGTCGTGGGCTCGATCCCAACCCTGACCCCTGCTGTATATTTGGAGTTTGCGTGTCTCTCTCTCTCTCTGTCCCCGTGGTCGCGTGGATTTTTCTCCGGGGTCCTCCTCCACGTTTAGAATCAACATCACTTCGCGTTCAGAGTATTTGGCTGCTGCTAAAAATTGTCCACGTGATAGGCCACTTAATTTGGCTATTATTTGTGATGGCCAGGTCGTAACTGACAACGTGCTCTATAGCTCAATGGGCCTTACCTGGTAAAATGAAATAAAAAATAGTAGAGTCGTGCGTCAGTAATGTGAGTATAGAGTGTGTGAGTAATGTGTGTATAGAGTGTGTGAGTAATGTGTGTATAGAGTGTGTGAGTAATGTGTGTATAGAGTGTGTGAGTAATGTGTGTATAGAGTGTGTGAGTAATGTGTGTATAGAGTGTGTGAGTAATGTGTGTATAGAGTGTGTGAGTAATGTGTGTATAGAGTGTGTGAGTAATGTGTGTATAGAGTGTGTGAGTAATGTGTGTATAGTGTGTGTGAGTAATGTGTGTATAGAGTGTGTGAGTAATGTGTGTATAGAGTGTGTGAGTAATGTGTGTATAGAATGTGTGAGTAATGTGTGTATAGAGTGTGTGAGTAATGTGTGTATAGTGTGTGTGAGTAATGTGTGTATAGAGTGTGTGAGTAATGTGTGTATAGAGTGTGTGAGTAATGTGTGTATAGAGTGTGTGAGTAATGTGTGTATAGAGTGTGTGAGTAATGTGTGTATAGAGAGTGTGAGTAATGTGTGTATAGAGTGTGTCAGTAATGTGTGTATAGTGTGTGTGAGTAATGTGTATATAGAGTGTGTGAGAGAGACGTGTGTGTGTGAGTAATGTGTGTATAGAGTGTGTGAGTAATGTGTGTATAGAGTGTGTGAGTAATGTGTGTATAGAGTGTGTGAGTAATGTGTGTACAGAGTGTGTGAGTAATGTGTGTATAGAGTGTGTGAGTAATGTGTGTACAGAGTGTGTGAGTAATGTGTGTATAGAGTGTGTGAGTAATGTGTGTATAGAGTGTGTGAGAGAGACGTGTGTGAGTCGTGTGTATAGCGGTAGTGTAGAGGTTAGCGTGCTGCGATTCCCGCTCACGGTCACCAACACCATTGACGATTATCTGAACCGGTCCCTAGGTCAACTCAGCCTCATTTGAGTACCTGGTGCGGTGTGTAAAACATCGCCACTAGGGAGACAAAGGCGGCCGGGCGTGGTGCTAGCCACCTACCCCCTCTTGTGCCATATCGGCCTTCATAGGCGCTCGCTAACAGCACTTGCCCCAACAGTCTTTTTTAAAATCTATTCAGGCTTCGTATTTGTATCGCGAGTGTGTGAGAGGGTCTTCCTTACCTGGTTAAAATAAACGTTTAGCAGCTTAGAGATGACCACTGCGAAGTGTGAACATGGTGCGTACACGCAGGTGTGATCCCTATGGGACGGCCCTGCATACGTGTACAAGTGCGTACACGTATCTCGCCACACGTGATAAATCACGATAAATCCGCCGCTGGATGAAGGGAGGGCGGTGACGATGGGGGGGGGGGGGTGACGGTGGGGGTGGTGCAGGGGGGTTATTTGGCCGCTGTCGGAGGCAGTCGCCTCTCCGGCGACGGCGGACGAGCTACGCTCACAACAACGGGCGGCGGATAAAACCGCGGGCGAGTTGGCGCAGCGGGGGTCGAGCAGCTCCTCGGCCCGTCCCGTGAGCTGCCTGCCGGCGCGATCCTTGGTGCACCTAGCCTGGCTTCGAGCGCCGCGGTGATGTCGCCGCTGTTTATCGGCGGACTGGTGGCCGCGTCTTCCTTCGGTGAAGGCTTGGGGAGGGCATTGGCTTGGGGAGGGGGGAGGCATTGGCTTGGGGAGGGGGAGGGGGGAGGCATTGGCTTGGGGAGGGGGGAGGGGGGGACATTGGCTTGGGGAGGGGGGGGGCATTGGCTTGGGGAGGGGGCATTGGTTTGGGGAGGGGGGCATTGGCTTGGGGGGGGCATTGGCTTGGGGAGGGGGGGGCATTGGCTTGGGGAGGGGGGGGCATTGGCTTGGGGAGGGGGCATTGGTTTGGGGAGGGGGGCATTGGCTTGGGGGGGGCATTGGCTTGGGGAGGGGGGGGCATTGGCTTGGGGAGGGGGGGGGCATTGGCTTGGGGAGGGGGGGGGGCATTGGCTTGGGGAGGGGGGGGCATTGGCTTGGGGAGGGGGGGGCATTGGCTTGGGGAGGGGGGGGCATTGGCTTGGGGAGGGGGGGCATTGGCTTGGGGAGGGGGGGGGGCATTGGCTTGGGGAGGGGGGGGCATTGGCTTGGGGAGGGGGGGGCATTGGCTTGGGGAGGGGGGGCATTGGCTTGGGGGGGGCATTGGCTTGGGGGGGCATTGGCTTGGGGAGGGGGGGGCATTGGCTTGGGGAGGGGGGGGCATTGGCTTGGGGGGGGCATTGGCTTGGGGAGGGGGGGCATTGGCTTGGGGAGGGGGGCATTGGCTTGGGGAGGGGGGGCATTGGCTTGGGGGGGGCATTGGCTTGGGGAGGGGGGGGCATTGGCTTGGGGAGGGGGGGACATTGGCTTGGGGAGGGGGGGCATTGGCTTGGGGAGGGGGGGCATTGGCTTGGGGAGGGGGGGCATTGGCTTGGGGAGGGAGGGGCATTGGCTTGGGGGGGGGGCATTGGCTTGGGGAGGGGGGGCATTGGCTTGGGGAGGGGGGGCATTGGCTTGGGGAGGGAGGGGCATTGGCTTGGGGGGGGGGGCATTGGCTTGGGGAGGGGGGGCATTGGCTTGGGGAGGGGGGGGCATTGGCTTGGGGAGGGGGGGCATTGGCTTGGGGGGGGCATTGGCTTGGGGAGGGGGGGGCATTGGCTTGGGGAGGGGGGGACATTGGCTTGGGGAGGGGGGGCATTGGCTTGGGGAGGGGGGGCATTGGCTTGGGGAGGGGGGGCATTGGCTTGGGGAGGGAGGGGCATTGGCTTGGGGGGGGGGCATTGGCTTGGGGAGGGGGGGCATTGGCTTGGGGAGGGGGGGCATTGGCTTGGGGAGGGAGGGGCATTGGCTTGGGGGGGGGGCATTGGCTTGGGGAGGGGGGGCATTGGCTTGGGGAGGGGGGGGCATTGGCTTGGGGAGGGGGGGCATTGGCTTGGGGGGGGCATTGTCTTGGGAGCTTTAGAAGGACTGCACAGTAATACGTCGATATACGAGCTTCGTCCGTATGTTGAAAAGTTCGTGCGTCGATTAACTTAGAACAGTGGTAGGATGAGGATGCGTTCCCAGCCTTCGTAACTTGCCGTTTCATACTGTACACGCTCCGTAACTTACCATTCATGTTGTACCGTTCACGGTTGTTTTGTACGTAACGTAACATTTCGTCTGTTGGTTCATTTCTCAATCCGCTTGTCCTGGCGAGGGTCGCGGCGTGTTGAGTAGTGGCGGTACACACTACACTATACACTACACTATACACTACACTATACACTACACTATACACTACACTATACACTACACACTACACTATACACTACACTACACACTACACTATACACTACACTATACACTACACTATACTATACACTACACTACACACTACACTACACACTACACTATACACTACACTATACACTACACACTACACTATACACTACACACTACACTATACACTACACTACACACTACACACTACACTACACACTACACTATACACTACACTATACACTACACACTACACTACACACTACACTACACACTACACTACACTATACACTACACTACACACTACACACTACACTACACACTACACTATACTATACACTACACTATACACTACTACACACTATACACTACAACATACACTACACCATACACTACACTATACACTACACTATACACTACACTATACACTACACTATACACTACACACTACACTACACACTACACTACACACTACTCTACACTACACACTACACTACACACTACACTATACACTACACTACACACTACACTACACACTACACTATACACTACACTATACACTAGTACACACTATACACTACACTATACACTACACTATACACTACACTACACACTACACTATACACTACACTATACACTACACTATACACTACACTATACACTACTATACACTACACTACACACTACTACACACTATACACTACACTATACACTACACTACACACTACTACACACTATACACTACACTATACACTACTACACACTATACACTACACGATATACTACTACACACTATACACTACACTACACACTACACTATACACTACACGCTACACTATACACTACACTATACACGACTACTAAACTATACACTACTGTACACTACTATACACTACTACACTATCCACTACTATACACTACTACACTATACACTATTATACACAATACACTACTATACTCTACTACACTATACACTACTGTACACTACTATACTCTACTACACTATACACTACTATACACTATACACTACTATACATTACTATACACTACTACACTACTATTTACCCCGTCTACTGCACGTCCTACGACGACGATGATGATGGTGGTGGTGGTGATGAGGCTGGCGATGGAAGCGAAGTGCTGCCCGTATTGGCGGCTGCAGTCATTTTAGTCAGATTTACGACCGGGGTGTGGGAGAGCATCAATAAAAATAAATAATTTCGGGCAAAGGTCACGGGAAATCGCAGGGAGCATTCGCCTCCCCTCTCCCCAACCACAACAACCCCCACCGCCTATACATTTCGCTATTTAGTTAAATTCATGTACAGGGTGGCCCAAAAGTCAGGACACATAGGGGTTGTTGTTGTTATACAGGGTGGCCCAACAGTCAGGACACATAGGGGTTGTTATTATACAGGGTGGCCCAAAAGTCAGGACACATAGGGTTATTATACAGGGTGGCCCAAAAGTCGGGACACATAGGGGTTGTTATTATACAGGGTGGCCCAAAAGTGAGGACACATAGGGGTTGTTTTTATACAGGGTGACCCAAAAGTCAGGACACATAGGGGTTGTTATTATTGTACAGGGTGGCCCAACAGTCAGGACACATAGGGGTTATTATTATACAGGGTGGCCCAAAAGTCAGGACACATAGGGTTATTATACAGGGTGGCCCAAAAGTCGGGACACATAGGGGTTGTTATTATTGTACAGGGTGGCCCAAAAGTCGGCACACATAGGGGTTGTTATTATTGTACAGGGTGGCCCAAAAGTCAGGACACATAGGGGTTGTTATTATTGTACAGGGTGGCCCAACAGTCAGGACACATAGGGGTTGTTATTATTGTACAGGGTGGCCCAAAAGTCAGGACACATAGGGGTTGTTATTATACAGGGTGACCCAACAGTCAGGACACATAGGGGTTGTTATTATACAGGGTGGCCCAAAAGTCAGGACACATAGGGGTTGTTATTATACAGGGTGGCCCAAAAGTCAGGACACATATGGGTTGTTGTTATACAGGGTGGCCCAAAAGTCAGGACACATAGGGGTTGTTGTTATACAGGGTGGCCCAAAAGTCGGGACATGGGATTCGTTTATTTATTTTAACAAATGTTCAGACTGACTCCCGTTAACATGAATGCACGATGCATGGCTTTTTTGTAGAAATGAATAAAAAATGCTTCTTAAAGATTAAATGCAGGTGCGCACTCTGCGAACATTCGTCAATTATGTGTTGACTCAATTCATTCAGTCGGGATTTCCTGGTCGAGTTTTGTGAACAAATAGACATTACTAATGACAATACAGTAGATATCATATTAACAATAAATAAAGTGTGAAAGTAAATGACAAAAACCCCGATGTGTCCTGACTTTCGGGCCACCCTGTGTATTGATTAAACTGTTTAGACTATTTTTTTTTAAATCTCACCAGGTAGGGCTCGCTGAGCTATTTCACTCCTTTTCAGAAGCAAGCTGACCACGAATGATATCCCAACGAAGTGTCTTCTCGCCGTCACCGTGTGGACGTGTATAGCAGCAGTCAAATACACTTATGGGGCCGTCCATAAATGACGTCACGCGATTGTGGACGATTTTTGACCCCCCCCCTTTCGTCACATGACGTCACAAAAATTCAGTCCCCCCCCTCAAATATGACGTCACAAAACTCTGCCTAGTCTATTTAATTCAGTAGAACGCGTTGTCTATATTTAAAGTTGCGAATTTTGATGTGACGTCACATTTCTCAACCCCCCCTCCGCATCGTCACACATCGTCACAAATGTCTGACCCCCCCCCCAGGTGCGTGACGTCATTTATGGATGACCCGCGCAGGCGCGTGACGTCGATCATAAATGTGGAAGGGAAAAACCGGAGGATTCGGAGACATCCACGGTGACCACGGGGCGGACAAGCAACCTTCAAATATACAGCAGCAGTAGCAGGTGTCAGGGTCGGAATCGAGCCCACGACCTCCTGCGTACCAGGCGAGGTAGTTAACATCTCACAGCCACCGTGATGATGATGAGAGAGAGAGACGCAAACTCCAAATACACAGCAGCAGCAGGCGTCGTCAGGGTCGGGCTTGAACCCACGACCTCCTGCGTACCAGGCGAGGTAGTTAACATCTCACAGCCACCGTGATGATGATAGAGAGAGACATGCAACCTCCAAATATACAGTAGGTGTCAGGGTCGGGCTCGAACCCACGACCTCCTGCGTACCAGGCGAGGGAGTCAACATCTTGTCACTGCTGCGCCCCAAACTAAAAAAAAAAGTTACATATTTTTTTCCCAATTACATTTTTATTTTTACGCTATTAACATTCCCCATGCGAAAATAAATTAATAAATCTTTCAAGAAAGCGATAACCAGAGGCGTCTCTCCCCCCACCCCCGTTCATTCCAGTACCGACATCAACGCGCCGAAAGGTGCAAATCCGCACTTTCACGATAAGCGGCATCTTTCGCGCGTAAAATAAAAGGTGCCCTATTCACTCCGGGCTTTTTAAAGAGCAGTCTGTTTACGATTTCCGCCCGACCCCTGTCCAGTGACCTCCGTGCCGTTGTCAGGACGGAGCCTCCGTGATTACGACTCCCCCCCCACAAACCCCACTCCCTCCGCGGCGAGTTGTTAACCTGGTTCATAATAAATGTTTGTTGGGTTAGATCGCGTCCGTAGAAATGTGGTGTGGAAACCCTCCACCACCCGACGCGGCCAATCAGTGAGGGATTTGTCACGTAAACAAAACGCCAAATCGTTACTAGTATAGTGTATAGTGTAGTGTATGGTGTAGTGTATAGTGTAGTGTATAGTGTAGTAGTGTAGTGTATAGTAGTGTAGTGTATAGTGTAGTGTATAGTGTAGTGTATAGTAGTGTAGTGTATAGTAGTGTAGTGTATAGTGTAGTGTATAGTGTAGTGTATAGTAGTGTAGTGTATAGTAGTGTATATTAGTGTAGTGTATAGTATAGTAGTGTGTAGTGTAGTGTACTACTTCAGCCCACCGGTGTGTGTGTTGGAGTGTGAATCCACAACGTTTACAATCTGAGTGCCGTGACGTTTCGCTGGTAATTACCACGACCAGCATCATCGGGCGGTTTTGCCAGAATCTTCTCAAGCAGTAACTACTTGGCGTTGTGTTCACGCCACAAATCCCCAACTGATTGGCCGTGTCGGGTGGTGGAGGGTTTCTGACACAACAACTAACGCGATCTAACCCCAAAAAACTTTATTATGAATAACAATAATAATAATAATATTGGTCGCCTGCTACGTGTTAAACTGTTAATCTGGTTTGTTTGCTCATCGCGAACAGTTTTTTTTCTCCCTCTCCGCTGCCGTACAACCGGACCGTCTAAAGTCCAAGGGGGGTGGTTTTTTCCACCCCCGCAAAAGGCTCCACTCTGCGCGTCTCCCGAAGCACCAACGCTCAGCTTTTCCGCGTCTTTTTACGCCAATTTACTCCCCCGTACAAAAAATGCAAATGTACTCGCTCCGCACCGCGCGCACCCGATGATTGGTAAACGCGTGTCCCACGTGACGCCCCTCTGCCTGCGTCGACGCGCGTGCACGCGCGTGCGCGCGCGCGCACGCACGCACGCACAGAAGGCGAATCTTTATTCATACTGGAGGAATCCGATGAGCTGCGAAGCTCGGCAGTTTAACGGGTTGGTGTCCACGGACGTACACGGAAGCACGTGCACACAAGGTGCGGGAAAACACGTGCGCAGGGTGGCCCAGATGCCTTGCTCGCGTGAACACCATTTAAAATTTTTATTTAAAGATTTTCGTGACTGCAGTGATTCATATTCTTAGCTCTTTCGGTAAAGTCACGGTTTTTTTTAAATAAATAAATACACCGTTGTAAAAATAAATAAATTAATGCAAACCGACACACCTAATGACGACCGTTTGTGTTATGGTCGAAACGTCGTGAGAATTTTTTTTATTGTTTTATATATATTTTATTGTTTTATTGTTTTCCCTTCAACGTGACTTTACCGAAAGAGC
Source organism: Petromyzon marinus (assembly GCF_048934315.1). Classification (NCBI taxonomy): domain Eukaryota; kingdom Metazoa; phylum Chordata; class Hyperoartia; order Petromyzontiformes; family Petromyzontidae; genus Petromyzon; species Petromyzon marinus. The sequence continues at coordinate 6,760,555 of NC_133731.1, read as the reverse complement.
TAAGGATATACCATTTTAATTCTCTGAAACGTAACGCGGATTTTTTTTTTTAAGTAAGATTCACATCAAACAGAAAATGAATATGCGAAGAGGGGGAAAAAATTGTCAGGGGTTCAATAATTTTGCGGGGGGCGGCGGGGTGGGGGGGGGTGTCACAAGACATCTGGACCACCCCCGCACACACACACACCCACCGAGACGCGCTATCCGCGCTTGCGAAGCGACCGCTGACGAGTGGCGTCCGGTCCGGTCATCTCAAGTGCGAGCCAGCTGAGGTGGGTTTTGTTGTATCACGGAGGGCCCACGCGCCCATAAACCGTGGCACGGAATTGACGAAGTAGCGCAGATTTGGAGAGCGTGGCACGGTCGAACCCGCGGGAAATCTCGCGCCTCTGTGCCGGACGACTCCCACATGGATCGCCTCTGAGTTACCGCTCTCAATACGAAGATGTGAACTACCACGCCTGATGTTAACTACCACGCCTGATGTTAACTACCACAGTTGATGTTAACTACCACGCCCGATGTTAACTACCACGCCTGATGTTAACTACCTCGCCTGATGTTAATTACCTCGCCTGATGTTAACTACCACGCCTGTTGTTAACTACCACAGTTGATGTTAACTACCACGCCTGATGTTAACTACCACAGTTGATGTTAACTACCACGTCTGATGTTAACTACCACGCCTGATGTTAACTACCACGCCTGATGTTAACTACCACGCCTGATGTTAATTACCACGCCTGTTGTTAACTACCACAGTTGATGTTAACTACCACAGTTGATGTTAACTACCACGCCTGATGTTAACTACCACGCCTGATATTAACTACCACGCCTGATGTTAACTACCACACCTGATGTTAACTACCACAGTTGATGTTAACTACCACGCCTGATGTTAACTACCACGCCTGATGTTAACTACCACACCTGATGTTAACTACCACAGTTGATGTTAACTACTACGGCTGATGTTAACTACCACGCCTGATGTTAACTACCACATCTGATGTTACCTACCTCGCCTGATATTAACTACCACAGTTGATGTTAACTACCTCGCCTGATGTTAACTACCTCGCCTGACGTTAACTACCACGCCTGATGTTAACTACCACGCCTGATGTTAACTACCACAGTTGATGTTAACTACCACAGTTGATGTTAACTACCTCGCCTGACGTTAACTACCACGCCTGATGTTAACTACCACGCCTGATGTTAACTACCTCGCCTGATGTTAACTACCACGCCTGATGTTAACTACGACGCCTGATGTTAACTACCACGCCTGATGTTAACTACCACGCCTGATATTAATTACCACGCCTGATGTTAACTACCACGCCTGATGTTAACTACCACAGTTGATGTTAACTACCTCGCCTGATATTAACTACCACGCCTGATGTTAACTACCACGCCTGATGTTAACTACCACAGTTGATGTTAACTACCACAGTTGATGTTAACTACCACGCCTGATGTTAACTACCACGCCTGATGTTAACTACCACGCCTGATGTTAACTACCTCGCCTGATGTTAACGAGCTCGCCGGGTCGACAGGAGGTCGTGGGTTCGATCTCGACCCTGACCTCTTTGCAGCATATTTGGACTTTGCGTGTCTCTCTCTCCCCACGTGTTTGCGTGTATTTTTGTTCCAGGTCCTCCGGTTCCCACCCCCCCCCCTACACATTTAGAAATCGACGTCACGCGTTTAGAGAATTTGGCTGGCACACGATGAGCAATATAGCTCAGTTGACCTGACACCTGGTCAAGAAAACAAAAAAAATAGTTTCGTTTTTGTAGAAATGTACAGCCGTACATGCGAACGAAGGTTGACGCACATGCAAGGGTTTTTATTAATGACTAAAACGCGACTCGATACCTGTCAACCCCTTATCAGTGCCCCACCTTATTACAAACCAATTCTTATAGTCCCATCACAATGGAGAAACACAGACAAATAGACACTCACCACTAGTACACTCACCACTAGTACACTCACCACTAGTACACTCACAACTACTACACTCATCACTAGTACACTCACCACGACACTCACCACTAGTATACTCACCACTAGTACACTCACCACTACACTCACCACCAGTATACTCACCACTAGTACACTCACCACTACACTCACCACTAGTACACTCACCACTAGTACACTCACAACTACTACACTCATCACTAGTACACTCACCACGACACTCACCACTAGTATACTCACCACTAGTACACTCACCACTACACTCACCACCAGTACACTCACCACTAGTACACTCACCACTACACTCACCACTAGTACACTCACCACTAGTACACACAATCACTAGTACACTCACCACTAGTACACTCACCACTAGTACACTCACCACTAGTACACTCACCACGACACTCACCACTACTACACTCACCACTAGTACACTCACCACTAGTACACTCACCACTACATCACCACTAGTACACTCGCCACTAGACTCACCACTAGTACACTCACCACTACTACACTCACCACTACTACACTCACCACTAGTACGCTCACCACTACATACCTGTCAACCCCTTATCAGTGCCCCACCTTATTACAAACCAATTCTTATAGTCCCATCACAATGGAGAAACACAGACAAATAGACACTCACCACTAGTACACTCACCACTAGTACACTCACCACTAGTACACTCACAACTACTACACACACCACTAGTACACTCACCACTACACTCACCACTAGTACACTCACCACTACTACACTCACCACTAGTACACTCACCACTATACTCACCACTAGTACACTCACCACGACACTCACCACTAGTACACTCACCACTAGTACACTCACCACTACACTCACCACTAGTGCACTCACCACTAGTGCACGCACAACTAGTACACGCACCACTACAAACAAACCTGTCAACCCCTTATCAGTGCCCTACCTTACTACAGACCAATGCTAGACCTTACTGGTCACCCCGTGCCCCTTATAAATCTCAACGTTCATCCTACAAAGTCCCATCACAACGGAGAAACACACAAATAGACACAATTCACGTTTTGTACGGCGTCTGGACCTGAAAATTCAATTCCCCTGCACAAGAATACGGGGTAAACCGTGTGGGTTGACACGGTATGGGATAATATACACAGGTTCATGAAAACGTACGGTGGTGCGAAATAAGTTCAACATATACACACACACACAGGTACGTACGGTACAACACGAGGGTTAGATAATATACACAGGTTCACGACATCGTTCGAACTGTCGAGGGAAGCCGGCTTTGGGAGGACATGCGCCTGGGGAAGGATGATGGTACAAGAGAGAAAAATAAAAATGAACCGGAGTGGGAATTCGGCGAAAACTGTGCGTGGCTCGACACGAGAAGCAACAACCCCTCTTGAGCCTGAACCTGGACCACGTGGTTGCATCGCTCTCTTCGTGCCGTCTGCATCGAATTCAAAACCCGGTGGGGGTCAGCGGTGGGGTGGGGGTTTGGGTCGGCGTTATTTTCGTCCCACGGCGCATGGAAACATTGCTGCGGTCAAATATGGCACAGCCAACGCGGGCGATTGTTTACGTGTCGTGTGTCGCTGATACTCACGCCAATGCGCACGGGGAAGCGGAGCAGCTTGCCGGACGTTATAACTGCGTTTGCATGTGCTGTGTATATATGTGTGTGTGTGTTTCGATTGAAAGCTTTCGTGACTGCAGTAATTCATATTCTTAGCTCTTTCGGTAAAGTCACACCTGATGACGACCGTTTGTGTTACGGTCGAAACGTCGTGAGATTTTTTTTTTATTGTTTTATATATATATTTGTTTCTATTATTTTATTGTTTCCCTTCAACGTGACTTTACCGAAAGAGCTAAGAATATATGTGTGCGTGTGTGTTTCGATTTAAAGCTTTCGTGACTGCAGGGATTCATATTCTTAGCTCTTTCGGTAAAGTCACACCTGATGACGACCGTCGTGAGAATTTTTTTTATCGTTTTATATATATTTTTTCTATTATTTTATTGTTTCCCTTCAACGTGACTTTACCGAAAGAGCTAAGAATATATGTGTGCGTGTGTGTGTGTGTGTTTCGATTTAAAGCTTTCGTGACTGCAGGGATTCATCTTATTGGTTATTTCGGTAAAGTCACCACGTAGAAGGGAAATAATAAAATAATAAAAACATAATAAAATATTATCGTATTATTATTTATTGTTTCCCTTCTACGTGGTGACTTTACCGAAATAACCAAGAAGAAGTAGAAGATGATGTGTGTGTGTGTGTTTGAACTTCTTTCGCGCCGTACGTTATCCAACCGTGGCGAACAATCAGTTCTGAAGAAATGAGTTTGTCAAATCTGGACGACGGCGACGATTTTGATTTAAAAGCGCAGCACAGCTCACAATTGCTTCCTGATATAGGAAGGGAAGAGCGTTCCAGACGGCCGCAGAAGCGCGATCTGGAAGCGCCGTGCGTCGGCAATGCGGTGACCATCACGCGGTGATGGACTATTGTTGTTGTTGTTGTTCTTGTTGTTGTTATTATTAATAGACGCTTTTTTATTAACTCGCTCTGTCTGTTGTCGTTGTTGTCGTTGTTGTATCCTCAAATCTTGTAAACTCAATTTTGAACTCGCTTCCCAATGCGGTATCGACCGTAAACTTGGTATACTTATGTCACACCGATGACAATTACTATATTCTATCATTACAAAATTTAAATATAGATTTTTAAACGTGATTTTTTTTTTATATATATGTTATGTTTCGGCTTGGGTCTAGTTGTCCACGCTCAACTGACGTTGGCTGCAATTGGCCCACGGTTCGAAACGTCGTGGCAAGCTTCGGGGCCACTTCCTGGAGTCGTGGAGTTCTTACATTACGGTACATTAACATTAAAGCGTGTTTTTAAAAAAGTTTAAAAAATATATTATATTATTTTAGTTCCTTGACGAGATCAGCAGCGTGGTGATTGGCGGTTCATTTGTGGCGAGAATTTTGCGGGTTTAACCACAGTCCCAGTCTTCAACCACTCTTCCCGATAACATATTGGCCTAACGGAGCTTAAACTGTTCTAAACAACAGTGGTTTTTATTTGTTACCAGGTAAGTCCCCACGCTGAGCTGCCACGTAGCCCTCTTTGAGCAGCGACTCGGCTCTCACAAATGAAAGCAGCTGGTCATCATCATCATCATCGTGTGGGCATTTATAGCAGCAGCTAAAGACTCTAAAAGCGGAGATTCTAAACGTGGAGGGGGAGGGAAACCGGAGGACCCGGAGAAAAATCCACGCGACCACGGGGAGAGAGAGAGACACGCAGACTCCAAATATACAGCAGCAGGCGTCAGGGTCGGGATCGAACCCACGACCTCCTGTATACCAGGCGAGGGAGTTAACATCTCATAGCCACCGTGATGATGATGAGAGAGACGCAGACTCTAAATATACAGCAGCAGCAGGCGTCAGGGTCGGGATCGAACCCACGAGCTCCTGCACATCAGGCGAGGTAGTTAACATCTCCTAGCCACCGTGGCGCCCAGGCTTGGCTTTGCTGGCAACGTTGAGGTTGGACGCGCTGGGCTCCGATTTAACGACGTTGTGGAAAGTTATCGGCTACTCCAGCCGCTACGAGCGGACCCTCCCCCCCACCCCCATACAGGGAGCGCGCTGCACAACGACAGCGCGTAGAGCACGTGGTGAGCCAGCGATGTGGTTTATGACTCAACCACCACCACTACCACCACCACTATTAGCACCACTACCACCACTACCACGACCACTATCAGCACCACTACCACCATTAGCACCACTATTAGCACCACTACCACCACTACCACCACCACTATCAGCACCACTACCACCACTACCACCACTATTAGCACCACTACCACCACCACTATTAGCACCACTATTAGCACCACTACCACCACTACTATTAGCACGACTACCACCACTACCACGGCCACTATTAGCACCACTACCACCACCACTACCACCACCACTATTAGCACCACTACCACCACCACTATTAGCACCACTACCACCACTACCACGACCACCATCAGCACCACTACCACCATTAGCACCACTACCACCACTACCACCACCACTATTAGCACCACTACCACCACCACTACCACCACCACTATTAGCACCACTACCACCACCACTATTAGCACCACTACCACCACTACCACGACCACCATCAGCACCACTACCACCATTAGCACCACTACCACCACTACCACCACCACTATTAGCACCACTACCACTACCACCACTATTAGCACCACTACCACCACCACTATCAGCACCACTACCACCACTACCACCACCACTCTGTGTGATGAGTCTATGGGTCTCTGTGTGGTGAGTCTATGGGTCTCTGTGTGGTGAGTCTGTGGGTCTCTGTGTGAGTCTATGGGTCTCTGTGTGAGTCTATGGGTCTCTGTGTGAGTCTATGGGTCTCTGTGTGAGTCTATGGGTCTCTGTGTGAGTCTATGTGTCTCTGTGTGAGTCTATGGGTCTCTGTGTAAGTCTATGGGTCTCTGTGTGAGTCTATGGGTCTCTGTGTGGGTCTATGGGTCTCTGTGTAAGTCTATGGGTCTCTGTGTGAGTCTGTGGGTCTCTTTGTGAGTCTATGGGTTTCTGTGTGAGTCTGTGGGTCTCTGTGTGAGTCTATGGGTCTCTGTGTGAGTCTGTGGGTCTCTGTGCGAGTCTGTGGGTCTCTGTGCGAGTCTGTGGGTCTTTGTGCGAGTCTGTGGGTCTCTGTGCGAGTCTATGGGTCTCTGTGTGAGTCTATGGGTCTCTGTGTGAGTCTGTGGGTCTCTGTGGGAGACTAGGGGTCTCTGTGTGTAAGTCTATGGGTCCCTGTGTGAGTCTATGGGTCTCTGTACGAGTCTAGGGGTCTCTGTGTGAGTCTTTAGGTCTCTGTGTGAGTCTAGGGGTCTCTGTGTGAGTCTAGGAGTCTCTGTGTGAGTCTATGGGTCTCTGTACGAGTCTAGGGGTCTCTGTGTGAGTCTATGGGTCTCTGTGTGAGTCTATGGGTCTCTGTGCGAGTCTGTGGGACTCTGCGTGAGTCTAGGGGTCTCTGTGTGAGTCTATGGGTATCTGTGTGAGTCTAGGGGTCCCTGTGTGAGTCTATGGGTTTCTGCGTGAGTCTAGGGGTCTCTGTATAAGTCTATGGGTCTCTGTGTAAGTCCATGGATCTCCGTGTGAGTCTAGGGGTCTCCGTGTGAGTCCAGGGGTCTCTGTGTGAATCTATGGGTCTCTGTGTGAGTCTATGGGTCTCTGTGTGAGTCTATGGGTCTACGTGTAAGTCTATGGGTCTCTGTGTGAGTCTATGGGTCTCTGTGTGAGTCTATGGGTCTCTGTGTGAGTCTATGGATCTCTATGTGAGTCTATGGGTCTCTGTGTGAGCCACGGAGCCTTAACGCGCTGAGAATGCTGCACTCGACGTCGACTCATCGCGTGACAATTCAAGATTTTACACGATGGAGGTTTTTTTTGTTTGTTGTGGGGGTCAGATCGCGTAAAAATAAATGTTGTGCCGTGAAACCCGCCACCGCCGCCTGACATCGTGTTTACGTTAACAGGACGTGCCCATTCGTTGCGAGTACAGCTGTGCGTTGGAGAGCAAATCCGCAATATTCACAATCCGAGTACGACGTTTCGCCAGCGATTGCAACCGGCATCATCAGGTGACAGCCAGATTCGTGGAGAAATCCTCCTCCCGTTTTGGCACGTTCTGTTTACGTGACACAAACCCTTGCTTAGTTGGCTGTGTTGGGGTGGTGGCCGGGGATTTTAACGACGCATTTATATCGACGCCATCTAACCCCCAAAATGAAACCGCTATTATGGATGATTTTGGTCGCGAAAGCCTCCTCCTACGAGTTGAACCCACCTAAGCAGGGCCTCTCTTCGTGTTTGTTGATTTTTTTTACATTATTTTTGTTCATTATTTGTAACATGATTTTTGTTCGATATCTTTTTCATTATTTTTGCACGTAAATGCTTTCATGATTTTTTACATTATTTCAATAAAAATTGCATTATTTTTGTCCATACGTTTAAAAAAAAAAATCCATAATTTTTCTCATTATTTGTAACATTATTTTTTACATAATTGTTTTCATTCTTGTTTTTTTCATTCTTTTTGTACGTAAATGTTTTCATAATTTTTAATGATTTCTTACGTAATTTTGTTCCTATTTTTCCCTAATATTTTATAACGTAATTTTTACATTTTTCCCATGAATTTTTTCAAAATTTTTATTCAATTTCTTCTTAACGTTATTTCCCCCCCCCCCCCATTACCTTTAAGTAGCGACCTGTCCACCACAAATGACGACAGCTCAGCGACTGATGGCGTCGCAATGCCGAGACTGCAATGAGGCTCAGCCGAGTCGAAACCACCCACGACTCAAGAGCACGGGACGGGGGTGGGGGGACGTGGGGGGGGGGACGTGGGGGGGGGCGTGGGGGAGTCTCAGGACTCCGTAGTCAGTTGGGTCCTGCTGCATAGTACATTGGCGTTAAGTGTTGTTATTTTGTTGTTTCTCTTCAACGTGACTTTACCGAAAAAACTAAGAATATGTTGTTATTTTGTTTCACGAATAGCGACACTCCGGCATTGGGAGCTGCCCATTCTAAACATCTGTCAGTTCAGAATTGATTCGAGCGCATCATTAATCTGCTGCTGCTGATGAGACGCTGCGTGTCGAAACCGATCTGGGCAGTTCGCCAGCACTGCTTCAAGTGAGCCCGACGCTGCTGATGAAAAGCTACACTCCAATAGCTACAAGACTGGAGTGTAGCTATTCATACGCCAATTTAAAATTAACTCTTAATCAGATCACGTGTTTTTTTTTTAAATGTACTGCCATTCTTATCAGCGCCCCATGGTACAAACAAGTAAGCGTGGTCTCCAACTTGTATTATTAATCATTTCCACACTGTCTCTCTACTGGCCTCCCTGTGTGCTATGATGAAGGGCCACTGCTCGAAACGTCGCCTATTGTATCTTTTTGTTTTCACGCCCTATACACACTGTTGTTGTTGTTGTTGACGAATGTGTTGAGTTGTTGTTGTTGTTGTTATTTGTGCTTGTGTACCACCATTGCATCGCCACCACCAACGTAATTCGTTTATGAATGTCAGCGAGTGTTTCGTTCGTTGGACATCTGTGATTTTTTTAAAATAAAAGAGCTTCGCAGCTCATCAGATATCTCCGCGATAAATAAAGATGAAGATTCAGATTAATCATCCAGTGGCTCTGATTTCATATTAATCATCAGTGGCTCTGATTTCAGATTAATCATCCAGTGGCTCTGATTTCAGATTAATCATCAGTGGCTCTGATTTCAAATTAATCATCAGTGGCTCTGATTTCAGTTTAATCATCCAGTTGCTCTGATTTCAGATTAATCATCAGTGGCTCTGATTTCATATTAATCATCAGTGGCTCTGATTTCAGATGAATCATCAGTGGCTCTTATTTCAGATTAATCATCCAGTGGCTCTGATTTCAGATTAATCATCAGTGGCTCTGATTTCAGATTCATCATCCAGTGGCTCTGATTTCAGATTAATCATCCAGAGGCTCTGATTTCAGATTAATCATCAGTGGCTCTGATTTCAGATTAATAATCCAGTGGCTCCGATTTCAAATTCATCATCCAGCAGCACTGATTTCAGATTAATCATCCAGAGGCTCTGATTTCAGATTAATCATCCGGTGGCTCTGATTTCAGATTAATCATCCAGTGGCTCTGATTTCGCGGAACGTTTGGCCAACGTTCGTTCGGTTACAACCACGTGCCATGGACGTTGACTCAACGTCCATGGCACGTATAGTGTGGTAGGTGTGGTGAGTGAGGCTGTGCGGTGTTGCGCTGTGACGATTTGCAGGCTGAAGGGCCGCGCCACTAAAATTACCGGCGAATATTTTCCATGCCACTGTATCTCTCGTGGTGAGAAGATAACACTCTCATACACACAAAAACAAAGATCCCCCGTACAGCCTTAACAGACTGTAGGGGCAAGTGCTGTTAGCGAGCACCTATGTAGGCCGGAACGGCACACGAGGGGGTGGGTGGCCAGCACCACGCCCGACCGCCTTTGTCTCCCCAGTGGCGATGTTTACACACCGCACCAGGTATTCATTTGAGGCCGAGTCGACCTAGGGGAGGCCCGGGACCGGTTCAGATAATCGTCACTGGTGTTGGCCATGAGCGGGAATTGAACTCAGGTCGCCGGGTTCGTAGCGCAGTGCGCTAACCACTACTCCACCACTCCCCACAATATTTACACAGACACACAAAGACAAATACTGTATACACACAACAACAATCGCTATTCGCCACTAAGTGGCGGTGACGTCACCACGGCACTTGTGCCAGGCTAAGTGCACTTTCAGGCCACGTGAAGTGTCGAACGCCCGCTGGCAGGAGGTCACGGGGCAGACCCAGCAGGTGCCACGGGTTGACCGACTGAGATGACTGGTCGATGCACCGCACACACATACACACACGTACACAAACACACGTACACACACACACGTACACACACACACGTACACACACACACACGTACACACACACACGTACACACACACACGTACACACACACACGTACACACACGTACACAAACACACGTACACACACACGTACACACACACGTACACACACACACGTACACACGTACACACACACACGTACACACACACACGTACACACACACGTACACGTACACACGTACACACACGTACACAAACACACGTACACACACGTACACTGTCGTTCCAATAACAGCCAGCCAAGCTGCTCCTGCTGCTGTAAACATGACATCGTCTTACTCGCAACATCTATCGAGTCCCAATACACAAAGACAAAGATCACCCGTATAGCCCTCAACAGACGTTTTGGGGCAGGTGCTGTTAGCGAGTAGCTGCGCCTATGAAGAAAGGCCATAGTCCCAATTCAATAGACACACAAACACACCATCATTTAGACACACCATCATTTAACACCAATTATGTTGGTGGCGATGCTGTTGCTGCAGCATTGGCAGTGGTGCCCAGGCAAAAATAACATCAACAACAAACTCAACACGTTCGTCAATAACAACAACAACTGTGTATGCGGCCTTAAAAAAATAATACCGGGACTACCTCTATTTAAGAACATTGGACTTACGAACTTTCAGAGACACGAACAAGCCTGGTCCGTATGTCCAGTTGCCCGTTCGGACCAAGAGTCGTAAGTTCTACCCCCGACCCTGACGCCTGCTGCTGCTGTATATTTGGAGTCTGCGTCTCTCATCATCATCACAGTAGCTAGGAGATGTTGACTACCTCGCCTGGTATGCAGGAGGTCGTGGGTACGGTCCCGACCCTGACGCCTGCTGCTGCTGCTGTATATTTGGAGTCTGCGTCTCTCATCATCATCACGGTGGCTATGAGATGTTAACTATCTCGCCCGGTATGCAGGAGGTCGTGGGTACGATCCCGAGCCTGACGCCTGCTGCTGCTGTATATTTGGAGTCTGCGTGTCTCATCATCATCATCACGGTGGCTAGGAGATGTTAACTACCTCGCCCGGTATACAGGAGGTCGTGGGTACGATCCCGACCCTGACGCCTGCTGCTGCTGCTGTATATTTGGAGTTTGCGTCTCTCATCATCATCACGGTGGCTAGGAGATGTTAACTACCTCGCACGGTATACAGGAGGTCGTGGGTACGGTCCCGACCCTGACGCCTGCTGCTGCTGCGGTATATTTGGAGTCTGCGTGTCTCTCTCTCTCCCTCTGGTCGCGTGGATTCTTCTCCGGGCCCTCCAGGGTTTTCCCCCTCCACTATTCGCAATCGACGTCACGCGTTCGGAGTATTTTGGCTGCCGCTATAAATGTCCACGTGGTGATGATGATGATGATGACGAGCCCACTTGGCTGAGCCGTCATTTGTGACGCAGCTCAGTGTGAGCCTTACCTGGTAGAAGTAAAATACTCATCGGTTTTTTCGGTAGAGTCACGTATGTAGGAATACCATGAAATTATATTAAAACAAATATAATTTTATGGCATTCCTACATTCGTGACTTTACCGAAAAAAAAACCAACGAGTAATTTATGCAGTCACGAAAGCATTAATTCTTTAGAAATAAAATAGGTCAGTCGTAATAGTTTAGTTTAGATTGTCCCTCCGTCCAGCCCAAGCAGTAACCTTTAACCCGTTAGTCCAGCCAGCCAGCGTTTTGTTTTTGTTGTTGTTATTATTATTACACACTTGTTATTTAACTCACTTTGTCTGTTGTTGTATCCTCAAATCTTGTAACTCAATTTTTACCCACTTCCCAATGTGGTATCGACTGCAAACTTGGCATACTTATGTCATAATGATGACAATACTATATTCTATCATTACAAAATCTATATTTTAAACATTATTTTTTATATGTTATGTTTCGGCTTGGCTCTAATTGTCCACGCTCAACTGACGTTGGCTGTAAATCACCACGGGTCCCCTAACGTCGTGGCAAGCTTCGTGGCCACTTCCTCGAATCGTGAAGTTCTTCCACTACTAGTACGGTACATTTAATAAAAGTGTGTTTTAAAAAAAGTGTTTTGTTTTAAAAAAAAAATATTACTTATTGTTGATATATCACCAAGTAACGCCCCTTATTCTCTGGATTATAAGACTTTAAAAAAAAAATTACTTATTGTTGATATATCACCAAGTAACGCCCCTTATTCTCTGGATTATAAGACTGTTTTAAAGAAAAATATTACTTATTGTTGATATATCACGAAATAACGCCCCTTATTCTCTGGATTATAAGACTGTTTAAAAAAAAAATACTTATTGTTGATATATCACGAAGTAACGCCCCTTATTCTCTGGATTATAAGACGCCCCCGCCAATGCACGCGCGATGTCAGCAAAGTTACGCGCACATCTGGTCTGGCACAAAACACGCGAGCACAACAGCGGCTGCCCAAACTGTTGTGTCTTGGAACTCTGAATTCTGCGGTAATCTGAGACTCTACGGCGAAGTCTCCGCATCTGTAGCACACTAAGATCTGCTGCTTTCGACGCCACCCATCAACTCTTTAAATGCCACCGCTAGTAAAGGGGGAGGGGAGGGGGGGGGGCGGCGTCCATAAATGACGTCACGCGATTTTGGACGATTTTTGACCCCCCCTCCCCCACCACCACCTCGTCACACGGCGTCACAAAAAGTCAGACCCCCCCCTCATATGACGTCACAAAGCTCTGCCCCCCCCTAAAAAAATGCTTAAAATCGCTTTAAACTATTGTCATTGTAGTGCGTATTTAATGTGGCGCTGCACTCTGATGTTGTAGTAGAAAACATTTTTTAAAAAAGTCTATTTAATTAAGCAGAACGTGTTTGTCTATATTTATTGAAAGTTGCTGCATTTTGATCTGACGTCACATTTCTCCCCCCCCCCGTCACACATCGTCACAAATGTCTGACCCCCCCCCGGTGCGTGACGTCATTTATGGACGGCCCCCTATACGTTTAACGCAACGGCGAAGCTATGCAACTCGCTAGCTATAGAGCCGGACGCACTGTCGCAACAACTGTCCCTCCGCGTGATCTTGAAACGACCGCGGTTTGTGTTAACACATCCCATCAGCGACACGGGCTCCCTTCTGGGAGAGAGCGTCGGTGGGTCGAGACCAAGGAAACCGGTTCCTCTGGGACCGGTTTCGACACTCAAGTGTCTCATCAGCAGCGGAGGCAGCCTCGCGTGAATCCACGACTGTGGAACTGCTTTTTGTTGTTGTTGTTGTGTTGTTGTGTTTAGTTTGTTGTCCTTCTCTCGCACCTCCGATTAGCGTGGTGGGGGCTACGTGCGGTGTGAAAGAAGTTCAACATACATAGACTCACACAGAGACCCACAGACCAGCACAGAGACCCATAGACTCACACAGAGACGCATAGACTCACACAGAGACCCATAGACTCACACAGAGACCCATAGACTCACACAGAGACCCATAGACTCACACAGAGACCCATAGACTCACACAGAGACCCACAGACTCACACAGAGACCCATAGACTCACACAGAGACCCACAGACTCACACAGAGACCCACAGACTCACACAGAGACCCATAGACTCACACAGAGACCTATAGACTCGCACAGAGACCCACAGCATCACACAGAGACCCATAAACTCACACAGAGACCCACAGACTCACACAGAGACCCACAGCATCACACAGACCCATAAACTCACACAGAGACCCACAGACTCACACAGAGACCCATAGTTTGTTGTCCTTCCCCCGCACCTCCGATTAACCACGCTTGGGCTACATGCAGTCCGAAAGAAATTCCAAAATTCAGATGCCAAGCCGCCGTTTGACTCCCACCCCCACGTGCGTCCGATTGCGCACAGTACAGTGCTGTGTGTATATACACACTTTATACACAGTATATATACACACAGTACTGCGTGTATATATATGTGTGTGGTGTGTGTGTGTGTGGTGTGTGTACGCGTTTGCAGTGTTTCCAAGAGACTTGTCTTGTTGAACATAAATTATCCTTGAATCCGATTTCGTGCTTTGGTTGCTGTTCCACATTCCACGCGTTAATCTCTCTCGGCTCAACAGGTGAAACGGGTTTTCATTTTGGGTGGGTGGTGATGGTGGGTGGTGATGGTGGGTGGTGATTGGCGATGGGTGGGTGGTGATGGTGGGTGGTGATGGTGGGTGGGTGGTGATGGTGGGTGGGTGGATAGGTGGTGGGTCGGCGATGGTGGTGATGGTGGGTGGTGATGGTGGGTGAGTGGTGGTGATGGTGGGTGGGTCGTGGTGATGGTGGGTGGTGGTGATGGTGGGTGGGTGGTGGTGATGGTGGGTGGTGGTGATGGTGGGTGGTGGTGATGGTGGGTGGGTGGTGGTGATGGTGGGTGGTGGTGATGGTGGGTGGGTGGTGGTGATGGTGGGTGGTGGTGATGGTGGGTGGGTGGTGCCCTACCAACCCCACGGGTCACCCGAGTTCGATTCCCGCTCACGGCCAACACCGGTGACAGATTATCTGAACCGGTCCTGTGCCCTCCCCTAGGTCGACTCAGCCTCAAACGAGTACCCCGGTGTGATGTGCAAAAACATCGCCACGAGGGAGATAAAGGCGGCCGGGCGTGATGCTGGCCACCCACCCCCTCGTGTGCCACAGTTCCGGTAGCCTTCACAGGTTGCTGCTGCTACTCGCTAACAGCACTTGCCCCGATGGCCTGTTACAGGCTACACGGGGGACCTTTATATATTTGGTGTAGGGGGGAGGGTGTGAATGCTAAGGCTCTGTTTGCATGACTCAACTTCATTGTGCACACACACACGCGCGCACAGAGAGACTTGCCGCAAACCTCCAGATAACGATTACGACACCACGCACACGCCAGGCTCCAGTTCCTCAAACTCGCACAAATATTCGTGACACAAACTGAGGCAAAGGTTCCCCAGGTAGCCTGCGGCAAGACTGTGGGGCAAGTGCTGAGCGAGTCGCGGCGAGTAGAAGCAACAACGACGAAGGCCGTCAGGGCACAACGTGGAGGTGGCCGGAAACCACTCCCGGCCGCCTTTGTCTTCCCCCAGTGGCGATGTCTTCTTTTTATTGTTTTACGCGCCGCACACAAGGTATTCATTTGAGGCTGAGTCGACCTAGGGGTGGCCCAGGACCGGTGCAGATAATCTGTCAATGGTGTTGGACGTGAGCGGGAAATCGTGTGCGCGTGCGTGTGTGCGTGTGTGTGTCCACTCGTGTGCCGTGCCGGCCTTCGAAGGCGCAAATCGCCTACAGCACTTGCCCCAACAGTCTGTTAAAGGCTACACGGGGGATCTTTGTCTTGTGTGTCCGTGCGGTGCCGAAGCGGTTAGCGCTGCGCTAGGAACCCGGCGACCCGAGTTCGATCCCCGCTCACGGCCAATACCGGTGATCGATAATTAAATCTGCACAGGGTCTGGGTCACCCCTAGGGTCGACTCAGCATCGAATGAGCACCTGGGTGCGGTGCGCGTAAAAAACAAAAAACCCATCGCCACTCGGGGAGACAAAGGCGGCCGGGCGTGGTTGCTGGCCACCCCACCCACTCCCGTGTGTGCCACCGTGCCGGTAGCCTTCACAGGTGCTCCTCGCTAGCAGCACTTGCCCCGACACTCTGCTACAGGCTACACGGGGGACCTTTGGTGCATCGTTGAGCGGCCGCTCGACTCCTTTGCTTCACCCCCCCCCCCCCCAAGTCCACACACAGCCAGGAGGCCGTAAGCTGGGAGCCTGTGACCGCACACGCCAGCTGCGCTGATGATGATGATGCTGATACTGATGATGATACTGCGGATGATGATGGTGGTGGTGGTGCCGATGATGGTCATGATGCTGATAGTGATGATGCTGATGATGATACTGCTGATGATACTGCTGATGATACTGCTGACGATTATGATTATACTGCCGCTGATGATGATGAAACTGCTGCCGCTTCTGATGAAACTGCCGCTGAAGATGATGACGACGACGATACCACTGCCGTTGAACATGAACAAGAAGAAGATGATGATGATGATGACAGTGTCGTGATGAGCAGTAAACATGAGCGGGCTTTTACGAAACAACAATGTCCAGATAGAGAGAGAGAGATGATGAAAAAAAAACCCCTTACCGGAGTAGGAAGACGGCCAGAAGTCGTTCAACCCGATCGACTCTTGATCCAGGCGAAATGATGGTGACAAATAAGCCTCCTACCCTCCCCTAACATAACCCCGAAGTACTGTGGGCGGACTTGTGTGTGTCCGTGCTGTGTGTGTGTGGGATGGAGAGGTGGGTGGGTGGGATGGAGAGGTGGGTGGGTGGGTTGATGGTGGTGCTGGTGCTGGTAGCAAGGTGTGAAATCGGGGGAGGGAAGGGGGAGGTTTTTTCGCCAGCAAGGCAAAGAGCCTCTCACAGTAATGCCAGGGGTGGGGGGGGCAAAGGTTCTGTGGGCCGAGCTAATGGTGTTGTCAAGTAGCCTCGATCGCCGGCTCTCTGACCAATCAGTGAGAGGCTTGCCGGGGAAACGTGAGCCCGTGACGGAGCGTAGTCGCGACGATTCTCCGGGAGTTATATTCAGGGCGGCGTGATATAACGCGGTTTCTGACGTTCATTCAACGCGCCCCGAACTCTGGGACGGGCTTTGACGTTCGTTGTTTCATCAGCCGGTGTTGATTCAATACGCGCAAACTCTGGGACGGGTTTAGACATTTACCGTCTCATCAGCGGTGTTGGTGGGGGGTGGTGGTGGGGGTGGTGGTGGGGGTGGAGGTGGTGGGGGTGGTGGTGGTGGGGTGGTGGTGGGGGTGGTGGTGGGGGTAGGGTGGGGGGGTGGTGTTGGTGGTGGTGGTGGGGGTAGGGTGGGGGTGGTGGTGGTGGTGGGGGTAGGGTTGGGGGTGGTGTTGGTGGTGGTGGTGATGGTGGTGATGATGGTGGTGATGGTGATGATGGTGGTGGTGATGGTAGTGATGATGGTGATGATGATGATGATGGTGGTGATGGTGGTGGTGATGGTGATGATGGTGGTGATGGTGGTGGTGATGATGGTGATGGTGGTGATGGTGGTGATGATGGTGATGATGGTGATGATGATGGTGGTGATGATGGTGGTGATGATGGTGGTGATGGTGATGGTGGTGATGGTGGTGATGATGGTGGTGGTGATGGTGGTGATGATGGTGGTTGTGATGATGGTGATGATGATGGTGATGATGGTGATGATGGTGATGATGATGATGGTGGTGATGATGATGGTGGTGATGGTGATGGTGGTGATGATGGTGATGGTGGTGGTGATGGTGGTGGTGATGGTGATGGTGGTGGTGGTGATGGTGGTGGTGATGGTGGTGGTGATGGTGGTGATGATGATGGTGGTGATGATGGTGATGATGGTGGTGATGATGGTGGTGGTAATGGTGATGATGATGGTGGTGATGGTGATGATGATGGTGGTGGTGATGGTGATGATGATGATGGTGGTGGTGATGATGGTGATGGTGATGATGGTGATGGTGGTGGTGATGGTGGTGATGATGGTGATGATAGTGATGATGATGGTGATGATGATGGTGATGATGGTGATGATGATGGTGATGATGGTGATGATGATGGTGATGATGGTGATGATGATAGTGATGATAGTGATGATAGTGATGATGGTGATGATGGTGATGATGATGGTGATGATGGTGATGATGATGGTGATGATGGTGCATGATTATGGTGATGATGGTGATGATGATGGTGATGATGGTGATGATGGTGATGATGATGTGGTGATGATGGTAAGCCAACTTCGCCGAGCCATCATTCTTGATGGCCAGGTGGCTTCTGGGGGGAGGGGAAGAGAGCGACATCATGAAAGTTGAAGTCGGGGACAGACAACCGGGTAGCCACAACACGGAATCGAGTTGAGCAGGGAGTGACACTGCCTAACACCAGGCATGTCCAGACATGGACGGGAGACCCCCCCCCACCACCCCCACCATCACCACCACCACCACCACCCCCATCACCCCCATCACCACCCCACCACCACCATCCCCATCACCACCACCACCATCCCCATCACCCCACCACCACCACCACCACAACCACCACCCACATCACCACCCCCATCACCACAACCACCACCATCACCACCACCATCACCACAACCACCACCATCACCACCACGACCTCTACCACCACCACCACCACCGCCATGACCGCAACCACCACCACCTCCACCACAACCACCACCACCGCCACCACCCCCATCACCATCACCACAACCACCACCCCCATCACCACCCCCATCACCACCACCCCCATCACCACAACCACCACCACCACCACAACCACCACCCCCATCACCACCACCACAACCACCACCCCCATCACCACCACCACAACCACCACCCCCATCACCACCAGCACCTCTAGCACCACCACAACCACCCCCACCACCCCCATCACCCCCACCACCACCACCACCCCCATCACCACCACCATCACCACAACCACAACCACCACAACCACCACCACCTCTACCACCACAACCACCACCCCCATCACCACCACCACCTCTACCACCACCACCATCACAACCACCACCCCCATCACCACCACCATCACCACAACCACCACCACCTCCACCACCACCATCACCACCACCACCTCTACCACCACCACCACAACCACCCCCACCACCACCATCACCACCACCACCCCCATCACCCCTACGACCACCACCACCCCCATCACCACCACCCCCATCACCACCACCATCACCACAACCACCACCACAACCACCACCACCACCACAACTACCACCCCCATCACCACCACTACAACCACCACCCCCATCACCACCACCACCTCCACCACCACCATTACCACCACCTCTACCACCACCACAACCACCCCCACCACCACCACCCCCATCACCCCTACGACCACCACCACCCCCATCACCACCACCATCACCACAACCACCACCACAACCACCACCACCACAACTACCACCCCCATTACCACCACCACCACCACAACCAACACCCCCATCACCACCACCACCTCTACCACCACCACAGCCACCACCCCCATCACCTCACCACCTCTACCACAACAACCACCCCCACCACCACCACCCCCATCACCCCCAACACCACCACCACCACCACCATCACCACCACCATCACCACAACCACCATCACAACCACCACCACCACAACTACCACCCCCATCACCACCACCACCACAACCACCACCCCCATCACCACCACCACCACCTCTAACACCACCACAACCACCACCCCCATCACCACCACCACAACCACCACCCCCATCACCACCACCACCTCTACCACCACCACCACCACAACCACCACCCCCATCACCACAACCACCACCCCCATCACCACCACCATCACCACAACCACCACCACAACCACCACCACAACTACCACCCCCATCACCACCACCACCACCACAACCAACACCCTCATCACCACCTCTACCACCACCACAGCCACCACCCCCATCACCACCACCACCTCTACCACCACACCACCACCCCCATCACCACCACCACCTCTACCACAACCACCCCCACCACCACCACCCCCATCACCCCCACCACCACCACCACCACCTCCATCACCATCACCACAACCACCACCACAACCACCACCACAACTACCACCCCCATCACCACCACCACCACCACCACCACCACCACCACCACAACCACCACCCCCATCACCACCACCACCTCTACCACCACCACAACCACCACCCCCATCACCACCACCACAACCACCACCCCCATCACCACCACCACCTCTACCACCACCACCACAACTACCACCCCCATCACCACCACCACCACAACCACCACCCCCATCACCACCACCACCTCTACCACCACCACAACCAACACTCCCATCACCACCACCACAACCACCACCCCCATCACCACCTCCACCACCACTATCACCACCACCACCTCTACCACCACCACAACCACCCCCACCACCAATACCCCCATCACCCCTACGACCACCACCACCCCCATCACCACCACCATCACCACAACCACCACCACAACCACCACCACCACAACTACCACCCCCATCACCACCACCACCACAACCACCACCCCCATCACCACCACCACCTCCACCACCACCATCACCACCACCTCTACCACCACCACAACCACCCCCACCACCACCACAACCACCACCACCTCCACCACCACCATCACCACCACCACCACCTCTACCATCACCACCACAACCACCACCCCCATCACCACCACCCCCATCACCCCCACGACCACCACCACCACCCCCATCACCACCACCATCACCACAACCACCACCACAACCACCACCACAACTACCACCCCATCACCACCACCACAACCACCACCCCCATCACCACCACCACCTCTACCACCACCACAACCACCACCCCCATCACCACCACCTCTATCACCACCACAACCACCACCATCACAACCACCACTCCCATCACCACCACCATCACCACAACCACCACCACCTCCACCACCACCATCACCACCACCTCTACCACCACCACCACCACAACCACCCCCCCCACCACCACCACCACAACCCCCCCCCCCCACCACCACCACCACAACCACCACCTCCACCACCACAACCACCACCACCTCCACCACCACCAACACCACCACCACCTCTACCACCACCACAACCACCCCCACCACCACCACCACCCCCATCACCACCCCCCATCACCACAACCATCCCCACCACCACCACCCCCGCCATAGCAACTCCACGTGGGTCCCCTTGGCGACCCCCCACATGTACCTCTCTCCCCTGGGCTCCCCTAACCACCCCCTCCCCACCAATTAAGACCATCAGCCCCCCTCCTACGCGAATCAACAATAGGTGGGGGGGTCAACCCCCCCCCCTTTTTCCTGGCAACAAAACTGAAACCTTTTAACAAGGAATCATGTTACTGCATTAACCACAATACTTGTGGTCAAAATACAAAAAAAAACACTGATAATATGATGCATTGTCCTTGAGACTGATTGGTCCACCACACCAGAGACGGCTTTCTTTTGAGCCTCGTCTCCATTGGTGCTAGACCAGATGACGCCACAAGGCGTCACACAGCTCAAAGACAATGCCACTATCAAAGTAATGAGGGCTCGGGGCAAGCATCTACATCATTAGACCTCCTTTGCCAGTACCAAAATGTAATTAAAAACGGGGAGAAATCCTATTATTATATTTTGGAACTGGCAAAGGAGGTCTAATGATGATCGAGGCGATGTTTAACCCAACCCCACCTCCCCCCACAATTAACAACATCGTTTGTGCCGATAGCTTCCTGTTGTGTGCGTCTTTGTAGCCTGTTCGTGTGTGTGTGTATGTGTTCGTGTGTGTATGTGTTCGTGTGTTGTGTATTGTTCGTGTGTGTACGTGGGGAGCGGTGGTGTAGCGGTTAGCGCTACGCTGCGCTATGAACCTGGCGACCCGGGTTCGATTCCCGCTCACGGCCAACACCAGTGACGATTATCTGAACCGGTCCTGGGCCTCCCCTAGGTCGACTCAGCCTCAAATGAGTACCTGGTGCGGTGTGTAAACATCACCGATAGGGAGACAAAGGCGATCGGCTGTGGTGCTGGCCACCCACCCCCTCGTGTGCCGTTCCGACTTCATAGGTGCTCGCTAACAGCACTTGCCCCTACAGTCTGTTAAGGCTATACGGGAGATCTTTGTCTTTTTCTTCGTATGTGGGTCTCTGTGTGAGTCTATGTACGTACGTGTGTTGAACTTCTTTCGCACCGTACTTAGCCAAACCGCGCTAATCAGAGGTGCGCCAGTCAGCTGCCCACCCCCTTACCTCCCCCCCCCCCCGTGAGTGCAAAATTTCAGCGGCATTGTCTTGGAGAGAAGAAAACCTCACTCGACCAGTTTCAGCAGTTCGCTCGGGTCAATGCTGGCGAAGGGGCTGGTTTCGTGCGCACAGGGTCTCATCAGGCAAGGCTGGCTCGAATTAATGCCATTATCAGTGCCCTGCCTTGTTGCACACCAATTCTAGACCTTACTGGTCACCCGTGCCCCTTATAAATCTCGACGTTCATTCTACAAAGTCCCATCACAAGGGAGAAACACGCAAAAAGACACAACACGTGTTTTTGCCGTATTGAAACGGCTGTCTGGACCTTAAAACTGCACAAGAATTGGGGGTAACTTTTGTGGATTTGCATGTATGGAATGCTGACAAGGACTGGTTTTGACACTCAGTGTCTCATCAGCGGCAGAATCAGTCTCGAATGAATGCTGGCAGGGACTGGTTTTGACACTCAGTGTATCATCAGCAGCAGAGTCAGTCTCGAATGAATGCTGGCAGGGACTGGTTTTAACACGCAGTGTCTCATCAGCGGCAGGGTTAGTCTCGAATGAATGCTGGCAGGGACTGGTTTTGACTCTCAGTGTCTCATCAGCAGCAGGGTTAGTCTCGAATGAATGCTGGCAGGGACTGGTTTTGACACTCAGTGTCTCATCAGCAGCAGGGTCAGTCTCGAATGAATGCTGGCCGGGGCTGGTTTTGACACGCAGTGTCTCATCAGCAGCAGGGTTAATCTCGAATTAATGCTGGCAGGGACTGGTTTTGACACTCAATGTCTCATCAGCGGCAGGGTTAGTCTCGAATGAATGCTGGCAGGGACTGGTTTTGACACTCAATGTCTCATCAGCGGCAGGGTTAGTCTCGAATGAATGCTGGCAGGGACTGGTTTTGACACTCAATGTCTCATCAGCGGCAGGGTTAGTCTCGAATGAATGCTGGCAGGGACTAGTTTTGACACTCAGTGTCTCATCAGCGGCAGAGGCTCGCTCGATCGAAACTCAACAAATTACCGCTTAAACATTTACCCGGGGAATAAATGAGTCACGCGAACATTTGTGGGCGATGGAGCCGTCAGTGAAAGAGACTCACGGCAATCATTAGCGCCGCTGCAAATAATATAAATTTAAACAATGATCTATAAGATTATATCAATAAAGAAAACGTGTGTTGTCAAGAATGGTCACGGTCTGTCCACTGTTGAGTGATGATGATGATGCTGGCTTGTACCGTTTGCTGTCCAAATCCACCTCGCTCCTGAAGATCAGCTGATCGTGATCATCATCATGATGATTCCATCTCCTCTGGGCAAGTCTGCTTCTCAAGACAAAGATCCCCCGTGTAGCCTCAACAGACTGTTGGGGCAAGTGCTGTTAGCGAGTAACCACCTATTAATTAATCGGTGCTCCGCACACTAAAACAAAGGTCCCCCGTGTAGCCTCAACAGACTGTTGGGGCAAGTGCCGTTAGCGAGCAGCAGCTGTGAAGGCCGGCACGGTGGCACGCGAGGGGGGTGGGTGGCCAGCTCCACGCCCACCGGGCCGCCTTTGTCTCCCCAGTGGCGATGTTTACCACACACCGCACCGGGAACTTATATATTTTAAAAAAAAATGTTTTGTTTAGGCCGAGTCAACCTAGAGGAATCCCAGAAACCGAATTCAGATATTCGCCGAGCAAAACTCACTGGTCGCGAGCGGGAATCGAACTCGGGTTGGCTCACCACGACGCTACCACTCCCCACGTAACACGTGGGTACGCAAACACGTGTGTACGCAAACACGTGTGTACGCAAACACGTGTGTACGCAAACACGTGGGTACGCAAACACGTGGGTTCGCACACACGTGGGTACGCAAACACGTGGGTACGCAAACACGTGTGTACGCAAACACGTGTGTACGCAAACACGTGGGTACGCAAACACGTGGGTACGCAAACACGTGTGTACACAACCGTGTTGTACACAAGCATGCATACACAACCACGTATACACAATCGTGTGTGTGTGTACACAATCACGTGTACACACACACACGTGATTGTGTACACGTGGTTGCGTACACGTGTTTGTGTACACAAACAAGTGGACACACGTGATTGTGTGTGTGTGTGTACAGACACACACAATCACGTGTACACACACACACGATTGTGTGTCCACTCGTGTACACAATCAGTCTCATGCTCTGATAATTACTGTGACGAGGACAGTGATATTTTGAAATGTACCTATTGTCAATGAGAAAACGTGGTGTGCCTCTGTGTCATTCCCTCACGTAAAGTCGTGGTCACAAAAGTAATCTTAGTCAGTCGACCCGTGGCACCTGCTGGGTCTGCCCCGTGACCTCCAGCCAGCGGGCGTTCGACACTTCACGTGATAGCCTCAAGGTGCACATGGCCTGGCACAAGCGTCGTGGTGACGTCACCGCCACTTAGTGGCGAATGGCGCTTGTTGTTGTTGTTGTGTTCACACGTTGGGTCATCGTGGCACAATTCGAGGTGGGTGCGTCGGTGGGTCGAGGCCAAGGAACCGCCTTTGGAACCGGTTTCGACATTCAGGTGTCTCATCAGCAGCGGAGGAAGGTTCGCTTGAACCAACACTGGCGAACTGTTAGAACTGCTTCTTGTTCTTGTCGTGTGTTAGTTTGTTATCCTTCCCCCCGCACCTGCGATTAGCCACGGTTGGCCACGTACGGTGGGAAAGAAGTTCGTCTTCACGTGCCATTGTTTGACGGTTTGAAACCCGGTCCCTGGGATTCCCCTCGCCCACGTGGGTTGACTCTATCTCTCCCCACGTGTCGCGTGGGTGGCGAATATTTTGCATAAGCACCATCAGATAATTATCACCATGACCTTGGCACGTGGAAACCCCGCAGCCCAGCAGCCTCGCAGGCCACCAACCCACCAACCCACCAGCCCACCAGCCTACCAGCCCACCAAGCCACCAGCTCACCGACCCACCAGCCCACCGACCCACCAGCCCACCAACCCACCAGCCCACCAACCCACCAACCCACCAGCCCACCAACCCACCAACCCACCAGCCCACCAGCCCACCAACCCACCAACCCACCAGCCCACCAACCCACCAACCTAGAGGAGGCCCAGGACCGGTTCAGATAATCGTCACTGGGGAATCGAACTCGGGTCACCGGGTTCGGAGCGCAGCGCGCTAACTGCTGCGCCACCGCTCCCCGACAAACAGACTGTAGGGGCAAGTACTGTTAGCGAGGCGCAGCAGCAGCAACAGCAACCTGTGAAGGCCGGAACCGTGGCAGACGAGACGCGTGCGTGGCGAACACCACGCTCGGCCGCCTTTGTCTCCCCAGTGGCGACGATTTTACAGACACACACACATACCACTACCTGCACGTGAAAGGAGTCTTTATTTTTGAAAGTTGTATTGCAAACAAAACAGTGTTATCGCCCGAATAATAACAACAGCCACAATACTGCAGCGATGTTTAACCCACAAACACAGCCAGAATAATGAAGACAACTGTTTGTGTGAAATATGATAACATCGACTAGGAAGGGCGGCACACACACAGAGAGAGGACGACTCAGAGACAGAGAGGACAGCGTCTCGGTGGCGAGGAGATGTTAACTACCTCGCCTGGTATGCAGGAGGTCGTGGGTTCGACCCCGACGCCTGCTGCATATTTAGAGTTTGCGTGTCTCTCTCTCTCTCTCATCATCACGGTGGCTAGATGTTAACTACCTCGCCTGGTATACAGGAGGTCGTGGGTTCGACCCCGACGCCTGCTGCATATTTAGAGTGTGCGTGTCTCTCTCTCATCATCATCACGGTGGCTAGGAGATGTTAACTACCTCGCCTGGTTTACAGAAGGTCGTGGGTTCGACCCCGACGCCTGCTGCTGTATATTTAGAGTTTGCGTGTCTCTCTCTCTCTCATCATCATCACGGTGGCTAGGAGATGTTAACTACCTCGCCTGGTTTACAGAAGGTCGTGGGTTCGACCTCGACGCCTGCTGCTGTATATTTATAGTTTGCGTGTCTCTCTCTCTCATCATCATCACGGTGGCTAGGAGATGTTAACTACCTCGCCTGGTTTACAGAAGGTCGTGGGTTCGACCCCGACGCCTGCTGTATATTTAGTGTTTGCGTGCCTCTCTCTCTCTCATCATCATCACGGTGGCTAGGAGATGTTAACTACCTCGCCTGGTTTACAGAAGGTCGTGGGTTCGACCTCGACGCCTGCTGCTGTATATTTAGAGTTTGCGTGCCTCTCTCTCTCTCTCATCATCACGGTGGCTAGGAGATGTTAACTACCTCGCCTGGTTTACAGAAGGTCGTGGTTTCGACCCCGACGCCTGCTGCTGTATATTTAGAGTTTGCGTGTCTCTCTCTCTCATCATCATCACGGTCGCTAGGAGATGTTAACTACCTCGCCTGGTATACAGGAGGTCGTGGGTTCGACCCCGACGCCTGCTGCTGTATATTTAGAGTTTGCGTGTCTCTCTCTCTCTCTCATCATCATCACGGTGGCTAGGAGATGTTAACTACCTCGCCTGGTTTACAGAAGGTCGTGGGTTCGACCTCGACGCCTGCTGCTGTATATTTAGAGTTTGCGTGTCTCTCTCTCATCATCATCACGGTGGCTAGAAGATGTTAACTACCTCGCCTGGTATACAGGAGGTCGTGGGTTCGACCTCGACGCCTGCTGCTGTATATTTAGAGTTTTCATCTCTCTCTCTCATCATCACGGTGGCTAGGAGATGTTAACTACCTCGCCTGGTATACAGGAGGTCGTGGTTTCGACCCCGACGCCTGCTGCTGTATATTTAGAGTTTGCGTGTCTCTCTCTCTCATCATCATCACGGTGGCTAGGAGATGTTAACTACCTCGCCTGGTATACAGGAGGTCGTGGTTTCGACCTCGACGCCTGCTGCTGTATATTTAGAGTTTGTGTGTCTCTCTCTCTCATCATCATCATCACGGTGGCTAGATGTTCACTACCTCGCCTGGTATACAGGAGGTCGTGGGTTCGACCCCGACGCCTGCTGTATATTTAGAGTTTGCGTGTCTCTCTCTCTCATCATCATCATCACGGTGGCTATGAGATGTTAACTACCTCGCCTGGTATACAGGAGGTCGTGGGTTCGACCTCGACGACTGCTGCTGTATATTTAGAGTTTGCGTGTCTCTCTCTCTCTCTCATCATCATCATCACGGTGGCTATGAGATGTTAACTACCTCGCCTGGTATACAGGAGGTCGTAGGGTTTCGACCTCGACGCCTGCTGTATATTTAGAGTTTGCGTGTCTCTCTCTCTCATCATCATCATCACGGTGGCTAGGAGATGTTAACTACCTCGCCTGGTTTACAGAAGGTCGTGGTTTCGACCCCGACGCCTGCTGCTGCATATTTAGAGTTTGCGTGTCTCTCTCTCTCTCATCATCATCATCACGGTGGCTATGAGATGTTAACTACCTCGCCTGGTCTACAGGAGGTCGTGGGTTCGACCTCGACGCCTGCTGCTGTATATTTAGAGTTTGCGTCTCTCTCTCTCTCTCTCTCGCCCCGTGGTCGCTTGGATTTTTTTTTCTCTCCGCGTCCTCTCGGCCTTTCCCCTCCGCGTTCAGAATTGAAACTGCGGGACAAATGGTCCACGCGCCGAGAGACCCCGCACTCACTACGCCGAGGTTCTCGTTTCGTGATGGCCGGGTTCCGTTTCTGAAAGAAAAAAAATATCTACGAAGCTCCACGGGGAGGCACCGGCAGCAGCCGACGCTACCAGCAAACCGCCCCAAGCTCTGCGGTCCTACACGTGTATTACTGTATTGTTGTCATGCAATCAACGGGAGACCGCAGCGACCCGCAAGAAAACCCGCAGACGTGCGCGTGATGATGATGATACACTATACATTACACTATAAACTACACTATAAACTACACTATACACTACACTATACACTACACTATAAACTACACTATACACTACACTATACACTCCACTATACACTCCACTATACACTACACTATACACTCCACTATACACTACACTATACACTACATTATACACTATACTATACACTACATTATACACTACACACTACACTATACACTACACTACACACTCCACTATACACTACACTATAAACTACACTATACACTACACTATACACTACACACTACACTATACACTCCACTATACACTACATTATACACTACACACTACACTATACACTACAAACTACACTATACACTACACTACAAACTACACTATACACTACACTATAAACTACACTATACACTACGCTATACTATACACTACAAACTACACTATACGCTACACTATAAACTACACTATACACTACACTATACACTACACTATACACTACACTTTACACTACACTATACTATAAACTACACTATACACTATAAACTACACTATACACGACACTATACACTACACTATACACTACACTATACACTACGAGACACTACACTACAAACTACTATACACCACACTACACAACGCTATAGAGTACTATACACTACATAACTATACACTATAATATTACACACTACACAACTATACACAATAATATTACACACTATACAACTACACTATATTACACACTACATAACTATACCCTAATATTATACACTACACTATAATATTACACACTACACAACTATACACAACACTACAGTGACTACACAACTATATACAAAGGGGCCGTCCATAAATGACGTCACGCACCTGGAGGGGTCAGACATTTGTGACGATGTGTGACGAGGGTGGGGGGTTGAGAAATGTGACGTCACATCAACATGCGCAACTTTAAATAAATATAGAATTGTAATAACAAAACGCCTACAACATCAAAAGAGTGCAGCGCAACATTAAATACGCACTACAATGACAATAGTTTAAAGCGATTTGAAGCATGTTTTATATATTTTTGGGGGGGGGGGGGGCAGAGCTTTGTGACGTCATATTTGACGGGGGGGGGTCTCACTTTTTGTGACGCCGTGTGACGAGGGGGGTCAAAAATCGTCCAAAATCGCGTGACGTCATTTATGGACGGCCCCAACACTATAAACTAAAAAACTACTATACACTACACTATACACTACTATACACTACACTATAAACTACTATACACTACACTATAAACTACTATACACTACACTATAAACTACTATACACTACACTATAAACTACTATACACTACACTATAAACTACTATACACTACACTATAAACTACTATACACTACGCTATAAACTACTATACACTACGCTATAAACTACTATACACTACGCTATAAACTACTATACACTACACTATAAACTACTATACACTACACTATAAACTACTATACACTACGCTATAAACTACTATACACTACGCTATAAACTACTATACACTACACTATAAACTACTATACACTACACTATAAGCTACTATACACTACACTATAAGCTACTATACACTACACTATAAACTACTATACACTACACTATAAACTACTATACACTACACTATAAACTACTATACACTACACTATAAACTACTATACACTACGCTATAAACTACTATACACTACGCTATAAACTCCTATACACTACACTATAAACTACTATACACTACGCTATAAACTACTATACACTACAAACTACTATACACTACACTATAAACTACTATACACTACACTATACACTACTATACACTACACTATAAACTACTATACACTACGTTATAAACTACTATACACTACACTATAAACTACTATACACTACGCTATAAACTACTATACACTACGCTATAAACTACTATACACTACACTATAAACTACTATACACTACGCTATATACTATACACTACACTATAAACTACTATACACTACACTATAAACTACTATACACTACGCTATAAACTACTATACACTACGCTATAAACTACTATACACTACGCTATAAACTACTATACACTACACTATAAACTACTATACACTACGCTATAAACTACTATACACTACGCTATAAACTACTATACACTACACTATAAACTACTATACACTACGCTATAAACTACTATACACTACACTATAAACTACCATACACTACGCTATAAACTACCATACACTACGCTATAAACTACTATACACTACGCTATAAACTACTATACACTACGCTATAAACTACTATACACTACGCTATAAACTACTATACACTACGCTATAAACTACTATACACTACACTATAAACTACTATACACTACACTATACACTACACTATAAACTACTATACACTACACTATAAACTACTATACACTACACTATAAACTACTATACACTACGCTATAAACTACTATACACTACACTATAAACTACTATACACTACACTATAAACTACTATACACTACGCTATAAACTACTATACACTACACTATAAACTACTATACACTACACTATAAACTACTATACACTACGCTATAAACTACTATACACTACGCTATAAACTACTATACACTACACTATAAACTACACTATAAACTACTATACACTACACTATAAGCTACTATACACTACACTATAAGCTACTATACACTACACTATAAACTACTATACACTACACTATAAACTACTATACACTACACTATAAACTACTATACACTACACTATAAACTACTATACACTACGCTATAAACTACTATACACTACGCTATAAACTCCTATACACTACACTATAAACTACTATACACTACGCTATAAACTACTATACACTACAAACTACTATACACTACACTATAAACTACTATACACTACACTATACACTACTATACACTACACTATAAACTACTATACACTACGTTATAAACTACTATACACTACACTATAAACTACTATACACTACGCTATAAACTACTATACACTACGCTATAAACTACTATACACTACACTATAAACTACTATACACTACGCTATATACTATACACTACACTATAAACTACTATACACTACACTATAAACTACTATACACTACGCTATAAACTACTATACACTACGCTATAAACTACTATACACTACGCTATAAACTACTATACACTACACTATAAACTACTATACACTACGCTATAAACTACTATACACTACGCTATAAACTACTATACACTACACTATAAACTACTATACACTACGCTATAAACTACTATACACTACACTATAAACTACTATACACTACGCTATAAACTACCATACACTACGCTATAAACTACCATACACTACGCTATAAACTACTATACACTACGCTATAAACTACTATACACTACACTATAAACTACTATACACTACGCTATAAACTACTATACACTACGCTATAAACTACTATACACTACACTATAAACTACTATACACTACACTATACACTACACTATAAACTACTATACACTACACTATAAACTACTATACACTACACTATAAACTACTATACACTACGCTATAAACTACTATACACTACACTATAAACTACTATACACTACGCTATAAACTACTATACACTACACTATAAACTACTATACACTACGCTATAAACTACTATACACTACGCTATAAACTACTATACACTACGTTATAAAAAACTACTATACACTACGCTATAAACTACTATACACTACACTATAAACTACTATACACTACGCTATAAACTACTATCCACTACGCTATAAACTACTATACACTACGCTATAAACTACTATACACTACGCTATAAACTACTATACACTACGCTATAAACTACTATACACTACACTATAAACTACTATACACTACACTATAAACTACTATACACTACGCTATAAACTACTATACACTACGCTATAAACTACTATAAACTACGCTATAAACTACTATACACTACACTATAAACTACTATACACTACACTATAAACTACTATACACTACACTACAAACTACTATACACTACACTATAAACTACTATACACTACACTATAAACTACTATACACAACACTATAAACTACTATACACTACACTATAAACTACTATACACTACACTATAAACTACTATACACTACACTATAAACTACTATACACTACACTATAAACTACTATACACTACACTATAAACTACTATACACTACACTATAAACTACTATACACTACACTACAAACTACTATACACTACGCTATAAACTACTATACACTACACTACAAACTACTATACACTACACTACAAACTACTATACACTACACTATAAACTACTATACACTACACTACAAACTACTATACACTACGCTATAAACTACTATACACTACACTACAAACTACTATACACTACACTATAAACTACTATACACTACACTATAAACTACTATACACTACGCTATCCCACACAGACATCTGTGGGCGGCGGTGGGGGGGGGGGAGTGTAAAAAAAAGAAAGAGCTTCTCAGCTCGTCGGATTTCTCCGGGACAAATGGGAGACCCTGGCGGCAGGGTGGGAGCGTGCATGCGGTAGGCGGCGCCACTCGACCGCCGTCTCCTGGACGGTGACACGAGCGCCGCTGGGCCTCCACGATATCACCATGGCTGTCCCCGAGTTTCCCGGGACACACGCACACAAGCGCACACACGCACGCACGCGCACACGCACGCGCACGCACAGCACAGAGGCGACAATGTGCTGTGCACACCTAAGGGCCTAGCTGCCCATGGATCGAGATGATGCTGATGATTATTACTCCGTACACTACACCATTAACTACTATGCACTATTCTTTGGGTCTTTCGGTAAAGGCGCGTAGAAAGGCTGAAGGAAAATAACAAACGAAAAAATAACTACGACGTTTCGATCGCAACACGACGGCCGCTTGTGTTGTGATCGAAACGTCGTTGTGTTTTGTAATTTTCTTAAAATCCCATCTACGTGACTTCACCGATAGACCCAAAGGATATTCCTGCAGTCACGAAAGCTTTGAGTTACAATACACTACACAATTAACTACGATACACTACGCTATACACTGCACTACTATACACAACACTATATGCTATGCACTACACTAGGGGTCTCTGGGTGTGGTGAGTCTAGGGGTGTGTGTGGGTGAGTCTATGGGTGTCTGTGTGTGTGTGGTGAGTCTAGGGGTCTGTGTGTGTGTGGGTGAGTCTAGAGGTCTCTGTGTGTGGGTGAGTCTAGGGGTCTCTGTGTGTGTGGGTGAGTCTAGGGGTCTCTGTGTGTGTGGGTGAGTCTAGGGGTCTCTGTGTGTGGTGAGTCTAGGGGTCTCTGTGTGTGTGGGTGAGTCTAGGGGTCTGTGTGTGGGTGGTGAGTCTAGGGGTCTCTGTGGGTGGTGAGTCTAGGGTCTCTGTGTGATGGTGAGTCTATGGGTCTATGTGTGTGTGGTGAGTCTATGGGTTTCTGTGTGTGTGGTGAGTCTATGGGTTTCTGTGTGTGTGGTGAGTCTAGGGGTCTGTGTGTGTGGGTGAGTCTAGGGTCTCTGTGTGTGGTGAGTCTAGGGGTCTCTGTGTGTGGGTGAGTCTGGGGTCTCTGTGTGTGTGGGTGAGTCTAGGTGGCCTCTGTCTGTGTGTGTGGGTGAGTCTATGGGTCTGTGTGTGTGTGAGTCTAGGGGTCTCTGTGTGTGGGTGGTGAGTCTAGGGGTCTCTATGTGTGTGTGGTGAGTCTAGGGGTCTCTGTGTGGTGAGTCTATGGGTCTCTGTGTGTGTGGTGAGTCTATGGGTCTCTGTGTGTGGCGAGTTTAGGGGTCTCTGTGTGTGTGGGTGAGTCTAGGGGTCTGTGTGTGGGTGAGTCTAGGGGTCTCTGTGTGTGGTGAGTCTAGGGGTCTCTTTGTGGGTGAGTCTAGGGGTCTCTGTGTGTGTGGTGAGTCTAGGGGTCTCTGTGTGTGTG
Organism: Petromyzon marinus; assembly: GCF_048934315.1. Taxonomy (NCBI): domain Eukaryota; kingdom Metazoa; phylum Chordata; class Hyperoartia; order Petromyzontiformes; family Petromyzontidae; genus Petromyzon; species Petromyzon marinus. The sequence goes on along the minus strand of NC_133731.1, from coordinate 6,726,182 downwards.
GTGAGTCTAGGGGTCTCTGTGTGGGTGAGTCTAGGGGTCTGTGTGTGTGGGTGAGTCGGTTCTGTGTGTGTGGGTGAGTCTAGGGGTATCTGTTTGTGTGGTGAGTCTAGGGTCTCTGTGTGTGTGTGGTGAGTCTAGGGTCTCTGTGTGTGATGAGTCTAGGGTTTCTCTGTGTGTGTGGTGAGTCTAGGGGTCTCTGTGTGGGTGAGTCTAGGGGTCTGTGTGTGTGGGTGAGTCGGTTCTGTGTGTGTGGGTGAGTCTAGGGGTATCTGTTTGTGTCGTGAGTCTAGGGTCTCTGTGTGTGTGTGGTGAGTCTAGGGTCTCTGTGTGTGCTGAGTCTAGGGTTTCTGTGTGTGTGTGGTGAGTCTAGGGGTCTCTGTGTGTGTGTGTGTGTGGTGAGTCTAGGGTATCTGTGTGTGTGGCGAGTCAAGGGGTCTGTGTGTGGTGAGTCTATGGGTCTCTGTGTGTGTGTGTGGTGAGTCTAGGGTCTCTGTGTGTGGTGAGTCTAGGGGTCTGTGTGTGGTGAGTCTATGGGTCTGTGTGTGTGTGGCGAGTCAAGGGTTGTGTGTGGGTGAGTCTATGGGTCTGTGTGTGTGTGGTGAGTCTAGGGTTTCTGTGTGTGTGGTGAGTCTAGGGGTCTCTGTGTGTGTGGGTGAGTCTAGGGGTCTCTGTGTGGGTGAGTCTAGGGGTCTGTGTGTGTGGGTGAGTCTAGGGGTATCTGTGTGTGGTGAGTCTAGGGGTCTGTGTGTGTGTGGTGAGTCTAGGGTCTCTGTGTGTGATGAGTCTAGGGTTTCTCTGTGTGTGTGGTGAGTCTAGGGGTCTCTGTGTGGGTGAGTCTAGGGGTCTGTGTGTGTGGGTGAGTCGGTTCTGTGTGTGTGGGTGAGTCTAGGGGTATCTGTTTGTGTCGTGAGTCTAGGGTCTCTGTGTGTGTGTGGTGAGTCTAGGGTCTCTGTGTGTGCTGAGTCTAGGGTTTCTGTGTGTGTGTGGTGAGTCTAGGGGTCTCTGTGTGTGTGTGTGTGGTGAGTCTAGGGTATCTGTGTGTGTGGCGAGTCAAGGGGTCTGTGTGTGGTGAGTCTATGGGTCTCTGTGTGTGTGTGTGGTGAGTCTAGGGTCTCTGTGTGTGGTGAGTCTAGGGGTCTGTGTGTGGTGAGTCTATGGGTCTGTGTGTGTGTGGCGAGTCAAGGGTTCTGTGTGTGGGTGAGTCTATGGGTCTGTGTGTGTGTGGTGAGTCTAGGGTTTCTGTGTGTGTGGTGAGTCTAGGGGTCTCTGTGTGTGTGGGTGAGTCTAGGGGTCTCTGTGTGGGTGAGTCTAGGGGTCTGTGTGTGTGGGTGAGTCTAGGGGTATCTGTGTGTGGTGAGTCTAGGGGTCTGTGTGTGTGTGGTGAGTCTAGGGTCTCTGTGTGTGGTGAGTCTATGGGTCTGTGTGTGTGTGTGATGAGTCTAGGGTTTCTGTGTGTGGGTGAGTCAAGGGGTTTGTGTGTGGGTGAGACTATGGGTCTGTGTGTGTGGCGAGTCAAGGGGTCTGTGTGTGGGTGAGTCTAGGGGTCTGTGTGTGTGGTGAGTCTAGGGTCTCTGTGTGTGGTGAGTCTATGGGTCTGTGTGTGTGATGAGTCTAGGGTTTCTGTGTGTGGGTGAGTCAAGGGGTTTGTGTGTGGGTGAGTCTATGGGTCTGTGTGTGTGGTGAGTCTATGGGTCTGTGTGTGTGTGTGTGGTGAGTCTATGGGTCTGGGTGTGTGTGTGGTGAGTCTAGGGGTCTCTTTGTGGGTGAGTCTATGGGTCTCTGTGTGTGGGCGAGCCTGGCCACGTACACGCAGCATGAATCATCATCACGGATATGTGTACCTTGCGGTCTAGTGGTAGTGCCTTACGCCGTACGATCACAACTTGCGAGCGAGGCGATAAGAGCGCGCGTCCAGCGGGCTCGGAAATAAATAACCGTGGTCGGAGACGTATCCGCACGCACGTGCATAGCGCCGCTCATTTACAATCAGTCAATCACTCAATATCGGCCCCACTTTTCCCGAACCGAATCGGGCCGCGGCTCCCGGATCGTCGCTCCCCTCTCGGCCAAAGTCGCCGCTGCCGCGGTCCTTCGCAGGGCGATCGCGGGGGGAGGCGGGCGGGGGGGGGGGGGCCTCCGGGAACTTATTTTTTCTTCGCCACCGCAGAGCGAGAGGCGAAGTTTTTTTTTTGCTGGCGACGTGGGACGACGCGTCGACCCCCGCGTCCGCCGCGCGGTGCACGTGTGGGACGTGAAGCCGGGGAAAAGTCTCCGGCAGTAGCGTGGCGACTGTGGGTCATCCAGAACGGGCGACGTGCAACACCGCAATGACCCGATCCACACGCACGGTGGGGGAGGCATCACGACGATGACGACGATGATGACGACGATGACGATGATGACGACGATGACGATGATGATGACGACGATGACGACGACGATGACGACGATGATGACGACGATGACGATGATGATGACGATGATGATGACGACGATGATGACGACGATGACGACGATGACGACGATGATGACGACGATGACGACAATGACGACGACGACGACGACGATGATGACGACGACGACGATGACGACGACGATGACGACGACGATGATGACGCACCACTCCGTTGGCTCCTCACGTGGTTGTCTTCGTCCGCGCTTGACGAACCCCCAATGTGACAATGGCGGTCGTGGGTCTGCATCGGCATCGGGAGCCGTGCGGGAGAAGAAGCGGGGAGCGGTGGCGCAGCGGTCGGTGCCGCGCTACGAACCCGGCGACGCGCGAGTTCGATGCCCAGCCCCCGCGGCCAACGCCGGCGACGGTTACCTGAAGCGGTCCTGGGCCTCGTCGGCTCCCCCGGCGTCGACTCGGCCCCTCGTGAGTGCCCGGTGCGGTGTTTTAACCACCGCTGCCGGGGGAGACTCCAATACGGAGGTGGAGGCATCAGCAAGCCGTACGAGAGAGAGAGAGAGAACGGACCGCGATCTCGAAGACAAGAGGCAAAGATCCCCCGCGTAGCCTCGACAGACTGCAGGGGCAAGTGCTGTTAGCGAGCAGCAGCTATGAAGGCCGGCGCTGTGGCACACGATGGGGGGCGGGTGGCCAGCACCACGCCCGGCCGCCTTTGTCTCCCCCAGCGGCGATGTTTTTACGCGCCGCGCCAGCAACTCATTTGAGGCCGAGTCGACCTAGGGGAGGCCCCAAGGACCGGTTCGGATAATCGTTTTGGTGGCCGTGAGCGGGAATCGAACTCGGGTGATGGCCGGGTTTGCGACGCAGCGTGGCGCTAACCGCTGCACCGCCGCTCCCCACACGCACGAGCACCTGCAGGCGATGGTGAGCTGCGGACAAGCGACGGCACACACCACCACCACCACCCCCACCACCACATCACCATCATCACCATCATCACCATCATCACCACCACCACCCCCACCACCACATCACCATCATCACCACCACCACCCCCACCACCACATCACCATCATCACCATCATCACCATCATCACCATCATCATCCAGAGTGCCTCTCACGACGCCAATGTCGATCAGTAGCCACCCACTCCACCCGCTCCACCCACTCCAGCCGCTCCACCCACTCCACCCACTCCACCCGCTCCACCCGCTCCACCCACTCCACCCACTCCAGCCGCTCCACCCACTCCACCCACTCCAGCCGCTCCACCCGCTCCACCCACTCCACCCGCTCCACCCACTCCACCCGCTCCACCCACTCCACCCACTCCACCCACTCCACCCGCTCCACCCACTCCACCCGCTCCACCCGATCCAGCCTCGCCAGCCACCCGCCGGAAGCCATCCAGCAAGAATTAAACCCCCTAGGTGCGACGACGACGATGACGACGATGACGACGATGACGATGATAACTATGACAACGACAATGACAACGATGATGACGACGATGACGATGATAACTATGACGACAACGACAATGACGACGATGATGACGACGATGACGATGATAACTATGACGACAACGACAATGACGACGATGATGACGATGATGACGATGATAACTATGACGACGATGACGACAACAACGACGATGACGACGATGATAGCTATGACGACGATGACAACAACAACGACGATGACGACGATGATAGCTACGACGACGTCAGTGAGGACGGTCGAAGGGACGGCCGTGGACGTTCACCGTCGTCGGCGCCTCTCCCGGCCACGGCCCCCCCGCCCCTCCGCCCCCCCGCCCAATGAATGACTCAAAACGCCCGAGTCTGCCTCGCGTCTTTCCTCCTTCTCCCTCGCCCCCCCCCCCGCCCCCTCCTCCTCCTCCTCCTCCTCCTCGTCCGCCCCTCCCCTCTTCGCGTCGCTCCGCACGGGAGCGCTCGCCGGCCGCGCCCGCTCGCTCATCTCCAGGGCGACCCCCTCCTCTCCCCGTGGCCTCTTCCGGAGCAGCCGCTCCCGCTCCGGCCCGGCCTCGCGGCCCACGACGCCGACCGCCCGAACGTCGGCCGCCGCCGCCGCGCCCACGGCGGCTTCCACCGTCGCCTGCGTGGCGCCGCCTCCACCGCCTCCGCCGCCTCCACCGCCTCCGCCGCCTCCACCGCCTCCGCCGCCTCCGCCGCCTCCGCCGCCTCCGCCGCCTCCGCCGCCTCCGCCGCCTCCGATCTCCAGGCACTGCTCCAGCGCGGCGATCACCGGCGCCACGACGAGCAGCAGCAGCCAGCCGATGAGCGCCAGGCCGTAGGAGTAGCCGAAACGCAGCAGGCCGGGACCACCCTCGTAGCCGCTGCGGGCCGTGAACGATGCCCACGGGATGAGCGTCAGCACGCCTAGGGGGGGGGGGGCACGTTGGGGGGGGGGCACGTTGGGGGGGGGGGGAGGGTGAGGGGGTGATGGGGAGCACGGGTGGAGGGAATTGGGGTGAGGGGGCATCCGAGATTACAAGCAGCACGGGGATAGGTGGGTGATCAGGGGGCAGTGGAGCGAGGTGATGAGAGGGGAGAGAGGGCAGCGGAGAGCGTGGGAGGGGAGTGAGTTGAGAGGGGAGAGAGGGCAGGAGGGTGCGTGGGAGGGCAGTGGAGCGAGGTGATGAGAGGGGGGAGAGGGCAGCGGAGAGCGTGGGAGGGGAGCGAGTTGAGAGGGGGGAGAGGGCAGGAGGGTGCGTGGGAGGGCAGTGGAGCGAGGTGATGAGAGGGGGGAGAGGGCAGGGGAGAGAGGGCAGGGGAGAGCATGGGAGGGCAGTGGAGCGAGGTGATGAGAGGGGGGAGAGGGCAGCGGAGAGCGTGGGAGGGGAGCGAGTTGAGAGGGGGGAGAGGGCAGGAGGGTGCGTGGGAGGGGAGTGAGTTGAGAGGGGAGAGAGGGCAGGAGGGTGCGTGGGAGGGCAGTGGAGCGAGGTGATGAGAGGGGGGAGAGGGCAGCGGAGAGCGTGGGAGGGGAGCGAGTTGAGAGGGGGGAGAGGGCAGGAGGGTGCGTGGGAGGGCAGTGGAGCGAGGTGATGAGAGGGGGGAGAGGGCAGGGGAGAGAGGGCAGGGGAGAGCATGGGAGGGCAGTGGAGCGAGGTGATGAGAGGGGGGAGAGGGCAGCGGAGAGCGTGGGAGGGGAGCGAGTTGAGAGGGGGGAGAGGGCAGGAGGGTGCGTGGGAGGGGAGTGAGTTGAGAGGGGAGAGAGGGCAGGAGGGTGCGTGGGAGGGCAGTGGAGCGAGGTGATGAGAGGGGGGAGAGGGCAGCGGAGAGCGTGGGAGTGGAGCGAGTTGATGAGAGGGGGGAGAGGGCAGGAGGGTGCGTGGAGCGGGCACCAAGCCGTCGGGGTGGTGGGGTCGGGGCCGCTCACCGGTGGGCATGAGCACGGCGAGGAGCAGGGAGCTGGGCTGCAGCGTGCGCTCACGGTGCAGGGCAGGCGTCCCGTGCCGCCGCTGGTCCCAGAAGACCAGCATGTGGAGACACACGGAGGCGGCGGCGCACGCCAGCACGCACGCGGTGCCCGCGTACACCCGCTCCGCCTGCACGGCTGCGGAAGGGGCACGCCCGAGACGTTGGCCGCCTCGCCCGGTACGCAGGAAGTCGTGAGGTCCGATGCCGACCTCCGACGCCCGCTGCCGCCGTGTAATTGGAGTGTGTGCGTGTCTCTCATCGTCATCGTCACGGTGGCTAGGGAGATGTTGACTACCTCGCCCGGTGCGCAGGAGGTCGTGGGTTCGATGCCGACCTCCGACACCGCTGCTGCTGTATATTTGGAGTGCGCGTCTCTCGTCGTCATCGTCACGGTGGCTAGGGAGATGTTGACTACCTCGCCCGGAGCGCAGGAGGTCGTGGGTTCGATCCCGACCCTGACGCCCGCTGCTGCTGCTGCTGTATATTTGGAGTCTGTGGTGTCGCGTGGATTTCCCTCCGGGTCCTCCGATGTTTATGATCCACGTCACCACGCGTTTAGAGACTTTGGCTACTGATGCAAATGTCCACACAAAGACGAGAAGCTGCCACTGCTATCATCTGTGACGGCCAGGTCGCTCCTGAATAAGAGCTACATAGCGCAGTGGGGCCTTGCCTGGTAAGATACAAAATAATGGTTCATGGTCGCCGAGTGGTTCGTGGTTCCGACACGGTGGCCGCCCCGGTAAATACCCGCGTGGCACTCCCGCAAAAAAAAGTTATCGTTGGGGTGATGCAAAGGATCCAGGCCAGCAGCTGGCCAGGACACCCGAACCGTAGAATATTTAAAATATCATGATAAATTAATATCTACGACGTGGGGCACTGCCACGCCCTTGTTCCGAGCTCCTTAAGCTAATAATTATAAAAAAAATTCACGATGTGACGCGATTTTTGTTCCTGGGTGGTAAGTGTCATTTTCCAATTGCTTATGCCTCAAAAGTACAGAAAGCGGCTATTATTATCATTATTATTACTGTACCCCACAAACTTTGCTTTTGTGAACAGGACTTTACTTGAAGGAATGTGTTCTCATTGACAACATGTACATACCAAAATATCACTGTCCTGGTCCACAAAAGCAAAGTTTGCGGAGAATTATAATCATCATTTTGCGTACATTTGAGGCGTGGGCAATTAGGAAGTAACACGTACTGCCCATGTAACAAAAATCACGTGTTTTTTTTTTTGTTACACAGTGAATCATAATCCGCGATTCGCTTTCCCGCACCGCCCACACTGCGGTCACCCTCGCGGCAACAGCAGCAGCGGCTTCTGGCCGAGCCGTCGAACAAAGACGACGTCGCTTTCAGATTGCGCTTCAGGCGGCCGTCTGGAACGTTCTTCCCTTTCGGGCATTCGGAAGCCACTGGGAGCTGTGCTGCACTTTCAAATGATCGTCGTCGTCATCATCATGGTCATCGTCGTCGTCATCGTCATCATGGTCATCGTCGTCGTCATCGTCGTCGTCATCGTGATCATTATTGTCATCATCGAGATTGACAAGCTCATTTCTTTGGAAGTGATTTTTGTGCGTTAGTTTGTTGTCCTTCCCCCGCACGTCCAATAAGCGCGGTTGCCTACGTACGGTGCGAAAGCAGTTCAATATACACACATAGACACACACATAGACCCATAGACACACACAGAGACCCATAGACACACACAGAGACCCATAGACTCAGAGACACAGACACACACACAGAGACCCATAGACACACACATAGACCCATAGACACACACAGAGACCCATAGACACACACAGAGACCCATAGACTCACACAGAGACCCATAGACTCACACAGAGACCCATAGACTCACACAGAGACCCATAGACTCACACAGAGACCCATAGACACACACAGAGACCCATAGACACACACAGAGACCCATAGACTCACACAGAGATCCATAGACTCACACAGAGACCCATAGACTCACACAGACACCCATAGACTCACACAGAGACCCATAGACTCACACAGACACCCATAGACTCACACAGAGACGCATAGACTCACACAGAGACACATAGACACACAGAGAGCCATAGACTCACACAGAGACCCATAGACTTACACAGACACCCATAGACTCACACAGAGACACATAGACACACACATAGACCCATAGACACACACAGAGACCCATAGACACACACAGAGACCCATAGACTCACACAGAGACACATAGACACACACAGAGACACATAGACTCACACAGACCCATAGACTCACACAGAGACCCATAGACTCACACAGAGGCCCAAAGACTCACGCCGAGACCCATAGGCTCACACAAAGACCCATAGACTCACACAGAGAGCCATAGACTCACACAAAGACCCATAGACTCACACAGAGACACATAGACTCACACAGACACCCATAGACTCACACAGAGACCCACAGACTCACACGCAGACCCACATACTCACACAGAGACCCATAGACTCACACAGAGATCCATAGACTCACACAGAGACCCATAGACTCACACAGACACCCATAGACTCACACAGACACCCATAGACTCACACAGAGACCCATAGACTCACACAGACACCCATAGACTCACACAGAGACCCATAGACTCACACAGAGACACATAGACACACACAGAGAGCCATAGACTCACACAGAGACCCATAGACTTACACAGACACCCATAGACTCACACAGAGACACATAGACACACACATAGACCCATAGACACACACAGAGACCCATAGACACACAGAGACCCATAGACTCACACAGAGACACATAGACACACACAGAGACACATAGACTCACACAGACCCATAGACTCACACAAAGACCCATAGACTCACACAAAGACCCATAGACTCACACAGAGAGCCATAGACTCACACAAAGACCCATAGACTCACACGCAGACCCACATACTCACACAGAGACCCATAGACTCACGCAGACTAGCACATTTGGCTACGTACTGCGCAAAAGAAGTTCAATGTACAAACCACGGCCGTGAATTTAACTAAACATGAGCGGTGCCCGAAATCGCAGCCAAATTCGTCATCTTCGACCAATCAATCACGACCACCCACCGCTCCACGACCCAGCCACCCACTCCACCAACCACCCACCCAGCCGTCCACCACTCCAACAACCAGCCACCACTGCTTTCCATCCACCCAACCAACCACTCACCCACCACTCCAGCCACCCACCACTCCATCCACCACTCCACCACCCACAACTCCACCCACCACTCCACCACCCACCACTCCACCCACCACTCCACCTACCACCCACCACTCCACCCACCTGTGTCATCCCTGAACCCGGCTCTGGCGAGCCGAGGCTGGGGGTCGTCCCAGAGGCCTCCCTGCCCGTCCCAGCGGCGCGAGGAGGCGGCCACCAGGGCGCAGAAGCTGCCCACGAGGCCCGCCACGGCCTGGGCCACCTGCAGGGCGCGCCGTAGGGGGCCCTGCGAGCCCGAGAACAGCATGGCCGAGCCCAGAGCGGACCGATACTACAGTGGCCCGATCCCGACTCGATCCGACTCCCGACTCGATCCGACGCGGTCCGACTCAAGACTCGATCCGACTCAAGACTTGATCCGACGCGATCCGACTCAAGACTTGATCCGACGCGGTCCGACTCAAGACTCGATCCGACTCAAGACTCGATCCGACTCAAGACTCGATCCGACTCAAGACTCGATTCCACTCAAGACTCGATTCCACTCAAGACTCGATCCGACTCAAGACTCGATCCGACTCAAGACTCGATCCGACTCAAGACTTGATCCGTCTTGACTCAGGACTCGGCTCTGTCGGGATTCAGTGTGGGAACAGTCAGTCGAAGGCGTTAATCAGTACTACTACTACTACAATACTACTAAAATACTACTACAGTACTACTACTACTACAATACTACTACAGTACCACAATAGTACCACTACAATACTACTACTACAGTACTACTACTACAATACTACTAAAATACTACTACAGTACTACAATAGTACCACTACAATACTACTACTACAGTACTACTACAATACTACTAAAATACTACTACAGTACTACAATAGTACCACTACAATACTACTACTACCGTACTACTACAATACTACTAAAATACTACTACAGTACTACAGTAGTACCATTATAATACTACTACTACCACAGTACTACTACTATCACAATACTACTACAGTACTACTACTACCACAGTGCTACTATGACAGTACTACTACTACAGTACTACAGTAGTACCACTACAGTACTACTACCACAGTACTACTACCACAATACTACTACTACCACAATACTACTACAGTACTACTACTACAGTACTACTACAATACTACTAAAATACTACTACAGTACTACAGTAGTACCACTACAGTACTACTACTACCACAGTACTACTACTACCACAATACTACTACAGTACTACTACTACCACAGTGCTACTACGACAGTACTACTACAGTACTACAGTAGTACCACTACAATACTACTACTACCACAGTACTACTACTACCACAATACTACTACAGTACTACTACTACAGTACTACTACTACAATACTACTAAAATACTACTACAGTACTACAGTAGTACCACTACAATACTACTACTACCACAGTACTACTACTACCACAATACTACTACAGTACTACTACAGTACTACTACAATACTACTAAAATACTACTACAGTACTACAGTAGTACCACTACAGTACTACTACTACCACAGTACTACTACAGTACTACTACTACAGTACTACTACTACCACAGTACTACTACAGTACTACTACTACCACAGTGCTACTACTACAGTACTACTACTAAAATACTACTACAGTACTACAGTAGTACCACTACAATACTACTATAACAGTACTACTACTACCACAATACTACTACAGTACTACTACTACCACAGTGCTACTACTGCAGTACTACTACTACAGTACTACTACTGCAGTACTACTACAATACTACTAAAATACTACTACAGTACTACAGTAGTACCACTACAATACTACTACTACCACAATACTACTACAGTACTACTACTACAGTACTACTACAGTACTACTACTACAGTTCTACTACTACAGTACTACTACTACAGAACTACTACAGTACTACTACTACAGTACTACTACAGTACTACTACTACAGTTCTACTACTACAGTACTACTACAGTACTACAGTACTACTACCACAGTACCACTACCACAGTACTTCTACAGTACTACTACCACAGTACTACTACAGTACTACTACTACAGTACTACTACTACCACAGTACTACTACTACAATACTACTAAAATACTACTACAGTACTAGAGGAGTACCACTACAATACTACTACTACTACCACAGTACTACTACTACCACAATACTACAGTACTACTACTACAGTACTACTACAGTACTACTACTACAGTACTACTACCACAGTACTACTACAGTACTACTACAGTACTACTACCACACTACTACTTCTACAGTACTACTACCACAGTACTACTATAGTACTACTACTACCATAGTACTACTACAATACTACAAAAATACTACTACAGTACTACAGTAGTACCACTACAATACTACTACTACCACAGTACTACTACCACCATACTACTACAGTACTACTACCACAGTACTACTACAGTACTACTACTACTACAATACTACTACTGCCACATACTGCTACTACAGTACTACTACAGTACTACTACTACAGTACTACTACTACAATACTACTAAAATACTACTACAGTACTACAGTAGTACCACTACAATACTACTACTACTACCACAGTACTACGACTACAGTACTACGACTACAGCACTAGTACAATACTACTACCACTAAAATACTACTACCACTACAGTCCTACTACTACAGTACTATTACAAACCTACCACTACAGTACTACCACCGATACAGTACTACGACTACAGTACTACTACAATACTACTACCACTACAGTACTACTACAGAACTACTACAAACCTACCACTACAGTACTACTACCACAGTACTACTACCACAGTACTACTACTACAGTACTACAGTACTACTACAGTACTACTACCACAGTACTACTACTACCACAGTACTACTACAGTACTACTACCACAGTACTACTACTACCACAGTACTACTACTACCACAATACTACTACAGTACTACTACTACCACAGTACTACTACCGATATAGTACTACTACAGTACTACTACCGCTACAGTACTACTACAGTACTTCTAAAACAGTACTACTACGACACTACTACCACCACAGTACTACTACTACAGCACTATTACCACCACAGTACTACGACCGTACTACTACTACCACAGTACTACTACAGTACTACTACTACTACCACAGTACTACTACTACCATAATACTACTACAGTACTACTACTACCACAGTACTACTACTACCACAATACAACTACAGTACTACTACTACCACAGTGCTACTACTACAGTACTACTACTACAGTACTACTACCACACTACTACTACAGTACTACTACCACAGTACTACTACAGTACTACTACTACAGTACTACTACCACACTACTACAGTACTACTACTACAGTACTACTACCACACTACTACTACAGTACTACTACTACAGTACTACTACAGTACTACTACTACAGTACTACTACCACACTATTACAGTTCTACTACTACAGTACTACTACCACAGTACTACTACAGTACTACTACTACAGTACTACTACCACACTACTACTACAGTACTACTACTACAGTACTACTACTACAGTACTACTACAGTACTACTACTACCACAGTACTACTACTACTACAGTACTACTACTACAGTATACTACAGTACTACTACTACAGTACTACTACTACAGTACTACTACAGTACTACTACCACAGTACTACAACAGTACTACTACTACAGTACTACTACTACAGTACTACTACTACAGTACTACTACAGTACTACTACCACAGTACTACTACAGTACTACTACCACAGTACTACAACAGTAATACTACTACAGTACTACTACTACAGTACTACTACAGTACTACTACCACAGTACTACTACAGTACTACTACCACAGTACTACAACAGTACTACTACAGTACTACTACCACAGTACTACTACAGTACTACTACCACAGTACTACTAGAGTACTACTACTACAGTACTACTGCAGTACTACTACTACAGTACTACTACAGTACTACTACTACAGTACTACTACTACAGTACTACTACAGTACACTACAGTACTACTACCACAGTACTACTACAGTACTACTACCACAGTACTACTACAGTACTACTACAGTACTACTACCACAGTACTACTACAGTACTACTACAGTACTACTACCACAGTACTACTACAGTACTACTACTACAGTACTACAACAGTACTACTACTACTACCACAGTACTACTACTACCACAGTACTACTACTACAGTACTACTACAGTACTACTACAGTACCACTACTACAGTACCACTACTACAGTACTACTACAGTACTACTACTACCACAGTACTACTACTACAGTACTACTACTACAGTACTACTACAGTACTACTACCACAGTACTACTACTACAGTACTACTACAGTACTACCACAGTACTACTACTACAGTACTACTACCACAGTACTACTACTACAGTACTACTACTACAGTACTACTACAGTACTACCACAGTACTACTACTATACTACTACTACCACAGTACTACTACTACAGTACTACTACTACTACAGTACTACTACTACAGTACTACTACAGTACTACTACTACAGTACTACCACAGTACTACTACTACAGTACTACTACTACCACAGTACTACTACTACAGTACTACTACTACCACAGTACTACTACTACAGTACTACTACTACCACAGTACTACTACTACAGTACTACTCTCCCCTTCCTCCCCGCGCCACCTCGTCGCAGTAACGTGGAGAATGCAGCGGCCCCAACCGCCACCACCACTAACTGCCGCCACCACCACTAACCGCCGCCACCACCACCACTAACCGCCACCACCACCACTAACCGCCACCACCACCACTAACCGCCGCCACCACCACTAACCACCACCACCACTAACCGCCACCATCACGAACCGCCACCATCACAAATAACCGCCACCACCACCACTAACCGCCGCCACCACCACTAACCACCACCACCACCACTAACCGCCACCACCACGAACCGCCACCACCACCACAAATAACCGCCACCACCACCACTAACCGCCGCCACCACTAACCACCACCACTAACCGCCGCCACCACTAACCACCACCACTAACCGCCGCCACCACTAACCACCACCACTAACCGCCACCACCACCACTAACTGCCACCACCACCACTAACCACCACCACTAACCGCCACCACCACCACTAACCGCCACCACCACCACTAACTGCCACCACCACCACTAACCACCACCACTAACCGCCGCCACCTCCACTAACCGCCACCACCACCACTAACTGCCACCACCACTAACCACCACCACTAACCGCCGCCACCACTAACCACCACCACTAACCGCCGCCACCACTAACCACCACCACTAACCGCCACCACCACCACTAACTGCCACCACCACCACTAACCACCACCACTAACCGCCACCACCACCACTAACCGCCACCACCACCACTAACTGCCACCACCACCACTAACCACCACCACTAACCGCCGCCACCACCACTAACCGCCACCACCACCACTAACTGCCACCACCACTAACCACCACCACTAACCGCCGCCACCACCACCACTAACCGCCACCACCACCACTAACCGCCACCACCACTAACCGCCACTATCACTAACCACCACCACTAACCGCCACCACCACCACCACTAACCGCCACCACCACTAACCGCCACCACCACCACTAACCGCCACCACCACCACTAACCGCCACTAACCGCCACCACCACCACCACTAACCGCCACCACCACTAACCGCCACCACCACCACCACTAACCGCCACCACCACTAACCACCACCACCACTAACCGCCACCACCACCACTAACCGCCACCACCACCACCAACCGCCACCACCACTAACCGCCACCACCACCACTAACCGCCACCACCACCACCACTAACCGCCACCACCACTAACTAACCCCAGCGAGTTCCGTTGAGAATTCTCCAAAGCGCTGCTTCCTCTCTCCCGCAGTCTCACTCAGTCTTTGCCTCTCCGTCTCGCTCTCTGTCTCTCTCTTTTAGGATCAGTGGTCTCTTTCTCTCTGTCTCTCTATCAGTCTCTTATCAGTCTCTGTCTGTCTCTCTCTGTCTGTCTCTCTGTCTGTCTGTCTCTCTCTCTCTCCACAGCCCCCGAAGCGCCCCCAGGACACTTGTTGCGCAACTCCGCAATGTGGTGGAGTCGAAGCTCTTTGGCGGGGCGGGGCGAGTCGCATGTGTGGGTGGAACGCGGGGGGGGGGGGGGTAAGAGATTGTGGTGTGTGTCAGTGTGTGTGTGTCAGTGTGTGTGTGTCAGTGTGTGTCAGTGTGTGTGTGTCAGTGAGTTGTGGGGAGCGGTAGTGTAGCGGTTAGCGCGCTGCGCTATGAACCTGGCGACCCGGGTTCGATTCCCGCTCACGGCCAACACCAGTGACGATTATCTGAACCGGTCCCGGGCCTCCCCTAGGTCGACTCAGCCTCAAATGAGTACCTGGTGCGGTGTGTAAACATCACCAATAGGGAGACAAAGGCGGTCGGGCGTGGTGCTGGCCACCCACCCCCTCGTGTACCGTTCCGGCCTTCATAGGTGCTCGCTAACGGCACTTGTCCCTACAGTCTGTTAAGGCTATATGGGGGATCTTTGTCTTTGTGTCAGTGAATATGTATGTGTGAGATGATCTCCCAGGCGAAATGCTGAGGGAGGGTGGCGTTTGTGTACAGACTGCCCTATATGACATCATAACAACAGTCTGGACCACTGGACGGGTTCCGCAAGATTGGAAGGATGCCCTGGTGATCCCCCTCTTTAAGAAGGGGGACCGCACAGACTGTAACAACTACAGGGGCATCTCACTCCTCAGTGTGCCTTGCCAGGCACACTGAGGAGAGGCTTGTGGAGCCCCAATGCGGTTTCAGGAAAGGGCGGTCCTGCACAGATGCCATATTTTCTGTTCGTCTGCTACAGCAGAGGTGTAGGGAATTCCAACAAGACCTAAATCTCTGCTTTATTATTATCAGTAGGCCTGGGCTCTGGGTTGTTCTTCGTGCTTTTGGAGTCCCTGACCCTCTGCTCACGATCATTAAGGACCTTCATGATGGTGAGCGGGCCCGGGTAATACTACTTGGCCGAGAGTCAGAGCCATTCCCTGTACACCTTGGGGTGCGACAGGGATGTCCTCTGGCTCCCACATTATTTAACATCTATTTTGACCACGTAGTTCGTGAAGCCTTCAATAGCTGTACCGGGGGAATCTCCATTTGGTACAGATATAATTGGAGGCTGATCGATGCCTGGGTGCGGTCAAGGGATGGCTCCCTATTGCTCAACCACGTTATGTATGCTGATGATTTGGTAATAGCTGCTCATTCAGAGGAAGAGTTGGAGACGCTGCTGCTGAGACTGGAGCGAGCCACTAAGAGGTGGGGCCTTACCATCAGCCCCACCAAAACTAAGTACTTGCCTGGGTATTTTGTACCATCGGACACTCCACCCCCACAACTCCCAATCGGTGATGGGGCAGTTGTGGAGAGAGTTTCCCATACCTGGGCAGTGTGCTTATGACTGGCTCCAGTTTAACAGCAGAGGTCTCACTCCGAATCAGTCGAGCGGCAATATCTTTTCATCGGTTGCGTAACGCTGTGTGGAAGCGACCTGGTCTGTCGCTCCGCACTAAGCTTCAGGTCTTCTCGGCCACGGTCATTCCCTCCGTTCTCTACGCTTGCGAAACGTGGACCCCCCTAATGGAACATCTTCGCCGGTTAGAAACATTTAGGCTAGCCTGCCAACGATCCATCCTGGGTTTAACCAGGCTGGATTGTGTGAGCTCACAAATCCTTGAAAGATCTGGGCAAAGTCCCATCGGTGAGCTCCTCCGGCAGGCAAGGATGCGTTGGCTGGGTCATGTAGCCCGTATGCCCAGCCACCGCATGCCGAAACAGCTTTTGTTCGGCCGGATTGAGGGGGCTAAACGGGCGCGGCACTGGCTAGAGAAGAGATGGAGTGATGTGGTACAGGAGGACGTGGAGCTGAGTGGACTTGCCGATGACTGGTACCAGCGGTGTCAAGATCGGCCTCTGTGGAGGAGGCTCGTGAAGGACGCTACTGGGCAGTTGGAGGCAGTCGCCCTCCAACAACAACGGAGGGCAGAGGAGCGACGCTCACAACAGCGAGCGGAGCGCCGGGTGGCTAAAACACAGCAGGTTGGCACGGTAGGGGGCACAAGTGGTGCATCAGCCAGTCATCTCAGTCAGTCGACCCGTGGCACCTGCTGGGTCTGCCCCGTGACCTCCTGCCTGTGGGCGTTCGACACTTCACGTGGCCTCAAGGTGCACATGGCCTGGCACAAGCGTCGTGGTGACGTCACCGCCGCTTAGTGGCGAATGGCGGTTGTTGTTGTTGTGTGTCAGTGGCGACTCGGGTTCGATTCCCGTTCACGGCCAACACCAGTGACGATTATTTGAACCGGTTCTGGGCCTCCCCTAGGTCGACTCAGCCTCAAATGAGTACCTGGTACGGTGTGTAAACATCGCCACTGGGGAGACAAAGGCGGCCGGGCGTGGTGCTGGCCACCCACTCCCTCGTGTGCCGTGCCGGCCTCCATAGGTGCTCGCTAACAGCACTTGCCCCGACAGGCTGTACGATGGATCTTTGTCTTTGTGTCTTTGTGTCAGTGTGTAGAGGATGGAACCCCCTTTCGACACTCGGCACTCAAAAGTGCACCTAGCCTGGCACAGGCGCCGTGGTGACGTCACCGGCTATGTTGTTGTAAAATCTCACGTGACTTGTTGTTGTTGTTCAGCAGCTAAGATGCCAAAGTCGAGGTCTGCTTCTGTCCTCCGGTGAAGAAGCGCAAACCACAGCGGGTCACTCACTATACGGTCTCGATGCATCTCTATGAGTCCCTGTGTATCTCTATGAGTCTCTGTGTATCATCTTCGAGTCTTTGAGTATCTCTATGAGTCGCTGTGTATCATCTATGAGCATCTGTGTATCTCTATGAGTCTCTGTATCTCTATGAGTCTCTGTGTATCTCTATGAGTCTCTGTGTATCATCTATGAGTCTCTGTGTATCATCTTCGAGTCTTTGAGTATCTCTATGAGTCTCTGTATCATCTATGAGTCTCTGTGTATCATCTATGAGTCTCTGTGTATCATCTGCGAGTCTTTGAGTATCTCTATGAGTCTCTGTGTATCTCTATGAGTCTCTGTGTATCCCTATGAGTCTTTGTGTATCATCTATGAGTCTGTGTATCTCTATGAGTCTCTGTGTATCTCTATGAGTCTCTGTGTATCTCTATGGGTCTCTGTGTATCTATACGAGTCTCTGTGTATTTCTATGAGTCTCTGTGTTACTCTGAGTCTCTATGTATCTCTATGAGCCTCTGTGTATCTCTATGAGTCTCTGTGTATCTCTATGAGTCTCTGTGTATCATCTACAAGTCTCTGAGTCTCTGTGTATCTCTATGAGTCTTTGTGTATCTCTATGAGTCTCTGTGTATCTCTGAGTCTGTGTATCTCTATGAGTCTCTGTGTATCATCTACAAGTCTCTGAGTCTCTGTGTATCTCTATGAGTCTCTGTGTATCTCTATGAGTCTGTGTGTATCTCTATGAGTCTCTGTGTATCATCTACTGGGATTTCGTGTCGCTCTTCCTCCTCCGTCTCTGTGTAATGCACGCAAACCAAAGTGGCTTTGTTGTTGGCTCATTGTGCGGTCCAAAGCCTACTCCTAAAACTGGTTTGTCTTCAATGTACAGTACAGGATGGTCCACATGTCCTGTGCCCCCCTCCCCCCTCCCTTAGCATATTGAGAATTAAGACATGGTGAGATTTTTTTGATTGTTTGAAAAGCCACGTTTTTTTTCAATGCACGCACTTTTGCTTGCACTGCAAAAAGTAGATAGTATTTTTTTGTTGGATTCCCCCAGAATTGATCTAAGTTCACGTGCCGAATAAAATAAAAGTGGAGTGGCTTGCGCAAAAGAAGATTAAACGCGCCCGAAAGGAAACCAGCCACTTTTATTGAGGACATCAAGGTTGATCAATTCAAAATAATGCACTTTCTAAGTTTTGAGCGCCAACAAAAGTGTGTTGCATTGAAGAAAATAATAATCACGAGAAGCGGAAGAGGGCTTTATTTATACTCTCTGTGGCAATAAGAAAGTAATTGCGTTCAGATGTTCCAACACCAAAGAGACACCGTTTGCGAGGCATCGCCACGCCTGCATTGAGCACACACGCTGTATTTGTGGCCAAAATATGCAAACACAATAAGGAATAAATATATTTTTTTAAAAACTTTTTAAAAAACACGCTTTAATGAAATGTACCGTTCTAGTAATGGAAGAACTCCACGACTCCAGGAAGTGGCCCCGAAGCTTGCCACAACGTAAGGGGACCGTGGGCCAATTACAGCCAACGTCAGTTTACCGTGGACAAATAGACCCAAGCCGAAACATAACATATAATAAATAATGTTTAAAAATATAGATTTTTTATTTTGTAATGATAGAATCTAGTATTGTCATCAGTGTGACATAAGTATACTAAGTTTGCAGTCGATACCACATTGGGAAGTGGGTTACAATTGAGTTACAAGATTTGAGGATACAACAGACAGAGTGAGTTAATAAAAAGCGTGTAATAATAAAAAGGTGCTCTTATAATAATAATTATGATGATGAATACACGCATCGTTTTTGAAACCCATTGGCCTGCACCCGAGAGACAGCGGGCCGTGTCTATGGCCCAGTCTCACCACCGGCGCTAGGCCTCGGAGAACAAAGCCAGAAACGTCGAAGGGCAGTACAAGGGCAATGCAACGTATCACAAGCATTCATAGCTCGGGAAAGGGTAAATAAAAGTCCGTTGTTATATTTTGCGTCATTTCTATACGGGCAAACACAACAACAACAACAAAATTTCCCAAACGAAGCCGGAGGATTTATTCACGAATCTGGCCGTCGCCTGGTGAAGCCGGTTGTAATTACTGGCGAAACGTTGTACTTCAAATTGTAAATGTTGTGGATTTGCTCTCAAACACACAACCGGTGTAGAGCTGTACTCGTATACTACACTATACACTACACTACTATACACTACACTATGCACTACACTACTATACACTACACTATACACTACACTATGCACTACACTACTATACACTACACTATACACTACACTATACACTACATTACTATACACTACACTATACACTACACTACTATACACTACACTATACACTACACTATACACTACATTACTATACACTACACTATACACTACACTACTATACACTACACTATACACCACACTACTATACACTACTATGCACTACACTACTATACACTACACTATACACTACACTACTATACACTACACTACTATACACTATACTATACACTACACTATACACTACACTACTATACACTACACTACTATACACTACACTAGACACTACACTATACACTACACTATACACTACAATACACTACACTATACACTACACTATACACTACAATATCTCTGTGTCTCTCTGTGGCTCCTCTATGGGTTTCAATGTATCTCTACGAGTCTAGAAATCTCCGTGTATATCTGAGTCTCTGCAGTATCTCTGTGTACGAATGTATTTGAGTATGCATCTGTGTCTATGTATGTCGACGCATCTCCAGCGGGCTGCAGTGACGAGATGTTAACTACCTCGCCTGGTACACAGGAGGTCGTGGAGTTCGATTCCGACCCTGACGCCTGCTGCTGCTGCTGTATATTTGGAGTTGGCGGTGTCTCTCTCTCTCTCTCTCTCCCCGTGGTCACTGCGTGGATTTTCCTCCAGGTCCTGCGACTTCGAGTATTTAGCTTGCGACAAATGTTCAAGCGAAAAGCCACCGTGTTGGGGCTATCATTTGGGATGGCCAGGTCGCTTCTGCAAACAAAAACAGAGGGAGCTTTACAGCTCAGTGGGCCTTGCCCGTTAAAATAAACACATTCTCCTGCGTAGGGAGCTGGTAGGAACGTTGGGTTGCTCGGTCAATGGCCAGGGTCACACGGCGGCACCACCACGTGGTGTATTCCGCACAATATGCCCGACTGTGAGGGCGGGCACACGCCGGCGTGAGTAGGTTAAACGTTGAGTTTTATAAGGGCACCACGGGGTGACCAGCCCCTCCCCTCCCCACCCAGCCCCACCCCACCCACCCCCCACCCCACCCAGCCCCTCCTCACCCAGCCCCTCCCCACCCAGAACCACCCCACCCATTTCTGGATGCACGACGGACGGACGGACACAATAATCCCCCGTGGGCTGCTGGTGTAGTAACCAGGAGGTTCCTACCAGTAAAACAAATTGTATTAACTAGTTTAGTCCGTCTCCTGTATGGGTCTCGGTGTGTCTCTATGGGTTTACCAGTAATGCGACCGTCCGTCCCCTGGTTATTGTTTTCATTTTCCAATTCAAGAAAAACCACAAGAGATGAGATAAAGGCGACTGCAGCTGTGCTGTGGCTACTCTGCTGTTGGTGGTGGTGGCGGTGGTGGTGGTGGCGGTGGTGGTGGCGGTGGTTGTGGTGGCGGTGGTGGTGGTGGTTGTGGTGGCGGTGGTGGTGGTGGTGGCGGTGGTGGTTGTGGTGGTGGTGGCGGTGGTTGTGTGCCGCGCTTTGGAGGAGCGGTGGCGCAGTGGTCAGCGCACCGTGCTCACGATTCCGGCGAACCGAGTTCGATTCCCCAACAACACCAGCGGCGACTTTTTCTGTACCGGTCCAGGGCCCTCCAGCAAAGGTCGACTCAGCCTCAAATGAGCGCCTCTTGCGACGTGTACGAAACATCGCCGCTGGGGAGACAAAGGCGGCCGGGCGTGGTTCTGGCCACACAACCCCATCGCGTGCCACCGTGCCGGCCTTCACAGGTGCTACTCGCTAACAACACTTGCCCCGACAGTCTGCTACAGGCTACACGGGGGGACCTTTGTCTTGGTGGTGTTGGCCACCCACCCCCTTCGTGTGCCACCGTGCCGGCCTTCATAGGGTGCTGCTGCTGCTGCTCGCTAACAGCACTTGCCCCGACAGCCTGTTACAGGCTACACGGGAGCGGGGTTGAGGTGTCTTTATCTTTGGTTGTGAGCTCATCTGGAGTGGTGGAGGGGAGACTCCGTTGCAAGTTGCCTGCAGGAATGCGAGCCCTGACAAAATACTTTGGCATGAGGCTCATGCATATGCTAGAGTGCGTGCGCGCGCGTGCGTGGGTGGGTGGCGGTGGTGCAGCAAGTTGGCGCTGGGCCTCCGCCTAGGTCGACTCAGCCTCAAATGAGTACCTGGTGCGGTGTGTAGTGAAATCGTCGCCAGTGGGGAGACAAAGGCGGCCGAGCGTGGTGCTGGTCGCCCACCCCATCGTGTGCCGTGCCGGCCTTCACAGGTGCTGCTGGCTAACAGCACTTGCCCCTACAGTCTGTTAAGGCTACACGGGGGACCTTTGTCTTTGCTACCATTACCCATGCAATGTGGCTATGGGGTGGGCCGCGCCGGGAGGAGGAGGGGGTGGAGGGTGCGAAGCGGCCCAACCAACTCGTGGGTTCGAATCCGACAGGCCACCCTGGTCAATGTGAATCTGCGGTGCTGCGTGCTAACTCGTGTGCGTGGATTAAAATAACAAATATGAGCTGGGTCCAAATGTGCCAAAATCGGAAAAGGCACCTCGCGAGTTTCCCCCCAGAACCCCCCCCCCACCCTCCCACCCCACTACGCCTCCCCCCAAAATAATAATATGGACCAAGTCCCAATGAGGGCCGCCCTGGTTTGATATTCAGCACACTGCTGCCACCGCTGCCACCACCACCACCACCGCCACCACCACCACCACCGCTGCCACTACCACTGCCACCGCCACCACCACTGCCACCACCGCCACCACCGCCACCGCCACCACCACTGCCGCCACCACCACCGCCACCACCGCCACCACCACTGCTGCCACTGCCGCCACCACCACCACCGCCACCACCACCACTGCTGCCACCACCACCACCGCCACCACCACCGCCACCACCACCGCCACCACCACCGCTGCCACTGCCGCCAGCCTCTTTCACGGCGGACGTTAAAGATTCCCCGTGGCGTCGCTGGAAGCGAGCGATGCCACGGTGGTGCCACCGGTGTCAAGGGTTGACATGCACAGCAACAACAACAACAACAATTTAGTTGTTGCCAAATTTTGACCAAATCCCACCGCAACATCACTAATTTTGGGGGGTCTCACCAAAGACAAAAGGGAATCTCCCCCCACGCCCGCAGTGTAACCTTACCAGACTGTAGGGGCAAGTGCTGTTAGTGAGTAGCAGCACCTGTGGCACACGAGGGAGTGGGTGGCCAGCAACCACGCCCGGCCGCGACAGGTACTCATTTAAGGCAGAGTCGACCTCGGGGAGTCCCAGAAACGGTGCAGATAGCCGTCACTGGGTGTTGATCGTGAGCGGGAATCGAACTCCGGGTCGCCGGGTTTCGTAAACGCAGCGCGCTGACTGCTACACCACCGCTCCCCGCGGAGATCTCACCATACACAAGACAAAAATCCCCCCGTGTAGCCTTGAACAGACTGTCGGGGCAAGTGCCGTTAGCGAGTAGCAGCACCCTATGAAGGCCTCGCACCGTGGCACACGAGCGATGATAGCCTTGAGATAATTTAGATGATTTTGCTGCATCGAAAATGTCCCAAATGATGGGGCCCGATTTGTTGAGCGGCCATCATATTTGTGATGGCCAGGTGAGTTAATAGCCTCAGTTGGGGCTTTGCCTGGTAGGATGGTGGGATGGTTGAGTGTTGTTTTGTGTCTGCTTTTGGTGTGATGTGTTGACCTTTATTGTACTTTGCACCACTGTCGTGTTGTTTTGTAACTGTTTGTTGTTATTCTTGGTTCTTTGCGGTAAAGTCACGTAGAAGGGAAACAATAAAGTAATAAAAATATAAAACAATAAAATTCTCACGACGTTTCGACTGCAACACAAGCAATCATCATCAGGTGTGAGTGAAAACCACAGCAAGAAAATTTGAAAAAAGTGGCGTTTTTTTTAACGTTAGCACCACGGAGAGCGATTTGGCAGTTTGTTCAGATGGACGAGTCCATCTATGTTCGGAAAAGAGGAGGGGGGAGACGAAAATAATGGATGCGGTCTGAAAGCCACCGTAAGAGTGAACAATCAATTAAGACCCGAAATGGTTTATCAAATCCTTCCAATGATTGCTAAGCCAGTATCCATCTTCTCGGTTGAAATTGTCTCTGTGTTTGTATATGTGGATAGCCTCATGAACGAATCTCTCTCATGGTAGCCAGATGGCTTGCAAAGAACCTCTGTTTGTTGTTGTAACGTTCTTACCCCGTGCCCCGACTGGACATCCGAGAAAGAGAGCCGTGTTTATATACCACGTAGGCCTTCGCGACCAATATTGTCCCCAATGGATGTTTTGGGTGTTAGATCGCATAAATGTGTCATCATGATTGTAAATGTTTCCGGTTTCCTCTCTTAACACACAACCGGTGGAGTGGTGTACCAGTCACGAATCGGCCACGTTCTGTTCACGTGACACAACCTCACTAGTTGGCTGCGTCGGGTGGTGGCGGGGTTTAACGACACATTTATATGAACGCGATCTCACCCGAAAAACCTCTGATGGCCTGAAATGAAATGTATCGTTCCGGATGACCGCTGCAAAGTATGATCTTGAGTTTTGATTATAGTGTGCTGATCTTTAAAGGTGTATTGAACATTTTTTGTACTGCTACTGATACTCCTGCTGTTATGGAGTGACTCATGCAGCCAGCTATCGCTGCAAAGTTTGGTCGTACATGTTATGTGCATATCGTTTATTGTTAAATTTGAATCACAGTTCCTATGACCACTGTAACATTGCTTTTATGGCTTTATTTTGGTGATTTTGAAAACGTTTTGGTTTAGCCATGTTTGTTTGTTGTAGTACAGAGTTAGCCTGATAACTTTAATCTAAATTGTCTTATGGTTGTTATTGTTTGACTTGCATCCCACTGGGATTTTTGCAAACAGCGTTGAAATACGGCGCTTTTTTTCTGGAAGACTTTGCTGTGTTTTTCCTGGATTTTCTGTTGCGTGTAGTCACTTTAAGATGTTTTTTATTGTTCATGTTTTTTTGTTTGTTGCGGTTGCACAGGATTCAAGAGCCGAATGGCTCACAGGGCTATACCAAAATAAATGAAACTGAAAAACTGAAACTTACAGATTAAAATGTGGCCACGTCTCGCACCCACGCGCAGGAAGGGCATCTGCCACCCCCAGGGGGTGTAGCAGCGTGCAACGCACGTCAAGAGGGACCACCGCTTCAGATGCCGTTAAAAGATCTTCAATTTTCTATTTAAAGCTTTCGTGACTGCAATGATTAATCTTCTTTGGTTCTTTCGGTAAAGTCACGTAGAATGAGAATAAAATAATAAATTGATAAAATAAAATAACACAATAATATTCTCACCATATTCTCATATTGTTGTGTTATTTTATTTTATCAATTTATTATTTTATTCTCATTCTACGTGACTTTACCGAAAGAACCAAAGAAGATGAAAAGATCTTCACCTAAAGCTTTCGCGACTGCGGGAATTCATGTTCTTTGGGTCTTTCGGTGAAGTCACGTAGATAGAAAAAAATAATAAAAAAATAAAATAAAATAAAACACGACGTTTCGGTCACAACACAAAGCGATCGTCTTCACGCCCACCCCACCCCACCGACCCCCTACCCCCCCCCCCCCCCCCTACAAACATCTTCAACCGTGACATCACGTCGCCCATCCGTATTCATTAACCAGCGGACTCTACCACCTCACCCATACTGGAGGGGTGGGTGGGTGGGGGGTACCAATGCCGCCCTGCCGGGCTCACCTTTGCCCTGGCACGGACGAGTGAGAGTGGTCGAGCGGTGACGTCACGGGGGGGGCGTGGTTGGCACGGGCCAGAGATGATGGTAATGGGTGCAGCGGTGGTGGGAATGAGCAGACTGAGACACAGAGACACACACATAGACACACAGACAGATACACACAGAGACACACAGACACACACAAAGACACACAGACAGATACACACAGAGACACACAGACAGATACACACAGAGACACACAGACACATACACACAGAGACACACAGACAGATACACACAGAGACACAGACAGATACACACAGAGACACATAGACAGATACACACAGAGACACATAGAGACACACAGACAGATACACACAGAGACACACACAGAGACACACAGACAGATACACACAGAGACACATAGACAGATACACACAGACAGATACACACAGAGACACACAGACAGATAAACACAGAGACACACAGACAGATACACAAAGACACACAGACAGATACACACAGACAGATACACACAGAGACACACAGACAGATACACACAGAGACACACAGACAGAGACACACAGACAGATAGAGACACACAGACAGATACACACAGAGACACACAGACAGAGACACACAGACAGATAGACAGAGACACACAGACAGATACACACAGAGACACACAGACAGATACACACAGAGACACACAGACAGATACACACAGAGACACACAGACAGATACACACAGACAGACAGAGACACACAGAGACACACAGACAGATACACACAGAGACACATAGACAGATACACACAGAGACACACGGACATATACACACTGATTGAGACACACAGACAGATACACACAGAGACACAGAAAGATACACACAGAGACACACAGACAGATACACACAGAGACACACAGACAGATACACACAGAGAGACACAGACAGATATACACAGAGACACACAGACAGATACACACAGACAGATACACACAGAGACACACAGACAGATTCACACAGACAGACAGAGACACATAGACACACAGACAGATACACAGACGGACAAATGCACACTGATAGAGACACACAGACAGATACACACAGAGACACACAGACAGATACACACTGATTGAGACACACAGACAGATACACACAGAGACACAGAAAGATACACACAGAGACACACAGACAGATACACACAGAGACACACAGAGAGATACACACAGAGAGACACAGACAGATATACACACAGACAGATACACACAGAGACACACAGACAGATACACACAGAGACACACAGACAGATACACACAGACAGACAGAGACACAGAGACACACAGACAGATACACACAGAGACACACAGATACACACAGAGACACACAGAGAGATACACAGAGACACACAGACAGATACACAGAGACACACAGAGAGATACACACAAAGACACACAGACAGATACACACAGAGACATACAGACAGATACACACTGATAGAGACACACAGACAGGTAGAGACACACAGACAGAGACACACAGAAATACACAGATACACACAGAGACACACAGACAGATACACACAGACAGAGACACAGGGACACACAGAGACACACAGACAGATACACACAGAGACACACAGACAGATAGATACACACAGAGACACACAGATAAATACACACAGAGACACAGACAGATACACACAGAGACACACAGACAGATACACACTTGAGACACGCAGACAGATACAGACAGACAGATAGAGACACACACAGTGACACACAGACAGAGACACAGACAGATAGAGACACACATAGAGATACACACAGAGACACACAGACATACACACATAGACACACAAACAGATACACACAGACAGAGACACACACAGAGACACACAGACAGATACACACAGACAGATAGAGACACACACAGAGACACACAGACAGATACACATAGACAGATAGAGACACACACAGACACACAGACACAGACAGATAGAGACACACACAGAGACACACAGACAGATACACACAGACAGTTAGAGACACACAGACAGACAGATAGAGACACACACAGAGACACACAGACAGATACACACAGACAGAGACACACACACAGACACACAGACACAGACAGACAGAGACACACACAGAGCCACACAGACACAGACAGACAGATAGAGACACACACAGAGACACAGACAGATAGAGACACACAGACACAGACAGACAGAGACACACAGACAGATACACACAGACAGATAGAGACACACACAGAGACACACACACAGAGACACAGACAGATAGAGACACACACAGACACACAGAGACGCACAGACAGATACACAGATAGAGACACACACAGAGACACACAGACAGAGACACACACACAGAGACACAGACAGATAGAGACACACACAGAGACACACACACAGAGACACAGACAGATAGAGACACACAGAGACATAGATAGAGACACACACAGAGACACACAGACAGAGACACACAGAAACTCAGACAGAGACACACACAGAGACACACAGAGACACAGGCAGATAGAGACACACAGACACAGACAGACAGAGACACACACAGAGACACACACACAGAGACACAGACAGATAGAGACACACAGACACAGACAGACAGAGACACAGACAGATAGAGACACACACAGAGACACACACACAGAGACACAGACAGATAGAGACACACAGACAGAAACACAGACAGATAGAGACACACACAGAGACACACAGACAGAGACACAGATAGAGACACACACACAGACACAGACAGAGACACACACAGAGACACAGGCAGATAGAGACACACAGACACAGACAGACAGAGACACACACAGAGACACACACAGAGACACACAGAGACACAGGCAGATAGAGAGACACAGACAGATAGAGACACACACAGAGACACACAGACAGAGACACAGACAGATAGAGACACACACAGAGACACAGACAGATAGAGACACACCCAGAGACACACACACAGAGACACACACACAGACACAGACAGATAGAGACACACAGAGACACAGACAGAGACACACAGACACAGACAGACAGAGACACACACAGAGACACACACACACAGAGACACAGACAGATAGACACACACACAGAGACACAGACAGATGGAGACACACAGACAGAGACACAGATAGAGACACACACAGAGACACACACACAGAGACACAGACAGAGACACACACAGAGACACAGACAGATAGAGACACAGAGAGACACACACAGAGACACAGACAGATAGAGACACACACAGAGACACACACACAGAGACACAGACAGATGGAGACACACAGACAGAGACACAGATAGAGACACACACAGAGACACACACAGAGACACACAGAGACACAGGCAGATAGAGACACACAGACACAGACAGACAGAGACACACACAGAGACACACACACAGAGACACAGACAGATAGAGACACACAGACACAGACAGACAGAGACACAGACAGATAGAGACACACACAGAGACACACACACAGAGACACAGACAGATAGAGACACACAGACAGAGACACATATAGAGACACACACAGAGACACACAGACAGAGACACAGATAGAGACACACACACAGAGACACAGACAGAGACACACAGAGACACAGGCAGATAGAGACACACAGACACAGACAGACAGAGACACACACAGAGACACAGACAGATAGAGACAAACAGACACAGACAGACAGAGACACAGACAGATAGAGACACACACAGAGACACACACAGAGACACAGACAGATAGAGACACAGATAGAGACACACACAGAGACACAGGCAGATAGAGAGACACAGACAGATAGAGACACACACAGAGACACACAGACAGAGACACAGACAGATAGAGACACACACAGAGACACACAGACAGAGACACAGACAGATAGAGACACACAGAGACACAACAACAACCGCCATTCGCCACTAAGTGGCGGTGACGTCACCACGACGCTTGTGCCAGGCTATGTGCACACAGAGACACACACACAGAGACACACACAGATAGAGACACACAGAGACACAGACAGAGACACACAGACACAGACAGACAGACACACACAGAGACACACACACAGAGACACAGACAGATAGACACACACACAGACACACACACAGAGACACAGACAGATGGAGACACACAGACAGAGACACAGATAGAGACACACACAGAGACACACACACACAGACACAGACAGAGACACACACAGAGACACAGACAGATAGAGACACAGAGACACACACACAGAGACACAGACAGATAGAGACACACACAGAGACACACACACAGAGACACAGACAGATGGAGACACACAGACAGAGACACAGATAGAGACACACACAGAGACACACACACAGAGACACAGACAGATAGAGACACACAGACAGACAGAGACACACACACAGTCACAGACAGATAGAGACACACAGACAGATAGAGACACACACAGAGACACACACAGAGACACAGACAGATAGAGACACACACAGAGACACACAGAGACACAGACAGATAGAGACAGACAGACAGAGACACACACAGAGACACACACACAGAGACACAGACAGATAGAGACACACAGACAGAGACACACACACACACAGACACAGACAGATAGAGACACACAGACAGAGACACACACAGAGACACACAGAAAGATAGAGACACACAGAGACACACACACAGAGACACAGACAGATAGAGACACACAGACACAGACAGACAGAGACACACACAGAGACACATACACAGAGACACAGACAGATAGAGACACACAGACACAGACAGACAGACAGAGACACACACACAGACACACACACACAGAGACACAGACAGATAGAGACACACAGACAGAGAGACAGATAGAGACACACACAGAGACACACAGAGACACAGGCAGATAGAGACACACAGACAGAGACACACACAGAGACACATACACAGAGACACAGACAGATAGAGACACACACAGACACATTTCACTTGAAGAGTATTTGCCCGCTGCTATAAATATCCAACAGAACGATGATGATGATGATTGGGCCCACCTCGCTGAGCTGTAATTCGTGTTGGCCAGGGGGTCGCTTCTGAACAAACGAGCTTCACAGATAAGTGGGGCCTTACCTGGTGAAATAAAAGCGACAGTTCACATGCAACTTCTCGATTTCTCACGACACGGGACGAGAAATCTAGGACGTTGAATTTCTCAAATTATTCTCACCTTGCCTTTCAATAAGGGGCAGTCCATAAATGACGTCACGCACCTAGGGTGGAGGGGGCGGGGTCAGACATTTGTGACGATGCGTGACGAGGGGAGGGGGGGGGTGGTTTGAGAAATGTGACGTCACATCAAAATGCAGCAACTTTAAATAAATTATAGGCAAACACGTTCTACTTAATTAAATATACTTTTTTTTATTATAAATGTTTTCTCCTACAACATCAGAGTGCAGCGCCACATTAAATACGCACTACAAAGTGACG
Source organism: Petromyzon marinus (assembly GCF_048934315.1). Taxonomy (NCBI): domain Eukaryota; kingdom Metazoa; phylum Chordata; class Hyperoartia; order Petromyzontiformes; family Petromyzontidae; genus Petromyzon; species Petromyzon marinus. Next base: position 6,694,609 of record NC_133731.1, on the reverse strand, counting down.
ATAGTTTAAAGCGATTTGAAGCGTGTTTTATATATTTTTTGGGGGGGGGGCGGAGGGGGGCAGAGCTTTGTGACGTCATATTTGAGGGGGGGGGGGTCTGACTTTTTGTGACGCCGTGTGACGACGAGGAGGAGGGGGGGGGGGGGTCAAAAATCGCGTGACGTCATTTACGGACGGCCCCCTAACGCTACGCGTCCTTAAACAAGGTGGGCTGGGGGGGAAAATACGAGGCGACGTTTCGGGAAATGGCCCTTCTTCATCACTCAATGAAGTGAAAGTGATTTGTTTTTAATAAAAAAACAAACCGCGCACAGCAGCACGAGCTGCAGCATTGTCCCGCCTGCTGAACAAAAACAACCCCCCCCCCCCCCCTGCCCCCCCCTGCCCCCCCCCACTGGGCAGGGGGAACCCCCTCCCGCGAAGAAATAAAGAGTCTCGAGACCGATAAAATAAAATAACACAGTAATATTCTCACGACGTTTCGGCCACAACACAAGCGGCCTTCATCAGGTGAAGGGACGAGACTGTCTGGAGGACAGCGCTGGAGCGAAAAAGCCACGCTCAGATCGCGACCTTTAAGCTGTGTGAGAAGAAACAAAGCGCCTTGACAAAGGAATTAGCATAGAATTTAGCATTGAAATAGCTGAGTGATTAGCTTGTGACTGGTCACAGAAATGGCTATGTTAAAGTTAAAGCATACACATCCGCAGAGGCACCCCTTGACAAAGGAATTAGAATAGAATTTAGCATTGAAATAGCTAAGTTAAAGCATACACATCCGCAGAGGCACCCCTTGACAAAGGAATTAGCATATAATTTAGCATTGAAATAGCTAAGTTAAAGCATACACATCCGCAGAGGCACCCCTTGACAAAGGAATTAGCATATAATTTAGCATTGAAATAGCTGAGTGATTAGCTTGTGACTGGTCACAGAAATGGCTATGTTAAAGTTAAAGCATACACATCCGCAGAGGCACCCCTTGACAAAGGAATTAGAATAGAATTTAGCATTGAAATAGCTAAGTTAAAGCATACACATCCGCAGAGGCACCCCTTGACAAAGGAATTAGCATATAATTTAGCATTGAAATAGCTAAGTTAGAGCATACACATCCGCAGAGGCACCCCTTGACAAAGGAATTAGCATAGAATTTAGCATTGAAATAGCTAAGTTAAAGCATACACATCCGCAGAGGCACCCCTTGACAAAGGAATTAGCATATAATTTAGCATTGAAATAGCTGAGTGATTAGCTTGTGACTGGTCACAGAAATGGCTATGTTAAAGTTAAAGCATACACATCCGCAGAGGCACCCCTTGACAAAGGAATTAGAATAGAATTTAGCATTGAAATAGCTAAGTTAAAGCATACACATCCGCAGAGGCACCCCTTGACAAAGGAATTAGCATATAATTTAGCATTGAAATAGCTAAGTTAGAGCATACACATCCGCAGAGGCACCCCTTGACAAAGGAATTAGCATAGAATTTAGCATTGAAATAGCTAAGTTAAAGCATACACATCCGCAGAGGCACCCCTTGACAAAGGAATTAGCATATAATTTAGCATTGAAATAGCTAAGTTAGAGCATACACATCCGCAGAGGCACCCCTTGACAAAGGAATTAGCATAGAATTTAGCATTGAAATAGCTAAGTTAAAGCATACACATCCGCAGAGGCACTCCTTGACAAAGGAATTAGCATATAATTTAGCATTGAAATAGCTAAGTTAGAGCATACACATCTGCAGAGGCACCCCTTGACAAAGGAATTAGCATAGAATTTAGCATTGAAATAGCTAAGTTAAAGCATACACATCCGCAGAGGCACCCCTTGACAAAGGAATTAGCATATAATTTAGCATTGAAATGGCTAAGTTAAAGCATACACATCCGCAGAGGCACCCCTTGACAAAAAAATTAGCATAGAATTTAGCATTGAAATAGCTAAGTTAAAGCATACACATCCGCAGAGGCACCCCTTGACAAAGGAATTAGCTTTAAATCGAAATTTAGTCTCGAAACTCTGAACTCGAGAAACTATTTTTGTTTTTAATATTTTGGCAGGCGAGACCCCGCCGAGATGCTACGCAGAAGCGGCCTGGCCATCGCAAAATGATAGCTCAACGAAGTGGGCTTACCACCACCATCATCATAATCAGCGTCAGCGTCACCACGTGGAAACGTGTTGCGATCGACACGCCCGTAGCTGTTTGTTCGTTATTTCTTGTTATTTTCCCTTTGAACCTATCGACGTGACTTTACCCGCAGACCCAAGGAGACGTCGAGCAGCAGACGAATACTCGGAACGCGCGTGCTCGAAACTTGGGAGGGAAACACCGGAGCAGGATTCAGAAACAAAATTCGACGCGATCACGGGAAGAGAGAGAGAGAGAGAGAGAAACCGGAAAAAAAACTCCAAATATACAGCAGCAGCAGGTGTCAGGGGTCAGGATCGAACCCACGACCTCCTGCGTACCGGGCGAGGTAGTTAACATCTCCTAGCCACCACGGTGGTGATGATGAGAGAGAGACAAGCAGACTCCAAATATACAGCAGCAGCAGGCGTCGGGGTCAGGATAGAACCCACGACCTCCTGTATACCAGGCGAGGTAGTTAACATCTCATAGCCACCGTGATGATGATGATGAGAGACGCAAACTTCAAATCTACAGCAGGCGTCGGGGTCAGGATCGAACCCACGACCTCCTGTATACCAGGCGAGGTAGTTAACATCTCATAGCCACCGTGATGATGATGAGAGAGATGCAAACTTCAAATCTACAGCAGCAGGCGTCGGGGTCAGGATCGAACCCACGACCTCCTGTATACCAGGCGAGGTAGTTAACATCTCATAGCCACCGTGATGATGATGATGATGATGAGAGACACAAACTTCAAATCTACAGCAGCAGGCGTCGGGGTCAGGATCGAACCCACGACCTCCTGTATACCAGGCGAGGTAGTTAACATCTCATAGCCACCGTGATGATGATATGAGAGAGACACGCAAACTCCAAATAAACAGCAGCAGGCGTCGGGGTTAGGATCGAGCCCACGACCTCCTGTACACCAGGCGAGGTAGTTAACATCTCATAGCCACCACGGTGGTGATGATGAGAGATGCAAACTTCAAATCTACAGCAGGTGTCAGGGGTCAGGATCGAACCCACGACCTCCTGTACACCAGGCGAGGTAGTTAACATCTCATAGCCACCGTGGCGTCCTACGCTCTGGCCTAGGGGCACTCCCAGCGGCAGAGCCGCTGTCTCTGCGTGGCACGGCAGCTTCGCTAAGAAGACGCTGACCCCGGTGGCACACAATGGCTCCACTCTTGTTAGTCTATGGGTCTCTGTGTGAGTGTATAGGTCTCTGTGTGAGTGTATGGGTCTCTGTGTGAGTCTATGGGTCTCTACGTGAGTCTATGGGTCTCTGTGTGAGTCTATGGGTCTCTGTGTGAGTCTATGGGTCTCTGTGAGTATTTGAGTCTATGGGTCTCTGTGTGAGTCTATGGGTCTCTACGTGAGTCTGTGGGTCTCTGTGTGAGTCTATGGGTCTCCGTGTGAGTCTATGGGTCTCTGTGTGAGTCTTTGGGTCTCTGTGTGAGTTTATGGGTCTCTGTCTGAGTCTGTGGGTCTCTGTGTGAGTCTATGGGTCTCTGTGAATCTATGGGTCTCTCTGTGAGTCTGTGGGTCTCTATGTGAGTTTATGGGTCTCTGTGTGAGTTTATAGGTCTCTGTGTGAGTCTATGGATCTCTGTGTGAATCTATGGGTCTCTGTGTGAGTCTATGGGTCTCTAGGTGAGTCTATGGGTCTCTGTGTGAGTCTATGGGTCTCTGTGTGAGTCTTTGGTTCTCTGTGTGAGTCTATGGGTCTCTGTGTGAGTCTATGGGTCTCTCTGTGAGTTTCTTGGTCTCTTTGTGAGTCTATGGGTCTCTGTGTGAGTCTATGGGTCTCTGTGTGAGTCTTTGGGTCTCTGTGTGAGTCTTTGGGTCTCTGTGTGAGTTTATGGGTCTCTGTCTGAGTCTGTGGGTCTCTGTGTGAGTCTATGGGTCTCTGTGAATCTATGGGTCTCTCTGTGAGTCTGTGGGTCTCTATGTGAGTTTATGGGTCTCTGTGTGAGTTTATAGGTCTCTGTGTGAGTCTATGGGTCTCTGTGTGAGTCTATGGGTCTCTGTGTGAGTCTATAGGTCTCTACGTGAGTCTATGGGTCTCTGTGTGAGTCTATGGGTCTCTGTGAGTCTATGGGTCTCTCTGTGAGTTTCTTGGTCTCTTTGTGAGTTCATGGGTCTCTGTGTGAGTCTACGGGTCTCTGTGCGAGTCTATGGGTCTCTGCGTGAGTCTATGGGTTTCTGCGTGAGTATATCTAGACGATGATTTGAAACTGGCATAGCTGCCCCGTGGCTTCCTAATATCGGAAGGGAAGAGAGCGTTCCAGACGGCCGCGGTGACCACCACTGTCTGTGTTTGATGGCTCAGCCAAAAGCCGCTCCTGCTGCTGCTACTGCAGCGGGGATGAAGGTCGGAGTGACGATTATCTGAACCGGTCCTGGGCCTCCCCTAGGTCGACTCAGCCTCAAATGAGTACAAGGTGCGGTGCGTAAACATCGCCACGGGTGAAACAAAGGCGGCCGGGCGTGGGTGTTGGCCACCCACCCCGTCGTGTGCCGTGCCGGCCTTCATAGGTGCTGCTACTCGCTAACAGCACTTGCCCTGACAGTCCGTTGCAGGCTACACGGGGGAAACTTTGTCTGTGTCTGTGTATTGGCCGTGCGTGACGCGCAATCCCCCCGTACCTGGGCGCATCTCAGGTGCTGGGGCGGTCCCGTCACATCCCACGTCCAAGGTGCCGCCCACCCACCACCGCCCACCCACCCACCACCCACCCACCACCCACCCACCACGTTGACTCCTCACCTCGTCTCGCCACACCTGCCGTGGGAGAGGACAACTCTGTCGGCTGCTCGCTCCTCACCTGCCCCGCGACCGACTTCTCCATCACAACAGGTAAAAGTGTCGCCCAGAAGCGGGCACTCACCTGTGTGTACATCAGTGTGTGTCAGTGTGTGTGTCAGTGTGTGTCAGTGTGTGTGTCAGTGTGTGTGTGTGTCAGTGTGTGTGTGTGTCAGTGTGTGTGTGTGTCAGTGTGTGTCAGTGTGTGTGTGTGTCAGTGTGTGTGTGTGTCAGTGTGTGTGTGTGTGTCAGTGTATGTGTTAGTGTGTGTGTGTCAGTGTGTGTGTGTCAGTGTGTGTGTGTCAGTGTGTGTGTGTCAGTGTGTGTGTCAGTGTGTGTGTCAGTGTGTGTGTCAGTGTGTGTGTGTCAGTGTGTGTGTGTGTCAGTGTGTGTGTGTCAGTGTGTGTATTAGTGTGTGTGTGTGTCAGTGTGTGTGTGTGTCAGTGTGTGTGTCAGTGTGTGTGTGTGTCAGTGTGTGTGTGTGTCAGTGTGTGTGTGTGTCAGTGTGTGTCAGTGTGTGTGTGTGTCAGTGTGTGTGTGTGTCAGTGTGTGTGTGTGTGTCAGTGTATGTGTTAGTGTGTGTGTGTCAGTGTGTGTGTGTCAGTGTGTGTGTGTCAGTGTGTGTGTCAGTGTGTGTGTCAGTGTGTGTGTCAGTGTGTGTGTGTCAGTGTGTGTGTGTGTCAGTGTGTGTGTGTCAGTGTGTGTATTAGTGTGTGTGTGTGTCAGTGTGTGTATTAGTGTGTGTGTGTGTCAGTGTGTGTGTGTGTCAGTGTGTGTGTCAGTGTGTGTGTGTCAGTGTGTGTGTGTGTCAGTGTGTGTGGGTGTGTCAGTGTGTGTGTGTCAGTGTGTGTGTGTGTCAGTGTGTGTGTGTCAGTGTGTGTGTGTGTGTCAGTGTGTGTGTGTCAGTGTGTGTGTGTCAGTGTGTGTATATCAGTGTGTGTGTGTGTGTCAGTGTGTGTGTGTGTCAGTGTGTGTGTCAGTGTGTGTGTGTATCAGTGTGTGTGTCAGTGTGTGTGTGTGTCAGTGTGTGTGTCAGTGTGTGTGTGTGTCAGTGTGTGTGTCAGTGTGTGTGTGTCAGTGTGTGTGTGTCAGTGTGTGTGTGTATATCAGTGTGTGTGGGTGTCAGTGTGTGTTAGTGTGTGTGTGTGTGTCAGTGTGTGTGTCAGTGTGTGTGTGTGTGTGTGTCAGTGTGTGTGTTAGTGTGTGTGTTAGTGTGTGTGTGTGTGTCAGTGTGTGTGTCAGTGTGTGTGTCAGTGTGTGTGTGTGTGTGTCAGTGTGTGTGTTAGTGTGTGTGTGTATCAGTGTGTGTGTTAGTGTGTGTGTGTCAGTGTGTGTGTCAGTGTGTGTGTGTGTCAGTGTGTGTGTTAGTGTGTGTGTGTGTCAGTGTGTGTGTGTCAGTGTGTGTGTCAGTGTGTGTGTGCCAGTGTGTGTGTCAGTGTGTGTGTGTCAGTGTGTGTGTGTCAGTGTGTGTGTGTGTGTCAGTGTGTGTGTGTCAGTGTGTGTGTGTGTGTCAGTGTGTGTGTCAGTGTGTGTGTGTGTCAGTGTGTGTGTCAGTGTGTGTGTGTCAGTGTGTGTGTGTGTCAGTGTGTGTGTGTCAGTGTGTGTGTGTCAGTGTGTGTGTCAGTGTGTGTGTGTCAGTGTGTGTGTCAGTGTGTGTGTCAGTGTGTCAGTGTGTGTGCGTGTCAGTGTGTGTGTCAGTGTGTGTGTGTCAGTGTGTGTGTGACTTGTGACTTATGGGGAGCGGTAGTGTAGCGGTTAGCGCGCTACGCTGTGGTACGAACCTGGCGACCCGGGTTCGATTCCCGCTCACGGCGAACACCAGTGACGATTATCTGAACCGGTCCCGGGCCTCCCCTAGGTCGACTCAGCCTCAAATGAGTACCTGGTGCGGTGTGTAAACATCGCCACTGGGGAGACAAAGGCGGCCGGGCGTGGTGCTGGCCACCCACCCCCTCGTGTGCCGTGCCGACCTTCACAGGTGCTGCTCGCTAACAGCACTTGCCCCTACAGTCCGTTACAGGCTACACGGGGGATCTTTGTTACTGTTGTTGTTGTTGTGAGTTCGCCGATCTCGTCTCGAAGGGAGTCGATTCCGCAGATTGTTGTTGACGTCGGGCTCGTGTTACCCATCTGTGCGGATTTATTAGCGTGCGGTTAAACTTCCCCACTCCAACCCCCCCATGATGAGTTGCAAGAGGAATCCGATGAGCTGTGAAGCTCCTTCTCCCGCAGACGTCCAGTGGAAGGCACGGGGTCTGAACATCGCAACGAACGCGAAACATATTCTCGTGGTTCTCTCGGTAAAGTCACTCGGATGGAAAATATGTAAATAAAATGAAATTAAAATTCACCGAAAGAACCGGGAATATGAATTCCTGCAGTCACGAAAGTTTTAAGTGAAGATAGCCCAAAAAAAAACACGCACACACACACACAGACACGATAGGAGTGCAGAGTAGGGTAAAGGTAAGAAAAATTTCACTTTAAAAGTAACTTAGTAGACTTCAACTGAACGTCGTCCTTGCTTATTTTGAGCAGGTCCAGTGAGCTAACGTGGCTGCCTTGTTAGAAGCGACAGTGGTTCAACAATGGGCGTCCAGGCGAAGTGTCCGATCGTCGCGATCGCGTGGAAATGTGTGGGCCGCGGACGAACAACAACAAACACAACAACAACAACAAACACGACAACAACAACAAACACGACAACAACAACAAACACAACAACAACAAACACGACAACAACAACAAACACAACAACAACAACAAACACAACAACAAACACGACAACAACAACAAACACGACAACAACAACAACAAACACAACAACAAACACGACAACAACAACAAACACAACAACAACAAACACGACAACAACAACAACAAACACAACAACAACAACAAACACGACAACAACAACAAACACAACAACAACAAACACGACAACAAACACGACAACAACAAACACGACAACAACAACAAACACAACAACAACAAACACAACAACAAACACTACAACAACAACAAACACGACAACAACAAACACGACAACAACAAACACGTCAACAACAACAAACACAACAACAAACACGACAACAACAAACACGACAACAACAAACACAACAACAACAACAAACACGACAACAACAAACACGACAACAACAAACACAACAACAACAAACACGACAACAACAAACACGTCAACAACAACAAACACAACAACAACAAACACAACAACAACAAACACAACAACAAACACGACAACAACAACAACCACAACAACAATAAACACGACAACAACAACAAACACAACAACAACAAACACAACAACAACAAACACAACAACAAACACAACAACAAACACAACAACAAACACGACAACAACAACAAACACAACAACAAACACGACAACAACAACAAACACAACAACAATAAACACGACAACAACAACAAACACAACAACAACAAACACAACAACAACAAACACAACAACAAACACAACAACAAACACAACAACAAACACGACAACAACAACAAACACGACAACAACAAACACGACAACAACAACACAACAACAACAAACACAACAACAACAAACACTACAACAACAACAAACACGACAACAACAACAACAAACACGACAACAACAACAAACACAACAACAAACACGACAACAACAAACACAACAACAACAAACACAACAACAACAAACACAACAACAACAACAAACACAACAACAACAAACACAACAACAAACACAACAACAACAAACACAACAACAAACACGACAACAACAACAAACACGACAACAACAAACACGACAACAACAAACACAACAACAAACACGACAACAAACACAACAACAAACACAACAACAACAAACACAACAACAACAAACACAACAACAACAAACACAATAACCACAACAAACACAACAACCACAACAAACACAACAACAACAGACACAACAACAACAAACACGACAACAACAAACACAACAACCACAACAAACACAACAACCACAACAAACACAACAACAACAAACACAACAACAACAAACACGACGATCTTCCTTGGAGCTCCCTTTGAACACCCTTGTGCAGCACAGGTAACACCTGTAACAGGTAACACCTGTAACAGGTAACACCTGTGACAGGTAACACCTGTAACAGGTAACACAGCACAGGTAACACCTGTAACAGGTAACACCTGTGACAGGACAGGTAACACCTGTCACAGGTGTTACCTGTGACAGGTGTTACCTGTTACAGGTGTTACCTGTTATCTGTTACAGGTAACACCTGTCACAGGTAACACCTGTGACAGGTAACACCTGTTACAGGTAACACCTGTAACAGGTAACACCTGTCACAGGTAACACCTGTAACAGGTAACTCCTGTAACAGGTGTTACCTGTGCAGCACAGGTGTAACAGGTAACACCTGTAACAGGTAACACTTGTGCAGCACAGGTGTAACAGGTAACACCTGTGACAGGTAACACCTGTGACAGGTAACACTTGTGACAGGTAACACCTGTAACAGGTAACACTTGTGCAGCACAGGTGTAACAGGTAACACCTGTAACAGGTAACACCTGTAACAGGTAACACCTGTGCAGCACAGGTAACACCTGTTACAGGTAACACCTGTAGCAGGTAACACCTGTGATAGGTAACACCTGTAATAGGTAACACTTGTAACAGGTAACACCTGTAACAGGTAACACCTGTGACAGGTAACACCTGTAACAGGTAACACCTGCTCCTCAACAAATCTGTCTGTCGCCTAATGATGCCGGTTGTAATTACTGGCGAAACGTCGTTCTTCAGATCGTAAATGTCGTGGATTTGCTCTCCAACACACAACCGGTGGTGCTGTACTCGTCACGAATCGGCTACGTTCTGCTCACGTGACAAACTCTCGCTAGTTGTGCTGTGTCGGGTGGTGGCGGGTTTAGCGACACATTTATTTATTTTCGCGATCTAACCCAAAATAAAACCCTGTTTTGTGGGGGAGGTGGGGGAGGGGGGGAATGCTCCCATAGATATTGTATATTCATTTGTCTTTTAGATAAGGCTTATTTAAAAAAAACGAAGTTTCAGAGAACGAAATGGGGTGCCACTCGACATCTCGACCAGCCCGATTGATCGCGAACGCCTTCGCGTTAGACCCGTCACCTGTACGTCGACTACACAGGTGACAGCGGACACCAAACTATAAACAGTTTTATATTTTATTTTGTTTTGACCAGGTAAGGCCCCACGGAGCTGCCACGTTGCTCATTTCTCAAATGCCACCTGGCCGTCACAAAATTATAGCTCAACAAGGTGGCGGCAGCTCGTCGTCATCATCGTCGTCATCGTCGTCGTCATCATCGTCGTCATCGTCGTCATCGTCGTCGTCATCATCATCGTCGTCATCTCATCATCGTCGTCATCATTATCATCATCGTCGTCGTCATCGTCACGTGGACATTTACAGGAGCAGCCAAAGACTCTAAACGCGTGGTGACGCCGGTTCTAAATGTGGAGGGGGGAAAACTCGAGGAGGACCCGGAGAAAAATCCACGCGAACACGGGGAGAGAGAGAGAGAGACACGCAGACTCTAAATATACAGCAGCAGCAGCAGCAGGCGTCGGGATCGAACCCACGACCTCCTGTGTACCAGGCGAGGTAGTTAACATCTCATAGCCACCGTGATGATGATGAGAGAGAGAGAGAGAGACACCCAAACTCCAAATATACAGCAGCAGGCGTCGGGGTCGGGATCGAACCCACGACTTCCTGTACACCAGGCGAGGTGGTCAACATCTCTGCCACTCACAGCTGATCACGTGTTGGGCATCGGTCTGCGCCGGTTTGGTTATTTTGGTTTTTGATCCCCCCCCCCCGGTCTCGGTGTTAGCCCTGGTGTTAGTTGGGGTGTTAGGCCGGGTGTTGGTTGGGGTGTTAGGCCGGGTGTTGGTTGGGGTGTTAGCCCTGGTGTTGGTTGGGGTGTTAGGCCGGGTGTTGGTTGGGGTGCTAGGCCGGGTGTTGGTTGGGGTGTTAGCCCTGGTGTTGGTTGGGGTGTTAGGCCGGGTGTTGGTTGGGGTGCTAGGCCGGGTGTTGGTTGGGGTGTTAGCCCTGGTGTTGGTTGGGGTGTTAGGCCGGGTGTTGGTTGGGGTGCTAGGCCGGGTGTTGGTTGGGGTGTTAGCCCTGGTGTTGGTTGGGGTGTTAGCCCTGGTGTTGGTTGGGGTGTTAGGCCGGGTGTTGGTTGGGGTGTTAGGCCTGGTGTTGGTTGGGGTGTTAGGCCGGGTGTTGGTTGGGGTGTTAGGCCGGGTGTTGGTTGGGGTGTTAGGCCTGGTGTTGGTTGGGGTGTTAGGCCTGGTGTTGGTTGGGGTGTTAGCCCTGGTGTTGGTTGGGGTGTTAGGCCTGGTGTTGGTTGGGGTGTTAGGCCGGGTGTTGGTTGGGGTGTTAGGCCGGGTGTTGGTTGGGGTGCTAGGCCGGGTGTTGGTTGGGGTGCTAGGCCGGGTGTTGGTTGGGGTGTTAGCCCTGGTGTTGGTTGGGGTGTTAGCCCTGGTGTTGGTTGGGGTGTTAGGCCGGGTGTTGGTTGAGGTGTTAGCCCTGGTGTTGGTTGGGGTGTTAGCCCGGTGTTGGTTGGGGTGTTAGGCCGGGTGTTGGTTGGGGTGCTAGGGCGGGTGTTGGTTGGGGTGTTAGGCCGGGTGTTGGTTGGGGTGTTAGGCCGGGTGTTGGTTGGGGTGTTGGTCTAGGACTCTAGGTGTTAGTTCGAGTTCTGGGTTGGGTGTTGGTCTGGGTGTTAGTTCGAGTGCTGGTTAGGGTGTTGGCCTGATTGTTTGGGCGTTAGCCTCGCTTCTATCCCTGCTCGTGTACTCGGCTTGGGTGTTGTCATGCGCTGTGTTTGTGTTCAGCCTGGACTATCGTATTGCAATTGGCTGACGTGTGCGTGTGTGTGTGCGTGTTTGTGTGTGCGTGTGTGTGTGCGCGTGTGTGTGTGCGTGTGTGTGTGTGCGTGTGTGTGTGTGTGCGTGCGTGTGTGTGTACGTGCGTGTGTGTGTACGTGCGTGTGTGTGTACGTGCGTGTGTGTGTGTGCGTGCGCATGTGCGCTACGAACCTGGCGGCCCGGGTCCGATTCCCGCTCACGGCCAACACCACCAATGACGATTATCTAAACCGGTCCTGGGCCTCCCCTAGGTCGACTCAGCCTCAAATGGGTACCCGGTGCGATGTGTAAACATCGCCGCTGGGGAGACAAAGGCGGCCGGGCGTGGTGTTGGCCACCCGCCCCGTCGTGTGCCGTGCCGGCCTTGCCCCTACAGTCTGTTAAGGCTATACGGGGGAACTTTGTCTTTGTGCGCGTGCGCGCGTGCGTGCGCGTCGATCGTTCACGGCCGTCGAAGTCACGTGACTCTCTCCCACGGCCGACGCGAAGGCGAGACGCGTGAATGGGTCGCGTCTCTGGCCCGACGGCCTCTCTCTGGCCCGACGGCCTCTCTCTGGCCCGACGGCCTCTCTCTGGCCCGGGGCTCACACGCCGAGACCTCAGCGGTGTTCTCCGAGACCGCCCGATTCAACTCCCCGTGCCTTCTCGTGGGGGGGCGGGGGTGGGGTGCTCGCTGCTGCTGCTGCTGTCACCATCCTAGAGTCTCGCCCAGATCCCGAGGAACGTCGTCGCCGCCGCCGCTGCTGCTGTGCGAACAGCGTGGGGCAACACAGACGTCCAGAATACAGTCTCCCTCGCTCAGACCCAAACATCATCATCGTCGCACCTCCTCCTGGCTTTGAAATTCTTCCTCCTCCTGGCTTTGAAATTCCTCCTCCTCCTGGATTTGAAATTCCTCCTCCTTCTGGCTTTGAAATACCTCCTCCTCCTGGCTTTGAAATTCCTTTCTCCTGGATTTGAAATTCATTTCTCTTGGCTTTGAAATTCCTCCTCCTGGCTTTGAAATTCCTCCTCCTAGCTTTGAAATTCCTCCTGCTGGCTTTGAAATTCCTCCCCTCCTGGCTTTGAAATTCCTCCTCCTGGCTTTGACATCTCTCATCCTCCCCCTCGAAGTCACTCCTAGTGGAAGCATCAACCGCATCATCATCATCAGAACATCACCACAGGCCGATGCTGCTGCTGCTGCTGTACCACATCTCCTCCATGTATGGAACATTAAAAGACACGGACCACAGCGGTGTGCGATTGTGGCCACGCAGCCCGAAACTACGGACCCTATAGTAAACCCGTACACTCGTAGAGATACACAGATACTCATAGAGATACACAGAGACCCATAGAGATACACAGATACTCATAGAGATACACAGATACCCATAGAGATACACAGAGACTCATAGAGATACACAGAGACCCATAAAGATACACAGATACCCATAGAGATACACAGAGACTCATAGAGATACACAGAAACCCATAGAGGTACACAGAGACTCAGAGATACACAGAGACTCATAGAGATACACAGAGACTCATAGAGATATACAGAGACACAAAGAGATACACAGATACCCATAGAGATACACAGATACCCATAGAGATACACAGAGACTCATAGAGATACACAGAGACCCATAGAGATACACAGAGACTCATGGAGATACACAGAGACCCATAGAAATACACAAATACCCATAGAGATACACAGAGACTCATAGAGATACACAGAGACCCATAGAGATACACAGATACCCATAGAGGTACATAGAGACTCAGAGATACACAGAGACTCATAGAGATACACAGAGACTCATAGAGATACACAGAGACACAAAGAGATACACAGATACCCATAGAGATACACAGATACCCATAAAGATACACAGAGACTCATAGAGATACACAGAGACCCATAGAGATACACAGAGACTCATGGAGATACACAGAGACTCATAGAGATACACAGAGACCCATAGAGATACACAGAGACTTGTAGAGATACACAGAGACTCATAGAGATACACAGAGACCCATAGAGATACACAGATACCCATAGAGATATACAGAGACCCATAGCGATACACAGAGACTCGTAGAGATACACAGAGACTCATAGAGATACACAGAGACCCATAGAGATACACAGAGACCCATAGAGATACACAGAAACTCATAGAGATACACAGATACCCATAGAGGTACACAGAGACTCATAGAGATACACAGAGACCCATAGAGATACACAGAGACTCAGAGATACACAGAGACCATAGAGATAGACAGAGACTCGTAGAGATACACAGAGACTCATAGAGATACACAGAGACCCATAGAGATACACAGAGACCCATAGAGATACACAGAGACTCATAGAGATACACAGAGACTCATAGAGATACACAGATACCCATAGAGATACACAGAGACTCATAGAGATACACAGATACCCATAGAGATACACAGATACCCATAGAGGTACACAGAGACTCATAGAGATACACAGAGACCCATAGAGATACACAGAGACTCATAGAGATACACAGAGACCCATAGAGATACACAGAGTCTCGTAGAGATACACGGAGACTCATAGAGATACACAGAGACCCATAGAGATACACAGAGACCCATAGAGATACACAGAGACTCATAGAGATACACAGAGACTCATAGAGATACACAGATACCCATAGAGATACACAGAGACTCATAGAGATACACAGATACCCATAGAGATACACAGAGACCCATAGAGATACACAGAGACTCGTAGAGATACACAGAGACTCATAGAGATACACAGAGACCCATAGAGATACACAGAGACTCATAGAGATACACAGAAACCCATAGAGATACACAGATACCCATAGAGATACACAGATACCCATAGAGATACACAGAGATTCATAGAGATACACAGAGACCCATAGAGATACACAGAGACTCATGGAGATACACAGAGACTCATAGAGATACACAGAGACCCATAGAGATACACAGCGACCCATAGAGATACACAGATAACAATAGAGATACACAGAGACCCATAGAGATACACAGAGACCCATAGAGATACACAGATACCCATAGAGATACACAGATACCCATAGAGGTACACAGAGACCCATAGAGATACACAGATACCCATAGAGGTACACAGATACCCATAGAGGTACACAGAGACCCATAGAGATACACAGAGACCCATAGAGATACACAGAGACTCATAGAGATACACAGATACCCACAGAGGTACACAGAGACTCATGGAGATACACAGAGACTCATAGAGATACACAGATACCCATAGAGATACACAGAGACCCATAGAGATACACAGAGACTCATAGAGATACACAGATACCCATAGAGATACACAGATACCCATAGAGATACACAGATACCCATAGAGGTACACAGAGACTCATAGAGATACACAGATACCCATAGAGATACACAGAGACCCATAGAGATACACAGAGACTCATAGAGATACACAGATACCCATAGAGGTACACATAGAGTCATAGAGATACACAGAGACTCATAGAGATACACAGATACCCATAGAGATACACAGATACCCATAGAGGTACACATAGAGTCATAGAGGTACACAGATACCCATAGAGGTACACAGATACCCATAGAGGTACACATAGAGTCATAGAGATACACAGATACCCATAGAGGTACACAGAGACTCATAGAGATACACAGACACCCATAGAGGTACACAGATATCCATAGAGGTACACAGATACCCATAGAGGTACACAGATACCCATAGAGATACACAGATACCCATAGAGGTACACATAGAGTCATACAGAGACACGAATAAGATGCATTAAAGAAAAGCCACAGCAGTGGGATTGCGGCCATGCAGCCCACACTCACTCACTCTAGTACTCACTCTATCACTCACTCACTCTAGTACTCACTCTATCACTCACTCACTCCTCTATCACTCACTCTAGTACTCACTCACTCTAGTACTCACTCTAGTACTCACTCACTCTAGTACTCACTCTAGTACTCACTCTAGTACTCACTCACTCTAGTACTCACTCTAGTACTCACTCACTCTAGTACTCACTCTAGTACTCACTCACTCTAGTACTCACTCTAGTACTCACTCTATCACTCACTCACTCTAGTACTCACTCTATCACTCACTCACTTTAGTACTCACTCTATCACTCACTCACTCTAGTACTCACTCTAGTACTCACTCTAGTACTCACTCACTCACTCTAGTACTCACTCACTCTAGTACTCACTCTAGTACTCACTCTATCACTCCTCACTCTAGTACTCACTCTAGTACTCACTCTAGTACTCACTCTATCACTCACTCACTCTAGTACTCACTCTAGTACTCACTCTAGTACTCACTCACTCTAGTACTCACTCTAGTACTCACTCTAGTACTCTAGTACTCACTCTAGTACTCACTCTAGTACTCACTCTATCACTCACTCACTCTAGTACTCACTCTAGTACTCACTCACTCTAGTACTCACTCTAGTACTCACTCTAGTACTCACTCACTCTAGTACTCACTCTATCACTCACTCTATTACTCACTCTAGTACTCACTCTAGTACTCACTCACTCTAGTACTCACTCTAGTACTCACTCTAGTACTCACTCACTCTAGTACTCACTCTAGTACTCACTCTATCACTCACTCTATCACTCACTCACTCTAGTACTCACTCTAGTACTCACTCTATCACTCACTCTATCACTCACTCACTCTAGTACTCACTCTAGTACTCACTCTATCACTCACTCTATCACTCACTCTATCACTCACTCTATCACTCACTCACTCTAGTAGTCACTCTAGTACTCACTCACTCTAGTACTCACTCTAGTACTCACTCACTCACTCTAGTACTCACTCTATCACTCACTCACTCTAGAACTCACTCTATCACTCACTCACTCTAGTACTCACTCTATCACTCACTCACTCTAGTACTCACTCTATCACTCACTCACTCTAGTACTCACTCTATCACTCACTCAATCTAGTACTCACTCTATCACTCACTCACTCTAGTACTCACTCTATCACTCACTCACTCTAGTACTCACTCTATCACTCACTCTATCACTCTAGTACTCACTCTATCACTCACTCACTCCTCTATCACTCACTCACTCTATCACTCACTCACTCTAGTACTCACTCTATCACTCACTCACTCCTCTATCACTCACTCACTCTATCAATCACTCACTCACTCTAGTACTCACTCTATCACTGACTCTATCACTCTAGTACTCACTCTATCACTCACTCTATCACTCTAGTACTCACTCTATCACTCACTCACTCCTCTATCACTGACTCTATCACTCACTCACTCTAGTACTCACTCTATCACTCACTCACTCCTCTATCACTCACTCACTCTATCACTCACTCACTCTAGTACTCACTCTATCACTCACTCTATCACTCTAGTACTCACTCCATCACTCACTCACTCTATCACTCACTCACTCTATCACTCACTCACTCTAGTACTCACTCTATCACTCACTCACTCTAGTACTCACTCTATCACTCACTCACTATATCACTCACTCTATCACTCACTCTAGTACTCACTCACTCACTCTAGTACTCACTCACTCTAGTACTCACTCACTCTAGTACTCATTCTAGTACTCACTCACTCACTCTAGTACTCACTCACTCACTCTAGTACTCACTCACTCTAGTACTCACTCACTCTATCACTCACTCACTCTAGTACTCACTCACTCGAGTACTCACTCACTCTAGTACTCACTCACTCTAGTACTCACTCACTCACTCTATCAGTCACCCACTCTAGTACTCACTCTAGTACTCACTCATTCACTCACTCTATCACTCACTCACTCTAGTACTCACTCACTCTAGTACTCACTCACTCTATCACTCACTCTATCACTCACTCACTCTAGTAATCACTCACTCACTCTAGTACTCACTCACTCTAGTACCCACTCATTGTATAACTCACTCACTCACTCACTCGATCACTTACTCACTCTAGTACTGACTCACTCACTCACTCTATCACTCACTCTACCACTCACTCACTCTAGTACTCACTCATTCACTCTATCACTCACTCACTCTAGTACTCACTCACTCACTCTATCACTCACTCACTCTAGTACTCACTCACTCTAGTACTCACTCACTCTAGTACTCACTCACTCTATCACTCACCCACTCTAGTACTCACTCACTCTAGTACTCACTCATTCACTCACTCTATCACTCACTCACTCTAGTACTCACTCACTCTAGTACTCACTCACTCTATCACTCACTCTATCACTCACTCACTCTAGTACTCACTCATTCACTCTATCACTCACTCACTCTAGTACTCACTCACTCACTCTATCACTCACTCACTCTAGTACTCACTCTATCACTCACTCACTCTAGTACTCAATCTAGTACTCACTCTAGTACTCACTCACTCTAGTACTCACTCACTCTAGTACTCACTCTAGTACTCACTCTAGTACTCACTCTATCACTCACTCACTCTAGTACTCACTCTAGTACTCACTCTAGTACTCACTCTATCACTCACTCACTCTATCACTCACTCTATCACTCACTCACTCTAGTACTCACTCACTCGAGTACTCACTCACTCTAGTACTCACTCACTCTAGTACTCACTCACTCACTCTATCAGTCACCCACTCTAGTACTCACTCTAGTACTCACTCATTCACTCACTCTATCACTCACTCACTCTAGTACTCACTCACTCTAGTACTCACTCACTCTATCACTCACTCTATCACTCACTCACTCTAGTAATCACTCACTCACTCTAGTACTCACTCACTCTAGTACCCACTCATTGTATAACTCACTCACTCACTCGATCACTTACTCACTCTAGTACTGACTCACTCACTCACTCTATCACTCACTCTACCACTCACTCACTCTAGTACTCACTCATTCACTCTATCACTCACTCACTCACTCTAGTACTCACTCACTCACTCTATCACTCACTCACTCTAGTACTCACTCACTCTAGTACTCACTCACTCTAGTACTCACTCACTCTATCACTCACCCACTCTAGTACTCACTCACTCTAGTACTCACTCATTCACTCACTCTATCACTCACTCACTCTAGTACTCACTCACTCTAGTACTCACTCACTCTATCACTCACTCTATCACTCACTCACTCTAGTACTCACTCATTCACTCTATCACTCACTCACTCTAGTACTCACTCACTCACTCTATCACTCACTCACTCTAGTACTCACTCTATCACTCACTCACTCTAGTACTCAATCTAGTACTCACTCTAGTACTCACTCACTCTAGTACTCACTCACTCTAGTACTCACTCTAGTACTCACTCTAGTACTCACTCTATCACTCACTCACTCTAGTACTCACTCTAGTACTCACTCTAGTACTCACTCTATCACTCACTCACTCTAGTACTCACTCTAGTACTCACTCTAGTACTCACTCACTCTAGTACTCACTCTAGTACTCACTCTAGTACTCACTCACTCTAGTACTCACTCTATCACTCACTCTATCACTCACTCACTCTAGTACTCACTCTAGTACTCACTCTAGTACTCTAGTACTCACTCTAGTACTCACTCTATCACTCACTCACTCTAGTACTCACTCTAGTACTCACTCTAGTACTCACTCACTCTAGTACTCACTCTATCACTCACTCTATTACTCACTCTAGTACTCACTCTAGTACTCACTCACTCTAGTACTCACTCTAGTACTCACTCTAGTACTCACTCACTCTAGTACTCACTCTAGTACTCACTCTATCACTCACTCTATCACTCACTCACTCTAGTACTCACTCTAGTACTCACTCTATCACTCACTCTATCACTCACTCACTCTAGTACTCACTCTAGTACTCACTCTATCACTCACTCTATCACTCACTCACTCTAGTAGTCACTCTAGTACTCACTCACTCTAGTACTCACTCTAGTACTCACTCACTCACTCTAGTACTCACTCTATCACTCACTCACTCTAGTACTCATTCTATCACTCACTCACTCTAGTACTCACTCTATCACTCACTCACTCTAGTACTCACTCTATCACTCACTCACTCTAGTACTCACTCTATCACTCACTCACTCTAGTACTCACTCTATCACTCACTCACTCTAGTACTCACTCTATCACTCACTCTATCACTCTAGTACTCACTCTATCACTCACTCCTCTATCACTCACTCACTCTATCACTCACTCACTCTAGTACTCACTCTATCACTCACTCACTCCTCTATCACTCACTCACTCTATCAATCACTCACTCACTCTAGTACTCACTCTATCACTGACTCTATCACTCTAGTACTCACTCTATCACTCACTCTATCACTCTAGTACTCACTCTATCACTCACTCACTCCTCTATCACTCACTCTATCACTCACTCACTCTAGTACTCACTCTATCACTCACTCACTCCTCTATCACTCACTCACTCTATCACTCACTCACTCTAGTACTCAGTCTATCACTCACTCTATCACTCTAGTACTCACTCCATCACTCACTCACTCTATCACTCACTCACTCTATCACTCACTCACTATATCACTCACTCTATCACTCACTCACTCTAGTACTCACTCACTCACTCTAGTACTCACTCACTCTAGTACTCACTCACTCTAGTACTCATTCTAGTACTCACTCACTCACTCTAGTACTCACTCACTCACTCTAGTACTCACTCACTCTAGTACTCACTCACTCTATCACTCACTCACTCGAGTACTCACTCACTCTAGTACTCACTCACTCTAGTACTCACTCACTCACTCTATCACTCACCCACTCTAGTACTCACTCTAGTACTCACTCATTCACTCACTCTATCACTCACTCACTCTAGTACTCACTCATTGTATAACTCACTCACTCACTCGATCACTTACTCACTCTAGTACTGACTCACTCACTCACTCTATCACTCACTCTACCACTCACTCACTCTAGTACTCACTCATTCACTCTATCACTCACTCACTCTAGTACTCACTCACTCACTCTATCACTCACTCACTCTAGTACTCACTCACTCTAGTACTCACTCACTCACTCTATCACTCACCCACTCTAGTACTCACTCACTCTAGTACTCACTCATTCACTCACTCTATCACTCACTCACTCTAGTACTCACTCACTCTAGTACTCACTCATTCACTCTATCACTCACTCACTCTAGTACTCACTCACTCACTCTATCACTCACTCACTCACTCTAGTACTCACTCACTCTATCACTCACTCACTCACTCTATTACTCACTCACTCTATGACTCACTCACTCTATCACTCACTCACTCTAGTACTCACTCACTCTAGTACTCACTCACTCAATCACTCACTCACTCTAGTACTCACTCACTCTATCACTCACTCACTCTAGTACTCACTCACTCACTCTAGTACTCACTCACTCTATCACTCACTCCTCTATCACTCACTGTAGTACTCACTCACTCTATCAATCATTCACTCACTCTAGTACTCACTCACTCTGGTACCCACTCATTGTATAACTCACTCACTCACTCGATCACTTACTCACTCTAGTACTGACTCACTCACTCACTCTATCACTCACTCTACCACTCACTCACTCTAGTACTCACTCATTCACTCTATCACTCACTCACTCTAGTACTCACTCACTCACTCTATCACTCACTCACTCTAGTACTCACTCACTCTAGTACTCACTCACTCTAGTACTCACTCACTCTATCACTCACTCACTCGAGTACTCACTCACTCTAGTACTCACTCACTCTAGTACTCACTCACTCACTCTATCACTCACCCACTCTAGTACTCACTCTAGTACTCACTCATTCACTCACTCTATCACTCACTCACTCTAGTACTCACTCATTGTATAACTCACTCACTCACTCGATCACTTACTCACTCTAGTACTGACTCACTCACTCACTCTATCACTCACTCTACCACTCACTCACTCTAGTACTCACTCATTCACTCTATCACTCACTCACTTACTCTAGTACTCACTCACTCACTCTATCACTCACTCACTCTAGTACTCACTCACTCTAGTACTCACTCACTCACTCTATCACTCACCCACTCTAGTACTCACTCACTCTAGTACTCACTCATTCACTCACTCTATCACTCACTCACTCTAGTACTCACTCACTCTAGTACTCACTCATTCACTCTATCACTCACTCACTCTAGTACTCACTCACTCACTCTATCACTCACTCACTCACTCTAGTACTCACTCACTCTATCACTCACTCACTCACTCTATTACTCACTCACTCTATGACTCACTCACTCTATCACTCACTCACTCTAGTACTCACTCACTCTAGTACTCACTCACTCAATCACTCACTCACTCTAGTACTCACTCACTCTATCACTCACTCACTCTAGTACTCACTCACTCACTCTAGTACTCACTCACTCTATCACTCACTCCTCTATCACTCACTGTAGTACTCACTCACTCTATCAATCACTCACTCACTCTAGTACTCACTCACTCTGGTACCCACTCATTGTATAACTCACTCACTCACTCGATCACTTACTCACTCTAGTACTGACTCACTCACTCACTCTATCACTCACTCTACCACTCACTCACTCTAGTACTCACTCATTCACTCTATCACTCACTCACTCTAGTACTCACTCACTCACTCTATCACTCACTCACTCTAGTACTCACTCACTCTAGTACTCACTCACTCACTCTATCACTCACCCACTCTAGTACTCACTCACTCTAGTACTCACTCATTCACTCACTCTATCACTCACACTCTAGTACTCACTCACTCTAGTACTCACTCACTCTATCACTCACTCTATCACTCACTCACTCTAGTACTCACTCATTCACTCTATCACTCACTCACTCTAGTACTCACTCACTCACTCTATTACTCACTCACTCACTCTAGTACTCACTCACTCTATCACTCACTCACTCTAGTACTCACTCACTCACTCTATCACTCACTCACTCTATTACTCACTCACTCTATGACTCACTCACTCTATCACTCACTCACTCACTCTAGTACTCACTCACTCTAGTACTCACTCACTCAATCACTCACTCACTCTAGTACTCACTCACTCTAGTACTCACTCACTCTATCACTCACTCACTCTAGTACTCACTCACTCACTCTAGTACTCACTCACTTTATCACTCACTCCTCTATCACTCACTGTAGTACTCACTCACTCTATCAATCACTCACTCACTCTAGTACTCACTCACTCTATCACTCACTCTAGTACTCACTCATTCACTCTATCACTCACTCACTCTAGTACTCACTCACTCACTCTAGTACTCACTCACTCTAGTACTCACTTACTCACTCTATCACTCACTCACTCACTCGAGTACTCACTCACTCTATCACTCACTCACTCTATCACTCACTCACTCTAGTACTCACTCACTCACTCTATCACTCACTCACTCACTCTAGTACTCACTCACTCTAGTACTCACTCACTCACTCTAGTACTCACTCACTCACTCAAGTACTCACTCACTCACTCTAGTACTCACTCACTCAAGTACTCACTCACTCTATCACTCACTCACTCTAGTACTCACTCACTCACTCTATCACTCACTCCCTCTAGTACTCACTCTAGTACTCACTCACTCCAGTACTCACTCACTCACTCTAGTACTCAATCACTATATCACTCACTCACTCTAGTACTCACTCACTCTAGTACTCACTCACTCACTCTATCACTCACTCACTCTAGTGCTCACTCACTCACTCTATTACTCACTCACTCTATGACTCACTCACTCTAGTACTCACTCACTCTAGTACTCACTCACTCACTCTATCACTCACTCACTCTATCACTCACTCACTCTAGTACTCACTCACTCTAGTACTCACTCACTCTAGTACTCACGCATGTCGTGCGGTGCGAAAGAAGTTCAACATGTGTACATGCCACACACACACACTACACACACACACTACACACACATAGTGCACATACACCACACACACACTACACACACACTACACACACACCACACACACACTAAACACACATACTGCACACACACCACACACACAGACTACACACACTACACACACACTACACACACACACTACACACACACACTACACACACACTACACACACCACACACACACACTACACACACCACACACACACTACACAGACACTACACACACCACACACACATACTACACACACACTATACACACCACACACACACTACACACACTACACACACACACTACACACACACACCACACACACCACACATACTGCACACACACTACACACACATACTGCACACACACCACACACACAGACTACACACACTACACACACACACTACACACACCACACACACAGACTACACACACTACACACATACTGCACATACACCACACACACAATACACACACACTACACACACCACATACACACACACACCACACACACTACACACCCACTACACACACTACACACACACACTACACACACACTACACACACTACACACACACTACACACCACACACACACTACACACACACTACACACCCACTACACACACACTACACACACACCACATACACACCACACACACACTACACACACACACCAGACACACACTACACACACCACACACACACTACACACACACACCACACACGCTACACACACACACTACACACACACTACACACATTACACACACACTACACACACACACTACACACACACTACACACACTACACACACACACTACACACACTACACACACACACCACACACACACTACACACACTACACACTACACACACACACTACACACACACTACACACACTACACACTACACACAAAACACACACTACACACACTACACACCACACACTACACACACACACACCCCACACTACACACACCACACACACCACACACACACTACACACTACACACACACTACACACACTACACACACACACTACACACACCACACACACACACACTACACACACCACACACACACTACACACACTACACACACACTACACACACACACTACACACACACTACACACACACACACTACACACACACACTACACACACCACACACACACTACACACACCACACACACACTACACACACCACACACACTACACACACACTACACACACACACTACACACACACACTACACACACACACTACACACACACCACACACACACTACACACACACACCACACACACACACCACACACTACACACGCACACTACACACACACCACACACACACACCACACACACACTACACACACACTACACACACACACTACACACACACTACACACACACACACTACACACACACACTACACACACTACACACTACACACCACACACACACACCCCACACTACACACACCACACACACCACACACACACACACACTACACACACTACACACACACTACACACACTACACACACACACTACACACACTACACACAGACTACACACACTACACACACACTACACACACACCACACACACACACCACACACACACACCACACACACACTACACACACACACTACACACACACACTACACACAGTACACACACACTACACACACTACACACACACACACTACACACACCACACACACACCACACACACACCACACACTACACACACCACACACACACTACACACACACCACACACACTACACACACACACTACACTATACACACACACTACACACACTACACACACACCACACACACACTACACACACACTACACACACACACTACACACACACCACACACACACTACACACACACACTACACACACACTACACACACACACTACACACACCACACACACACACACTACACACAGACCACACACTACACACACACTACACACACTACACACACACCACACACACACTATACACACACACACACTACACACACTACACACACACACTACACACACACCACACACACTACACACACACACACCACACACTACACACACACTACACACACACTACACACACACACTACACACACACACCACACACACACTACACACGCACACTACACACACCACACACACTACACACACACACTACACACACACTACACACACAGACTACACACACACACCACACACACACACTACACACACACTACACACACACACACTACACACACTACAGACACACCACACATACACTACACACACCACACACACTACACACACACTACACACACACACTACACACACACACCACACACACACTACACACACACTACACACACACACACTACACACACACTACACACACACACTACACACACACACACACCACACACACTACACACACACCACACACACTACACACACACTACACACACACACTACACACAGTAGCGACGACGCAACATCTGATCTCTGCACGTGTTGCCGCTGTGGTCAGGGCAGGTGAGAGTCAGCCACCATGAGTTTCGTCTTCCTCTAAGCCGCGACACTGCGGAAAGTGACGTGGCTTGGGGTGGGGGGCAGGGGGGGGCAGGGGGATCAGCTCGCGTGAAAACTGAATTTTGAATGTGTCGTGAAGGCCTCCACCACCACCACCAGCGAGTGTAGCAGTGCAGAGTTTGTGGCGTCCATGGGGCAATCGGTGACCAGCAAACAGCGGCTGCGTGTTTCAGAGTAATAACAACAAGGCATGCGGACAGACACAGAGTTGGGGAGAAATCCTCGCTCCTTTTGTCGTGGAGAACATTTTGGTCGCGAAAAAGCCTGACCTGGTGGCAAACTCTCCACGAACTGTCGATGGGTTCCTTGCGCCAATTCCTCGTTCCTATGACGGGGCCAGTCCATCCACATTGGCAATTGCTGTTCACACTTCCTTCCAACCCCCCCTTCCACTATCTCCCGCGCCCAATGTGTGTGGTGAATGTTAGTGGCATTCCACTGACCAGGGTTTGAACTCAGGAGATTGTCAGGGTGAGTGTGACGTTGATATTGGTGAGTCACTCAAAGGATGTCGGCTGTGGTGGTAGCGGTGGTGATGATGATGATGATGACATAGCCGTCCTGGTTATTGTCTCACGTGTTTGCTCACCAACTCACCCATTCACCAACTTGCTCACCAACTCACCCATTCACCAACTTGCTCACCTATCACTCACCCACCTCTTTCACTCACTCACCCACCCACTTTGTAATGCACCCGCCTATTCGTTTGACTCACTCTGTTTATCCCAATCACTTTCGCCCACTTTATAACTCACTCACCCACGCATTCACTCACTATATGACTCACCATTCCACTCGCTCACCCACTCACCCACTTTATCACTCACTCACCCACTCATTCACTCACTTTATAACTCACTCACCCACTCATTCACTCACTATATGACTCACCATTCCACTCACTCACCCACTCACCCACTTTATCACTCACTCACCCACTCACTTTATAACTCACCCACCCACTCATTCACTCACTATATGACTCACCAATCCACTCACTCACCCACTTTATCACTCACTCACCCACTCATTCACTCACTTTATAACTCACTCACCCACTCACTCACTATAACTCACCATTCCACTCATTCACTCACTTTATCACTCACTGTATAACTCACCATTCCACTCATTCACTCACTTTATCATTCACTCACTTTATTACTCACCATTCCACTCATTCACTCACTTTATCACTCACTCACTGTATGACTCACTCACCCACTCACTCACTGTATAACTCACCATTCCACTCATTCACCCACTTTATCACTCATTCACTTTATTACTCACCATTCCACTCATTCACTCACTTTATCATTCACTCCCTTTATTACTCACCATTCCACTCACTCACTGTATAACTCACCATTCCACTCATTCACCCACTCACTCGCCCATCGTTGAACTCGCTCGCCCACGCCGCCCGCCACTCCCCACAGTCGCCCCCCCCCTCCCAGAGTGAGGTCACCCTCCAGTGGCACTCAGCACCAGGCCTCGTGTCCCCCCCTCCCTCCCTCCCTCCCCCACCCTCTACCCCCTCCCTCCCTCCCACCCCCACCCACCCCTCCCTCCCACCCCCTTCCTCCCTCCCTCCCCCTTCCTCCCACACCTTCCCTCCCTCTCCCCCTCCTCTCCCTCCCCTCCCACTACCTCCCCCTCCCTCTCTCCCTCGCCCACCCGCCCCTCCCACCCCTCCCACCCCCCCCCCACCCCCTCCCACTACCTCCCCCTCCCTCCCCTACCCCCTCCCACCCCCTCCTCTCCCTCCCCCTCCCTCCCTCCCTCCCCCACCCTCCGCTCCCACCCGCCACACCTGCTGCTCAATGACCCGCATCGGGTTTCTGCGTCATCACTCTTCACGATATAACACTTCACGATACGATATAACACTTCACGATATAACACTTCACGGTACGATATAACACTTCACGATATAACACTTCACGATACGATATAACACTTCACGATACGATATAACACTTCACGATACGATATAACACTTCACGATACGATATAACACTTCACGAT
This sequence comes from Petromyzon marinus, assembly GCF_048934315.1. Classification (NCBI taxonomy): domain Eukaryota; kingdom Metazoa; phylum Chordata; class Hyperoartia; order Petromyzontiformes; family Petromyzontidae; genus Petromyzon; species Petromyzon marinus. The sequence goes on along the minus strand of NC_133731.1, from coordinate 6,665,965 downwards.
ACGATATAACACTTCACGATACGATATAACACTTCACGATACGATATAACACTTCACAATACGATATAACACTTCACGATACGATATAACACTTCACGATACGATATAACACTTCACGATACGATATAACTCTTCGCGATACGATATAACACTTCACGATACGATATAACACTTCACGATACGATATAACACTTCACGATACGATATAACTCTTCACGATACGATATAACACTTCACGATACGATATAACACTTCACGATACGATATAACACTTCACGATACGATATAACTCTTCACGATACGATATTACACTTCACGATACGATATAACACTTCACGATATTACACTTCACGATACGATATAACACTTCACGATACGATATAACACTTCACGATACGATATAACACTTCACGATACGATATAACACTTCACGATACGATATTGAACTTCACGATACGATATAACACTTCACGACACGATATAACACTTCACGATACGATATTACACTTCACGATACGATATTACACTTCGTGATACGATATAACACTTCACGATACGATATAACACTTCACGATACGATATAACACTTCACGATACGATATTACACTTCACGATACGATATAACACTTCACGATACGATATAACACTTCGCGATACGATATAACACTTCACGATACGATATAACACTTCACGATACGATATAACACTTCACTATACGATATAACACTTCACGATACGATATAACACTTCACGAAACGATATAACACTTCGCGATACGATATAACACTTCACGATACGATATAACACTTCACGATACGATATAACACTTCACGATACGATATAACACTTCACGATACGATATTACACTTCACGATACGATATAACTCTTCACGATACGATATTACACTTCACGATACGATATTACACTTCACGATACGATATAACACTTCACGATACGATATAACACTTCACGATACGATATAACACTTCACGATACGATATAACACTTCGCGATACGATATAACACTTCACGATACGATATTACACTTCGCGATACGATATAACACTTCACGATACGATATTACACTTCACGATACGATATAACACTTCACTATACGATATAACACTTCACGATACGATATAACACTTCACGATACGATATAACACTTCGCGATACGATATAACACTTCACGATACGATATAACACTTCACGATACGATATAACACTTCACGACACGATATAACACTTCACGATACGATATAACACTTCACGATACGATATAACACTTCACGATACGATATTACACTTCACGATACGATATAACACTTCACGATACGATATAACACTTCACGATATAACACTTCACGATATAACACTTCACGATACGATATAACACTTCACGATACGATATAACACTTCACGATACGATATAACACTTCACGATACGATATAACACTTCACGATACGATATAACACTTCGCGATACGATATAACACTTCACGATACGACATAACACTTCATGATACGATATAACACTTCACGATACGATATTACACTTCACGATACGATATAACACTTCACGATACGACATAACACTTCACGATACGATATAACACTTCACGATACGATATTACACTTCACGATACGATATTACACTTCACGATACGATATAACACTTCACTATACGATATAACACTTCACGATACGATATAACACTTCGCGATACGATATAACACTTCGCGATACGATATAACACTTCACGATACGATATAACACTTCACGATACGATATAACACTTCACGATACGATATAACACTTCACGATACGATATTACACTTCACGATATAACACTTCACGATACGATATAACACTTCACGATACCATATAACACTTCACGGTACGATATAACACTTCACGATACGATATAACACTTCACGATACGATATTACACTTCACGATACGATATTACACTTCACGATACGATATAACACTTCACTATACGATATAACACTTCACGATACGATATAACACTTCGCGATACGATATAACACTTCACGATACGATATAAGACTTCACGATACGATATAACACTTTACGATACGATATAACACTTCGCGATACGATATAACACTTCACGATACGATATAACACTTCACGATACGATATAACACTTCACGATACGATATAACACTTCACGATACGATATAACACTTCACGATACGATATAACACTTCACGATACGATATTACACTTCACGATATAACACTTCACGATACGATATAACACTTCACGATACCATATAACACTTCACGGTACGATATAACACTTCACGATACGATATAACACTTCACGATACGATATAACACTTCACGATACGATATAACACTTCGCGATACTATATAACACTTCACGATACTATATAACACTTCACGATACGATATAACACTTCACTATACGACGATGGGCCGAGTCAGCTTCCATCGTGGATAGCTGCAACAGGCAAGAATGAACTCGTTGCTTGACGTGAGCCAGATTATTCTTGTGTGGGAGCTCTGTGGGTAAAGGGCTGACGAAGATGGGAGACAGATTCCCGAAGTGGAGCAGTGTCGAGTGTCGTCGTTCTTACCCCCCGCACCTCCGATTAGCACGGTTGGCTACGTACGGTGCGAAAGAAGTTCAACACACATGCATACATAGAGATAATGGGTGGGTGGGTGGGTGAGTGGGTGGGTGGTTGTGTGAGTGGTTGGGTGAGTGGGTGGGTGAGTGGTTGGGTGGGTGGGTGAGTGGTTGGGTGAGTGGTTGGGTGGGTGGGTGGGTGAGTGGTTGGGTGAGTGGTTGGGTGGGTGGGTGAGTGGGTGAGTGAGTGGGTGGGTGCGTGGGTGGGTGAGTGGGTCGGTGAGTGAGTGGGTGGGTGAGTGAGCGGGTGGGTGAGTGGGTGGGTGGGTGAGTGAATGAATGAGTGGATGGGTGATTGAGTTTGTGTGTGAGTGGCGGAGTGCCGTGCCGGCCTTCACAGGTGCTACTCGCTAACAGCACTTGCCCCAGCAGTCTGTTAAGGCTCCACGGGGAATCTTTGTTCGCTTTGTTGATATACAACAGAGGAAATGCATGAGTCATCGTTTGCCATCTGCGTATCAATCAACACTCGGGAAACGCTTGCACGTGATGTTCCAGGTGAAATATTTTAATGGCATAAAACTAACTTCGTCGAACGGGTGAGGAGACATCGATCAGTCTCCCACCTCCTCCTCTGGTCGAGCCAAGCAGAGCTTCACAAACTTTTTGCGATAGAGAGATTTTTGTTTTTAAAAGAACGTAGCTAGCTCGGCACAGGGCTTGCCATAAGCAGCGTCCCCTCTCCCACCCACCGAGGTAGAGGGGCTTTCGCGACCAATATCATCCATAATATAAGGTGTTTTTTGTTTGTTCAGATCGCGTAAATGTATAAATGTGTCGTTCAACCCGCCACCACCAGATAACAGGAGGACTTCTCTCACACATCTGACTGTCCGCGTGATGATGCTGGTTGTAATCACTGGCGGTGTAGTATACTAGTACAGCACCGGTGTGCTGTACTAGTATACTACACTATACTACATACTATACTACTATACACTATACTACTATACACTACACTATACTACACACTATACACTACACTATACTACTATACACTATACCACTATACACTATACTACTATACACTACACTATACACTACTATACTACTATACTACTATGCATAACACTATACACTACACTATAGTACACACTATACTACTATACACTATACTACTATACACTACACTATACACTACTGTACACTATACTACTACACACTACACTACTACACAGTACTATACACGGGACTACTATATACTATACTACTATACACTACACTATACACTACACTATACACTATACTACTATACACTATACTACTATACACTACTATACACTATACTATAGACTATACTACTTTACACTACACTATACACTACACTATACACTACTATACACTACACTATACTACTATACACTATACTACTATACACTACACTATATACTACTATACACTACACTATACACTACTATACACTACACTATACACTATACTACTATACACTACACTATACACTACTATACACTATACTACTATACACTACACTATACACTATACTACTATACACTACACTATACACTACATTATACACTACATTATACACTACACCACTATACACTACACTATACACTAGTGCTGTACTAGTGACGAATTGTCCACGTTCTGTTTACGTGACAAACCTTTACGAGTTGGCGCTGTCGGGTAGTGGCGGGTTTCACGACACAACATTTATACATTTACGCGGCGATCGAACCCAAACAATCAATGTTATGGATAAAGGCGCGGGGGGTGGGGTGAGCGGGGGAAAGTTTCGCCTGCCAACTTCGCAGATGTCCCTGGTCGCGATCCACGTGCCTGTGATCATTACGGACACGTTCACGAAGCAAAGGCAAAGATGCCCCGTATAGCCTTGCACGTTGTTGGGAGGGGGCGGGCAAGTGCTGTTAGCGAGCAGGCCGAGTCAACCTAGGCGCGGCCCACCCACCGGTTCAAAGTTTGCGTTAACCACTCCGCCATGGCCTGTGCCAAGCTAGGTGCGCAAACAAAGCTCCCCCGTATAGCCTGGACAGACTGCTGGGGCAAGTGCTGTTAGCGAGTAGCAGCACCTATGAAGGCTGGCACCGTGGCACACGAGGGAGTGGGGGGGTGGGTGGACAGCACCACGCCCGGCCGCCTTTGTCTCCCCCAGTGGCGATGTTTACTCCACACCGCACCAGGTACTCGTTTGAGGCTGAGTCGACCTAGGCGAGGCCCAGCACCGGTTCAAATAATCGCCACTGGCGTTGGCCGTGAACGGGAATCGAACCCGGGTCGCCGCGTTCCTGGTGCGGTACCTTGACCACTCCACCATCGCCTGTGCCAGGCTAGGTGCACGCACGCACGCACGCAAGAGAGGCGTAGCAAGCACCACGCATTCCCGGCCGCCTTTGTCTCCCCGGTGCGAAAAATGTCCGTGTGCTGTAGCGGTTTTTTTAAAAATGTATTTAGTCCGAGTTAACCTAGGGGAGGCCCAGTTCAGATTCGGGCAACGTTCACCCGAGACGCGAATTGAACCCTGCCGCCGTGGGGTCAGGGTTTAGGGTGCGTGTCAACATTGACTCCCGACACTCGCACGCGTTCTCTATTCCATTCTCATCCACGGTTATTACTCTGCCTGTTGACTCAATACAACACGAAGCTGTAAGCTTTGGCGACCGATATTATATTAATAAATTATATTAATAATGATGATGATAAATGTTTGTTCGGGTTCGATCGCGTAAGTAATAACGTTGTGTCGCAAGCCTCCTCCGCCCGACACGGCCAATTGACACTACAGCATACACTACACACTATACTATACTAGTTACTAGTATAGTGTATGGTGTAGTGTGCAGAGCAGTGTGTAGTGTATGCTGTAGTGTCGTGTGTAGTATGGTGTAGTGTATAGTGTAGTGTATGGTGTAGTGTAGTGTGTGTAGTCGTGTGTAGTGTATGGTGCGGTGTCGTGTGTAGTGGAGTGTATAGTGTAGTATATGGTGTAGTGTGTAGAGTCGTGTATAGTGTATGGTGCGGTGTCGTGTGTAGTGTAGTGTGTAGTGTAGTGTATAGTGTAGTATATGGTGTAGTGTAGTGTGTAGAGTCGTGTATAGTGTATGGGGTGGTGTCGTGTGTAGTGTAGTGTATAGTGTAGTGTATGGTGTAGTGTAGTGTGTAGAGTCGTGTATAGTGTATGGTGTGGTGTCGTGTGTAGTGTAGTGTGTAGTGTAGTGTATAGTGTAGTATATGGTGTAGTGTAGTGTGTGGAGTCGTGTATAGTGTATGGTGTGGTGTCGTGTGTAGTGTAGTGTATAGTGTAGTGTATAGTGTAGTATATGGTGTAGTGTGTAGTGTGTAGAGTCATGTGTAGTGTATGGTGTGGTGTCGTGCGTAGTATGGTGCATAGTGTAGTGTATAGTGTAGTATATAGTGTAGTGTGTAGTGTAGTGTATAGTGTATTTTACTACTTCAGCCTACCGGTATGTGTTGGAGAGTAAATCCACAACGTTTACTATTTGAGGGCCGTGACGATTCGCTGGTAATTAACACGTGACTGAGGCTCATGGCTCTTCTTCACGAGGGTCCTGCCAATTGTTGGTGTTGTTGTTGTGGTGGTTGTTGTTGTGTGCTTGTTTGTTTGCAGCAATAGGCGGCGATGGTTGCCGGTTGTATTCTACGTACAGTGCGTTGAACTTCTCTCGCACCGTACGTAGCCAACCGTGCTAATTGGAGGTACCTGCCCGCTATAACGCAGAATCGTCCGTTACAACGTGCAACGCTCACCCTTAGAACGCGGAACACTCCCCCCGTTACAACGTGTAACGCTCACCCTTAGAACAAGGAACACGTCCCCCGTTACAACGTGCACCCTTAGAACGAGGAACACGTCCCCCGTTGCAACGTGTAACACGCACCCTTAGAACGCGGAACACTCTCCCCGTTACAACGTGTAACGCTCACCCTTAGAACAAGGAACACGTCCCCCGTTACAACGTGCAACACTCACCGTTAGAACGAGGAACACGTCCCCCGTTATAACGTGCACCCTTAGAACGAGGAACACGTCCCCCGTTACAACGTGCACCCTTAGAACGAGGAACACGTCCCCCGTTACAACGTGTAACGCTCACCCTTAGAACAAGGAACACGTCCCCCGTTACAACGGGCAACACTCACCCTTAAAACGAGGAACACCTCCCCCGTTACAACGTGTAACGTGCACCTTTAGAACGAGGAACACGTCCCCCGTTACAACGTGTAACGCTCACCCTTAGAACGAGGAACACGTCCCCCGTTACAACGTGCAACACTCACCCTTAGAACGAGGAACACGTCCCCCGTTACAACGTGTAACGCTCACCCTTAGAACGAGGAACACGTCCCCCGTTACAACGTGTAACGCTCACCCTTAGAACGAGGAACACGTCCTCCGTTACAACGTGTAACGCTCACCCTTAGAACGAGGAACACGTCCCCCGTTACAACGTGTAACACGCACCCTTAGAACGAGGAACACGTCCCCCGTTACAAAGTGTAACACGCACCTTTAGAACGAGGAACACGTCCCCCGTTACAACGTGTAACGCTCACCCTTAGAACGAGGAACACGTCCCCCCGTTACAACGTGTAACGCGCACCCTTAGAACGAGGAACACGTCCCCCGTTGTAACACTCACCCTTAGAACGAGGAACACGTCCCCCGTTACAACGTGCAACGCGCACCCTTAGAACGAGGAACACGTCCCCCGTTACAACGTGCACCCTTAGAACGAGGAACACGTCCCCCCGTTACAACGTGCACCCTTAGAACGAGGAACACGTCCCCCCGTTACAACGTGCACCACTCACCCTTAGAACGAGGAACACGTCCCCCGTTACAACGTGCACCCTTAGAACGAGGAACACGTCCCCCGTTACAACGTGTAACGCTCACCCTTAGAACGAGGAACACGTCCCCCCGTTACAACGTGTAACGCTCACCCTTAGAACGAGGAACACGTCCCACCATTACAACGCGCCCGTTACAACGCAAAATTCGCCTGTTACAACGCGCCCGTCACAACAGGCGTGCTACAACGTGCACCGCGCCCCCCACCCCCGCACCCCCCCCCCCCCCCCCCGTTACAGCGCGCTTCCTGGGCCGTCGACGACGAACTTCTCTCTCGAGCTGCGCGTCCGAGCGTCGCAGCGATACCGCGTCGGCGTCGGCGTTGTAACCTCGGTTAGTTCTTCCCGACATCTCGCTGCTGCGCGTTCGTGCGTAGTCGTAGTGGGAGCGGCAGCAGCGGCGGCGGCGGCGGCGTATCTCGCCAAACTCTTTTCGTTACTACGCTACGTCATTTTACGGGGGGGGGGGGCCCTCGTTTTTCTGCTTCACCGCGTCTCCTGCGAGCGCGTTGAAAGACGGGGAAGTCGCCGCAGTCGGACTCCACCCCGAGCTATAAATGCCCTGATGGTGGCATTGCCCTGGTACTGCTCCCTGGTCTGACACTGCTGGTGAGACCGGGCCCTAAAGAAGGTTGCTGCTGTCCCTGCTGTAGGGCCAATCGGTGTCAAAGACCACGCTCACGTTTTATTATCAGAGCCATGTGTGTTTGCGTCTTCGCCACAGGTACCGCGTGTGTGGCTAATGCTGTAACGTGATTCCTTTGTGAAAGGTTTAATCTATTTGTTGTTTGACCATCGTAACACAACTGCGGCTTTATTGCCAGAAAGGTGTAAGAATCACATTGTTATACTGTGTAGGAACCTCCTGGTTACACCAGCCCACAGGGGATTATTGTGTCCGTCCGTCCGTCGTGCATCCAAAAATGGGAGGGGTGGGGCTGGGTGGGGAGGGAGGGGCTGGGTGGGGAGGGGCTGGGTGGGGGTGGGAGGGGTGGGGCTGGGTGGGGAGGGGCTGGTCACCCGGTGGTGCCCTTATAAAACTCAACGTCTAACCTACTCACGCCGGCTTGTGCCCGCCCTCACAGTCGGGCATATTGTGCTGAATACACCACGTGGTGCCGCCGTTGACCCTGGCCATTGACCGAGCAACCCAACGTTCCTACCAGCTCCCTCCGCAGGAGAATGTGTTTGTTTGTTCATGTGGAGGAGGAGTAGGAGGCGGAGGGGTGGGGAGGAGGTTATGGGGAGATGTCTCAGCCCGGGCAGTTCCCCCGGTGAGTTCCGATGAACGTCTCGGTGAGTCGCGGTGAGCCTGAGGGAGGCAGTGTTATGAGTTTGGGGGGTGGAGGGAGTTTGGAGCGAGCCAAGAGGATGGTAAACAATGATTATAGTGACGAACGTGCAGGTGACGACGATGACAGAGACTCTCTGTTCCAGGATTGGTATCATTTCGGCACGCTGCGTGTGTGTAAATCTACGTGTGTGACTGTGTGTGTGTGACCGGGCCTCCCCTAGGTCGACTCAGCCTCAAATGAGTACCTGGTGCTGTGTGTAAACATCGCCACTAGGGAGACAAAGGCGGTCGGGCGTGGTGCTGGCCACCCACCCCCTCGTGTACCGTTCCGGCCTTCATGGGTGCTCGCTAACAGCACTTGCCCCTACAGTCTGTTACAGGCTATATGGGGGATATTTGTCTTTGTGTGTGTGACTGTGTGTGTGTGTGACTGTGTGTGTGTAATGCGTCGTGGTGACGTCACCGCCACTTAGTGGCGAATGGCGGTTGTTGTGTAATTATGTGTGACTATGTGTGTGTATGTGTGTGTATGTGTGACTGTGTGTGTTAGTCTGTGTTTACGTGACTGTGTGTGCAAATCTGGGTGAGAAACCTCCTTCCCTCAGCCAGGGCATTGAAAATGGGTCGTGGATGGGTATTTCCAGTATGACAATGACCCAAAACACACGGCCAAGGCAACAAAGGAGTGGCTCAAGAAGAAGCACATTAAGGTCCTGGAGTGGCCTAGCCAGTCTCCAGACCTTAATCCCATAAAAAAAAATCTGTGGAGGGAGCTGAAGGTTCGAGTTGCAAAACGTCAGCCTCGAAACCTTAATGACTTGTAGAAGATCTGCAAAGAGGAGTGGGACAAAATCCCTCCTGAGATGTGTGCAAACCTGGTGGCCAACTACAAGAAACGGCTGACCTCTGTGATTGCCAACAAGGGTTTTGCCACCAAGTACTAAGTCATGTTTTGCAGAGGGGTCAAATACTTATATCCCTCATTAAAATGCAAATCAATTGATAACATTTTTGACATGCGTTTTTCTGGATTTTCTTGTTATTATTCTGTCTCTCACTGTTCAAATAAACCTACCATTAAAATTATAGACTGATCATTTCTTTGTCAGTGGGCAAACGTTCAAAATCAGCAGGGGATCAAATACTTTTTTCCCTCACTGTATGTGTGTATGTGTGTGTATGTGTTTGTGCGTGGGGAGCGGTAGTGTAGCGGTTAGCGCGTTGCGCTATGAACCTGGCGACCCGGGTTCGATTCCCGCTCACGGCCAACACCAGTGACGATTATCTGAACCGGTCCCGGGCCTCCCCTAGGTCGACTCAGCCTCAAATGAGTACCTGGTGCGGTGTGTAAACATCGCCACTGGGGAGACAAAGGCGGTCGGGCGTGGTGTTGGCCACCCACCCCCTCGTGTACCGTTCCGGCCTTCATAGGTGCTCGCTAACAGCACTTGCCCCTACAGTCTGTTAAGGCTATATGGGGGATCTTTGTCTTTGTCTTTTGTGAATGTGTGTGTAGATCTGTCTCCGTGACTGTGTGTGTGACTGTGTGTGTAAATCTGTGTGTGTGTGTAAATATGTGTGTATGCGAATGTGTGTATACATATGTGTGTGTATGACTGCGTGTGTAAATCTGTGTGTGCGTGTAAATTTGTGTGTACGTGACTGTGTGTGTGTAAATCTGTGTGTGTGTAAATCTGTGTGTGTGTAAATCTGTGTGTGTGTACATCGGGCGTGGTGCTGGCCACCCACCCCCTCGTGTACCGTTCCGGCCTTCAAAAGTCCTCGCTAACAGCACTTGCCCCTACAGTCTGTTAAGGCTATACGGGGGATCTTTGTCTTTGTACATCTGTAGGGGAGCGGTAGTGTAGCGGTTAGCGCGCTGCGCAACGAACCTGGCCACCCGGGTTCGATTCCCGCTCACGGCCAATACCGGTGACGATTATCTGAACCGGTCCTGGGCCTCCCCTAGGTCGACTCAGCCTCAAATGAGTACCCTGGTGCAGTGTGTAAATATCGTCGGTATTGGCCACCAACCCCCTCGTGTGCCGTGCCGGACTTCACAGGTGCTGCTCGCTAGCAGCACTTGCACCAACAGCCTGTTACAGGCTACACGGGGGATCTTTGTCTTTGTGCATCTGTATACCAGCAAAGTCAGTCAATCCCATGGCATCTGCTGGGTCTGTTCCGTGACCTGCCGTCAGCAGCGAGCCTTCGACGCTTCACGTGGCAGCCTCCAAGTGCACCTAGCCTGGCACAGGCGGTCTACGCGACTGTGCGATTGTGGGGGAGCGGTGGCGCAACGGTTAGCGCGGCGCGCGGCTAATCCCGCGACCCGCGAGTTCGATTCCCGCCCGCGACCTATATGAAGAGTGGCAAAACATCTTCACTTGGGGAAGACAAAGGCGGCCGGGAGTGGTGCTGGCCCACCCCCCTCTCGTGGGCCACAGTGCCGGTAGCCTTCCTAACACTTGCCCCAATACAGGGGGACCTTTGTCTTTGTATTGTTGAGGTGTGGCTGTGTGTATCGCGTGTGCGTGCCTGCGTGAGTGATGTTGACGGGTGTGTCCTATGGGTGTGTCTGTGTGTGTGTGTACCTTGCGCGCGGTGGGGGTGGGGGGGGAGCGGTGGCGCAGTGGTTAGCGCACCGCCCTGCAAACCCGGCGACCCGATTTAAACAACCCGATGTGTCCTGACGCAACCCCTTAGTGTCCTGACTTTTGGGCCACCCTGTAGAATGAAGTCTTTTGGGTGTTCAACACAATGTCTCGTTGCTTGTGTACATCATTTGAAAAGCATTTGAAAAGCAAGGTCACACAACGCCACGAGTCTCCCAAACAGCCGTGCACACGCCACCCACGTCGAATTATGGAGGGGCGGGTGGCCTCCCTGCCATGGGAACGTGGAATTTCCACCAATGGGAGGCGACTAACTAAGCGCTGCTGCCCCTTCGCGCTCCTCCATCGAGCCGTCGCGAAATGTTACTTCTCGTTCAAACTTTGCATCGACTTTTAATATAGTGTACAGGCAGTCCTCGACTTACGATGTAGATGCGTTACGGCGACCCCATCGTAAGTCGAAAATATCGTAAGTCGAAGACGGCCTAGCCTACCCAAGGAGTCTTAAAGAATGGTGGTAATTTAGCAAAAACAGAGCAGTTGACAGTACCGTACTGTATAAATTATACACTGTATTGATTAATTACAATACTGTATTGCACAGTAAAATTTAAAGTAACAAAAACAAGGTAAAGTCTTAGCCTACCTATATGAACTGCAATTTCATAGAAAGTTTTTTTTTCAGGAAACAATCCTATCTGCTATAAAAAAAAAAACTTTTAACATGCATTGAACGTACGTGTCATATCGTGGTGGCCCTAAAATTAAACCGCTAAAGCTATGTATCATGCATGCATTGAACGTATCGTAACGTATCATATTGTAACTGTACTCATCAAGATTATGTCCGTCGTCTGCATACTTGAACGACGTTAGGTTTAGAAATAGGTTTTACCCTTTTAACTGGCACAAAAACTGACACCTTTATTCAAGGCATCATGTTTGCAATCACCACAACACAAGCAGTCAAAATGCAAACAAAAGAGACAGCTCTGATAATGATATTGGCATTGTCCTTGATTTTGATTGGTTCACACCCGAGACGGCTTTTCTTAGAGCCTAGTCTCCACTGGTGTTGGACCAGTTAAAAGGGTAAAACCTATTTCTATATCTTGTTACTGGCAAAGGAGGTATCATAATGTACATGCTCACCCCGAGCCCTCAATACTCTGATAGTGCGCTGTTTTTTGAGTTGTACACCTTTTGGTGTCTTCTGGTCCAACACCAGTGGAGACTAGGCTCTAAGAAAAGCCGTCTCGGGTATGGACCAATCAAATTCAAGGACAGTGCCAATATTATTATCAGAGTTGTTTTTTTTTGTTTGCATTTTGACTGCTTGTGTTGTGGTTATTGCAAACGTGATTCCTTGAATAAAGGTGTCAGTTTTTGTGCCAGTTAAAAGGGTAAAACATATTCCTATATCTTGTTACTGGCAAAGGAGGTCTCATAACGATGTTAGGTTGTCGATGGCAATTTTGTCGTATCGCCATCGTATACACACGCAATCGCACATTCAATCAAATAATAAATTCGACTGTCCTGGGAACCGTGAGTTTTATCAGCAGGCGACGATGTGCAGTGTCCCACTCATTGAACGCACGTGACCTGTAACGGGGGGGGGGGGGGGGGGGGCGAATCTATTGTATTTGGCCCGTTTTTTATTTGTTTGCAAGGCCACAGAGTAAATAAAATGATCTTATAAACCAACCGCTCGTGGGAAACAATCAACTCGTTCAGAGACCGGCACCGCCACCACCACCACCAACCCCACCACTACCACCACCCCCACCCATTGTGACCCGTGGGCTCCGCGTCATCAATGCGTCATCACCGCGTCATCAACGCGTCATCATCGCGTCATCATAAACGTTTATTGGCCGACCGCGTGTCTCGGCGTCGCGGTTTCACCGCTTGGTTGTCGTGGTGGGACACGCACCGTTGAACTTCTTTCGCACCGTACGTAGCCAACCGTGCTAATCGGAGGTGCGGTGGTCGCCATTGGAATTAACGACACATTTATACATACGCGATCCAACCCAAAAAAAACATCTTATGGAATTAGCGAAAGTATTACGGAAACTGTTTGGTTAATTTTACCAGCTAAGGCCCCACTGAGCTGTATAGCTCTTTCTCGGAAGCATCCTGGCCCTTAAACGATAGCCCAACGAAGTGACTTATCACGTGGACATTTATTGCAGTCAAACACTCTATACACGTGGTGATGGTTCTAAATGTGGAGCGATAAAGCGGAGGACCCGGAGAAAAAAAAATCCACGCAACCACAGGGAGAGAGACGCAGACTTCAAATATACAGCAGCAGCAGCAGGCGTCAGGGGTCTGGATCGAACCTACGACCTCCTGCATACCAGGCGAGGTAGTTAACATCTCCTAGCCACCGTGATGATGATGAGAGACGCAGACTTCAAATATACAGCAGCAGCAGGCGTCAGGGGTCTGGATCGAACCTACGACCTCCTGCATACCAGGCGAGGTAGTTAACATCTCCTAGCCACCGTGGTGATGATGATGATGAGAGACGCAGACTTCAAATATACAGCAGCAGCAGCAGGCGTCAGGGGTCTGGATCGAACCTACGACCTCCTGCATACCAGGCGAGGTAGTTAACATCTCCTAGCCACCGTGGTGATGATGATGATGAGAGACACAGACTTCAAGTATACAGCAGCAGCAGGCGTCAGGGGTCTGGATCGAACCTACGACCTCCTGCATACCAGGCGAGGTAGTTAACATCTCCTAGCCACCGTGATGATGATGATGAGAGACGCAGACTTCAAATATACAGCAGCAGCAGCAGGCGTCAGGGGTCTGGATCGAACCTACGACCTCCTGCATACCAGGCGAGGTAGTTAACATCTCCTAGCCACCGTGGTGATGATGATGATGATGAGAGACGCAGACTTCAAATATACAGCAGCAGCAGCAGGCGTCAGGATCGGTATCGAACCTACGACCTCCTGCATACCAGGCGAGGTAGTTCGATCCCCGCTCACTGCCAACACCAGGGACGATTGGTTATCTGGACCCGGTCCTGGGCCTATCCCACCCCCCCCAGGTCAATTCGGCCCTAAATGAGTATCTGGCGAGTGTGTGTGCTTGCGTGTGCGTGCGTGTAAACATCGCCACCAAGGAGGCAAAGGTCGTGGTTGCTGGCCACCCACCCCTTCGTGTGACACCGTGTCGGCCTTCATAGGGTGCTGCTGCTGCTCGCTGACAGCACTTGCCTCGAAAGTCTGTTACAGGCTACACGGGGGACCTTTGTCTTTGTGTGAAATGCCTGCATGTCAAGGGACAGTGGAATGATCTTAAGAGACATCTGTCGGATCAGCTGATGTCAGGGGTTGTAAGGGGGGGGCAGCGGATGAGATGTAAGATATAATGGGAGGTAATCCACAAAGTTTCCACCGCGGAGGGGATCTCTCTCTCTTTTATCAGTTACACCTGGCTTAGGCAGGCCACTGTGTGTCTGTGTGTGTCTGTGACTGTGTCTGTGTGTGTGTCTGTGTGTGTGTCTGTGTGTGTCTGTGTGTGTGTCTGTCTGTGTGTGTGTCTGTCTGTGTGTGTCTGTCTGTGTGTGTCTGTCTGTGTGTGTGTCTGTGTGTGTGTCTCTGTGTGTGTGTCTGTGTGTGTGTCTGTGTGTGTGTCTGTGACTGTGTCTGTGTGTGTCTGTGTGTGTGTGTCTGTCTGTGTGTGTGTGTGTGTCTGTCTGTGTGTGTCTGTGTGTGTGCCTGTGTGTGTGTGTGTGTCTGTGTGTGTCTGTGTGTGTGCCTGTGTGTGTGTGTCTGTGTGTGTGTGTGTCTGTGTGTGTGTCTCTGTGTGTGTGTCTGTGTGTGTGTGTCTGTGTCTGTGTGTGACTGTGTGTGTGTGTCTGTGTGTGTGTGTCTGTGTGTGTCTGTGTGTGTGTGTCTGTGTGTGTGTGTGTCTGTGTGTGACTGTGTGTGTGTGTCTGTGTGTTCTGTGGGGGGGAGCGGCGGCGCCAGCGGTTAGCGCTACGCTGCGCTCCGAACCCGGCGACCCGAGTTCGATTCCCGCTCACGGCCAACACCGGTGACAATTATTTGAACCGGTCCTGGGCCTCTCCTAGGTCGACTCGGCCTCAAATGAGTACCTGGTGCGGTGTGTAAACATCGCCACTGTGGAGACAAATGCGGCCGGGCGTGGTGCTGGCCACCCACCCCCTCGTGTACCTTCATAGATCCTACAGTACTCGCTAACAGCACTTGCCCCAAAAGTATGTTGAGGTTATAGGGGGGATCTTTATCTTCGTGTAGCACAGTGTTTATCGCATTCCTTGCGTTCAATTTCTTGGCCCAGGCCACACAAAAAGAATAAACTCAACCAGTGGCGACGGTTATCCAAATATTGCCAATGGACCTCCACGAGGTCGACTCAATGTGGAGATGTTAACTACCTCGCCAGGTGTACAGGAGGTCGTGGGTTCGATCCCAACCCCTGACGCCTGCTGCTGCTGCATATTTGGAGTTTGCGTCTCTCATCATCATCACGGTGGCTAGGAGATGTTAACTACCTCGCCAGGTATACAGGAGGTCGTGGGTTCGATCCCAACCCCTGACGCCTGCTGCTGCTTTATATTTGGAGTTTGCGTCTCTCATCATCATCATCACGGTGGCTATGAGATGTTGACTACCTCGCCAGGTATACAGGAGGTCGTGGGTTCGATCCCAACCCCTGACACCTGCTGCTGCTGTATATTTGGAGTTTGCGTCTCTCATCATCATTACGGTGGCGAGGAGATGTTAACTACCTCGCCTGGTTTACAGGAGGTTGTGGGTTCGAACCCGACCCTGACGCCTGCTGCTGCTGTATATTTGCGTGTCCCTCCACGTTGAGAATCAACATCGCGCGTTTGGAGTCGTTTGCTATTGCAATAAAATTCACGCGATGATGATGTTGGGCCCACTTCGTTTGTGATGGCCAGGTCGCTTCTGAAATGAGAGCTATATAAAATAGTTCAATAGTTTAGTTTATCTCCTATATGGGTCTCGATGTATCATCTATGGGTCTACCACGTGGTATATGCGATCCGTAGTTTCGTGTGTGTCGCACTGAACACAGCAACGCGACCGTCTGTCCCCTGTTTTAGTTTCGCCGTGCCTGTTTTGAGGTTGGGTTGCCACCCGTCCTGTTTTTTTATTATCTTCCGGGGGTAACATATCTGTGTGTTTTTGTGGGCAGCTGGAGATATCAGTTTAACACGTAGCAGACTTTAGCGACCAATATTGTTCATAATAAAGGTTCATTCGGGGTCAGATCGCGTTATTTATAAATGTTGTGTCGTAACCATCCACCACTCGACGCAGCCAACTCGTAAGGGATTTGTCACGTAAACAAAACGCCAATTAGTTACAGTATAGTGTGTAGTGTAGTGTATGGAAGTGTAGTGTAAAGTGTAGTGTAGTGTATAGTGTAGTGTATAGTGTAGTGTAGTGCGGAGTGTAGTGTATAGTGTAGTGTATAGTGTAGTGTATAGTGTAGTGTAAAGTATAGTGTAGTGTATAGTGTAGTGTATAGTGTAGTGTATAGTGGAGTGTATAGTATAGTGTAGTGTATAGTGTAGTGTATAGTGTAGTCTATAGTGTAGAGTACCACTTCAGCCCACCGGTGTGTTGGGAGAGTAAATCAACGTTTACTATTTGAATGCCGTGACGTTCCGCTGCTACTTACAGTGAGGGAAAAAAGTATTTGATCCCCTGCTGATTTTGTACGTTTGCCCACTGACAAAGAAATGATCAGTCTATAATTTTAATGGTAGGTTTATTTGAACAGTGAGAGACAGAATAACAACAAAAAAATCCAGCAAAACGCATGTCAAAAATGTTATAAATTGATTTGCATTTTAATGAGGGAAACAAGTATTTGACCCCTCTGCAAAACATGACTTAGTACTTGGTGGCAAAACCCTTGTTGGCAATCACAGAGGTCAGACGTTTCTTGTAGTTGGCCACCAGGTTTGCACACATTTCAGGAGGGATTTTGTCCCACTCCTCTTTGCAGATCTTCTCCAAGTCATTAAGGTTTCGAGGCTGACGTTTGGCAAATCGAACCTTCAGCTCCCTCCACAGATTTTCTATGGGATTAAGGTTTGGAGACTGGCTAGGCCACTCCAGGACCTTCATGTGCTACTGGGGAGGGGAGGGTGTGGAGGGGCTGGGTGGGGAGGGTGGGGAGGGGCTGGGTGGGGAGGGGCTGGGTGGGGAGGGGAGTGTGGGGAGGGGCTGGGTGGGGAGGGTGGGGTGGGGAGGGGCTGGGTGGGGAGTGGCTGGGTGGGGGGTGGGAGAGGTGGGGCTGGGTGGGGAGCGGCTGGTCACCCCGTGGTGCCCTTATAAAACTCAACGTTTAACCTACTCACGCCGGCTTGTGCCCGCCCTCACAGTCGGGCATATTGTGCTGAATACACCAGACCGCCGTTGACCCTGGCCATTGACCGAGCAAGCCAACGTTCCTACCAGCTCCCTCCGCAGGAATGTGTTTATTTGATCACTTTTGGTTACCGGCACGTGACCCAACCTGACGCGACATCTGTAAAAAAAAGAAGCTAGATAGCTCGATGGGCTCTTAACCCTGGTAAAAAAAAAATTTGTAGAAAAAAAAAACACGTAGTCAAAACATAAAGAGGATTGCAGTGTTGATAGCGTAGCTGGTGACAGAGAGAGAGAGAGAAACGCTCCCGGTCCGGGTTTGGTCTGCAGTGGAATTGGCGGCCACGCTCCCGCTGAGCTCCTGAAAGAGGCCCTGGGAACGCAGGAATCGTGGGAAGGAGACGCAGGGCGCCTCTGGAAGATGGTGGTGGGGTGGGGGGGGGAATGCCACGAGTTGAGGCGTCGTTTTGAGTGGACCATCCGTTGTTGGTTCATTGTTGATTGTTGTTATTTTTTTCTACACAGCTCACAACAACAGTGGCGTGGTTATGACGTGATCAATCAGGTGCCCCCACCACCCACCCACCACCGCCGCCCCCCCCAATGTTTGATTCATCGCACGCACGGTCGGTCGAATTTCAATGAAAATGAAAACCGTGGAAAGTAAACGAACGCATTTTCATGCACGATTCTTTATGTTTAATTTAAGCCGCGTCTGAAATGGCGGAGTTTCCTCGGGCCCCACATCGGTCTGGGGGGCGGTTGGGGGCGGTTGGGGGCGGTTGGAGGGAGGTTGGGGGGCGGTTGGGGGCGGTTGGAGGGAGGTTGGACGGTAGTTGGAGGGCGGTTGGGGGGCAGTTGGGGGCGGTTGGGGGGCGGTTGGGGGGCGGTTGGGGGGTAGTTGGGGGGCAGTTGGAGGGCGGTTGGGGGGCGGTTGGAGGGAGGTTGGGGGGCAATTGGAGGGAGGTTGGGGGCAGTTGGAGGGCGGTTGGGGGGCAGTTGGGGGGCGGTTGGGGGGCGGTTGGAGGGAGGTTGGGGGGCAATTGGAGGGAGGTTGGGGGCAGTTGGAGGGCGGTTGGGGGGCGGTTGGGGGGCGGTTGGAGGGCGGTTGGGGGGCGGTTGGAGGGCGGTTGGGGGGCAGTTGGAGGGCGGTTGGGGGGCAGTTGGAGGGCGGTTGGGGGGCAGTTGGAGGGCGGGTGGGGGGCGGTTGGAGGGCGGTTGGGGGGCAGTTGGGGGGCGGTTGGGGGGCAGTTGGAGGGCGGTTGGGGGGTAAATGTTTGGGCTGGCATCGGAGGTTCTGTTGGTCGTTGGCCGATCTCGATTGGTGCGCGAGATCGGTTTTTGTGTTTTAACGGAAGAACGGAGACAGACATTGAACCTCTCCCTTCCGACACAAGGCTCAATAAACCAGTTCCTCTGCCTTGCCCCTCTCTCTCTCTCTCACCATCTCCCCTCCCTCTCTCTCACCATCTCCCCTCTCTCTCTCTCTCTTTTTTTACGATCAGAAGAAACAAGAAGATGCTCGGTGTAGTCGGCACTTTGCTCCGTTCATCATTTCGTTTTTTTAATGCTTTGCTTTATGTAACCCCCCCCCCCCCTTTAAATGAAAGACCCAAAATATTTTTTTTCTTTTTTCTTTCCCCTTCCCTCTCTCTCTATCCCCCTCTCTGCCCCCCCTCTCTCTCTGCCCCCTCTCTTCCTACTCCATTTGGCTCTCTCTCTCTCACTCTCTCTTTTTTCTTTATAACTACGACAAGTGCTGCATCTGCACGCAGCCCTTCCCACAGTCAAACGGCCTCTGACGGGTAGCTTAGATCTGCATGCAGAGCTCTCTACCGTCATCTGCCACCGAGCACACGGCCTCCTCCAGCGCCCACTGCTCCTTGAAGGCCGGCACGGCGTGGGTCAGCCGCGCGTGGCGGAACTCCGGCCCACACACCCTGGCTCCGACCAGAGCGCGGAAGATGCCCAGGCTGCTGGCTGGACGTTGCCCCTCCAGGGCCACCTTCCTCGCCCTGTATATGGCGAGCTTGGCGTAGCCGAAGAGCACGTTGACCAGCCCCTCCCTCTCTCTCACCATCTCCCCCCTATCTCTCTCACCATCTCCCCTCTCTCACCATCTCCCCTCTCTCTCTCTCTCACCATCTCCCCCCCCCCTCTCTCTCTCACCATCTCCCCTCTCTCTCTCACCATCTCCCCCCTCTCTCTCTCACCATCTCCCCCCTCTCTCTCACCATCTCCTCTCTCTCATCATCTCCCCTCTCTCTCACCATCTCCCCTCTCTCTCTCTCACCATCTCCCCTCTCTCTCTCACCATCTCCCCCCTCTCTCTCTCACCATCTCCCCCCCCTCTCTCTCTCTCTCACCATCTCCCCCCCCCCCTCTCTCTCACCATCTCCCCCCTCTCTCTCTCACCATCTCCCCCCTCTCTCTCTCACCATCTCCCCCCTCTCTCTCACCATCTCCTCTCTCTCATCATCTCCCCTCTCTCTCACCATCTCCCCTCTCTCTCTCTCACCATCTCCCCCCTCTCTCTCTCTCACCATCTCCCCCCTCTCTCTCTCTCACCATCTCCCCCTCTCCTCCACCATCCCCATCGTGTTTAAAGTTCTTTACACAGCTCGCAGGCTGTCTGCTTCCTGCCGAACTCGGCATCGACTATTGCGCACGACGGCAGCAGCAGCAACCACAGCAGCAGCAGTAGCAGAAGTAGCAGCAGCAGTAGCAGCAGCAGTAGCAGAAGTAGCAGCAGCAGCAGTAGCAGCAGCAGCAGTAGCAGCAGTAGCAGCAGCAGCAGTAGCAGCAACCACATCAGCACTAGCAGCAGCAGTAGCAGCAGCAGTAGCAGCAACAACCACAGCAGCAGCAGCAACCACAGCAGCAGCAGCAGTAGCAGCAGCAGCAGTAGCAGCAGCAACCACAGCAGCAGCAGCAGCAACAGCAACCACAGCAGCACTAGCAGCAGCAGCAACCACAGCAGCAGTAGCAGCAGTAGCAGCAGCAACCACAGCAGCAGCAACCACAGCAGCAGTAGCAGCAGCAGCCACAGCAGCAGCAGTAGCAGCACCAGCAGCAGCAACCACAGCAGCAGTAGCAGCAGCAGTAGCAGCAACCACAGCAGCAGTAGCAGCAGCAGTAGCAGCAGCAGCAACCACAGCAGCAATAGTAGCAGCAACCACAGCAGCAGCAGTAGTAGCAGCAACCACAGCAGCAGCAGTAGTAGCAGCAGTAGCAGCAGCCAGATAGTCAAGGATTTCGATGCCAATGTTGAGGTTCGCTGATGTTGCTGTTGCTGCAGCTACGACGAGTGAGATAGGGAGAAGGGGCAGAGGGAGCTTCGGCAGAGAGAGAGAGATTAGAGAGAAAGTGGCTTCAGCAGAGACAGAGAGAGTCCGTCGTGTCGCTGTTCCATCCTCCTCCTGCTCCTCCTCCTCCGCTGAAGGAACGCAGACCAACAGAGCAGTCACTCTGTGGTCTCGATGCATCTCTACGAGTCTCTGTGTGTCTATTCGTGTCTCTATGAGTCTATATGTAGCTCTATGAGTCTATATGTAGCTCTATGAGTCTATAACGTAGCTCTTTGAGTCTCTACGCATACATATATCTGAGTATCTATGTATCTGTGAGTCTCTGTGTTTATCTATGAGTCTCTGTGTATCTATTTGTGTCTCAATGAGTCTCTGCTCTGATCTCTGTCTGTCTCTGCTCTGATCTCTGTCTGTCTGTCTCTGATCACTGTCTAGATGTCTCTGTCTCTGTCTGTCTGTCTCTGATCTGTGTCTGTCTGTCTCTGATCTCTGTCTGTCTCTGATCTCTGTCTGTCTCTGCTCTGATCTCTGTCTAGATGTCTCTGATCTCTGTCTCTGCTCTGATCTCTGTCTGTCTGTCTCTGATCTCTGTCTAGATGTCTCTGATCTCTGTCTGTCTGTCTCTGATCTCTGTCTGTCTCTGTCTCTGATCTCTGTCTGTCTCTGATCTCTGTCTGTCTCTGATCTCTGTCTGTCTCTGTCTCTGATCTCTGTCTGTCTGTCTCTGCTCTGATCTCCGTCTGTCTGTCTCTGATCTCTGTCTGTCTCTGATCTCTGTCTGTCTGTCTCTGATCTCTATCTGTCTCTGTCTCTGATCTGTATCTGTCTCTGTCTCTGATCTGTATCTGTCTCTGTCTCTGATCTCTGTCTGGCTGTCTCAGCTGTACTTAGTTTCTACGGCATTGCATTTAGTGCTGTTCGTGACCCAGGTCACTCGCGCATGCAAATGAAACATAACCCTGGTTGGTGTCCTCACTTCTCCGCTGGTTTAAGGAAGTCAACTTGAAAAAGAGAAACATTCCCCTGGCAGAGCTGCTGCTACTGCTGCTCCCTCGTCTCTCACCATTACCTCATCGCCCGCTTATTTACGATTACAGTGGTACCTGGGACACGCACAAACACCCCCACACCTCCCAACAATGGTTGAATCAGAGCGATCGCTTCACGCGTCGCTACAAAGTTCCCACCGACGGTCCCATCTGCCTGAGCTAGCTACGGCCAGTCGCGTAACGAGCTTAACTAGCGCAACTAGCGTAACTAGCGTAGTGTAACTAGCGTAACTAGTGTAACTAGCGTAACTAGCGCAGTGTAACTAGTGTAACTTGCGTAGTGTAACTAGCGTAACTAGTGCAACTAGCGTAGTGTAACTAGCGTAACTAGCTTAACTAGTGTAACTAGTGTAACTACCGTAACTAGCGTAGTGTAACTAGCGTAACTAGTGTAACTAGCGTAGTGTAACTAGCGTAGTGTAACTAGCGTAACTAGTGTAACTAGCGTAGTGTAACTAACGTAGTGTAACTAGTGTAATGCAACTAGTGTAACTAGCGGAACCAGTGTAACTAGTGTAGTGTAACTAGCGTAACTAGCTTAGCTAGCGCAACTAGTGTAACTAGCGTAACTAGTGTAACTAGCTTAGCTAGCGCAACTAGTGTAACTAGCGTAACTAGCGCAGTGTAACTAGCCTAGTGTAACTAGCTTAACTAGCGTAACTAGCGCAGTGTAACTAGCGTAGTGTAACTAGAGTAGTGTAACTAGCGTAACTAGCGTAACTAGCGCAGTGCAACTATCTTAACTAGTGTAACTAGCGTAACTAGCGTAGTGTAACTAGCGTAACTAGCTTAACTAGTGTAACTAGCGTAGTGTAACTAGTGTAACTAGCGTAACTAGCGCAGTGTAACTAGCGTAACTAGTGTAACTAGCTTAACTAGTGTAACTAGCGTAGTGTAACTAGCGTAACTAGTGTAGCTAGCATAGTGTAACCAGCGTAACTAGCTTAACTAGTGTAACTAGCGTAGTGTAACTAGCGTAACTAGTGTAACTAGTGTAACTTGCGTAGTGTAACTAGCGTAACTAGCTTAACTAGCTTAACTAGTGTAACTAACTAGTGTAACTAGCGTGGTGCAACTAACTAGTGTAGCTAGTGTAACTAGCTTAACTAGTGTAACTAGTGTAACTAGCTTAACTAGTGTAACTAGTGTAACTAGCTTAACTAGTGTACCTAGTGTAACTAGCTTAACTATTGTAACTAGCGTGGCAGGGGCCGTGGGTGTCTTGCCCCCCCCTCCCCCCCGCCCTGGCAGACAAAGTTACGAGTTGGGGAGGGAGGGGAGGGAGGGCCCTTAACAACCACCATGAGATTGTCTTCACGGGCAGAGAGACACGCAAACTTCAAATACACAGCAGCAGCAGGCGTCAGGGTCGGGATCGAACCCACGACCTCCTGTATACCAGGCGAGGTAGTCAACATCTCATAGCCACCGTGATGATGATGAGAGACGCAAACTCCAAATATACAGCAGCAGCAGGCGTCAGGGTCGGGATCGAACCCACGACCTCCTGTATACCAGGCGAGGTAGTCAACATCTCATAGCCACCGTGATGATGATGAGAGACGCAGACTCCAAATATACAGCAGCAGCAGACGTCAGGGTCGGAATCGAACCTACGACCTCTTGTATACCAGGCGAGGTAGTCAACATCTCATAGCCACCGTGATGATGATGAGAGACGGAGACTCCAAATATACAGCAGCAGCAGACGTCAGGGTCGGGATCGAACCCACGACCTCTTGTATACCAGGCGAGGTAGTCAACATCTCCTAGCCACCCAGAGGGTGAAGGCGCAGCCCTGCAAGTGCCCGCTCACACCAACTTACGCGATCCAAGGCAGTGCCGGATTAAGCTCGTGCGGGGCCTGTGGCAAATGTTATAAAGGGGCCCTAGATATTAAAAAAACACGTAAATATTAAAACACACACATTTTTTACTTGCATAGTAAAGTAATTGTATTTTTTTTATTTGCTATACGGCCGGATGATACGACAAATCGCTAACCGTAAACACCCGGTGGTTCGTAAAAGTCAAAGGCAGTATAGTACTATAGTAATAGAGCAAGTGCAGAATCACTGAAACCGGAATTAATAGCTTGAAAGCATTTAGCGCGGGGCCCTTGAAAGTGCGGGGCCCGTAGTTGCTACTACACGTGTAGTAGCAGCTACTACTACACGTGTAGTAGTAGCTGCTACTACACATGTAGTAGCAGCTACTACTACATGTGTAATAGCTGCTACTACAGTGCGGGGCCCGTAGCTACACGTGTAGTGGCTGCTACTACACGTGTAGTGGCTGCTACTACACGTGTAGTGGCTGCTACTACACGTGTAGTGGCTGCTACTACACGTGTAGTGGCTGCTACTACACGTGTAGTGGCTGCTACTACACGTGTAGTGGCTGCTACTACACGTGTAGTGGCTGCTACTACACGTGTAGTGGCTGCTACTACACGTGTAGTGGCTGCTACTACACGTGTAGTGGCTGCTACTACACGTGTAGTGGCTGCTACTACACGTGTAGTGGCTGCTACTACACGTGTAGTGGCTGCTACTACACGTGTAGTGGCTGCTACTACACGTGTAGTGGCTGCTACTACACGTGTAGTGGCTGCTACTACACGTGTAGTGGCTGTACGTGCCTATGGGATCTGGCAGGGTTGTCCTTTGTGGGGGGCCCGGGTCAAATCATACTGTGTCCCCCCCCCCCCCCAAAGCGCGGGGCCCGGGGCAGTCGCCCCGATTCGCTGTACCCCTAGGGATGGCTCTGGGCTCTAACCTGGTTATACAAGTATCTTGTTCGTTCCCTCGCATTTCCGAATATTAACATTCACACGGAGGAAGGCATTGTTCCTGAATTCCAACGAGGTCTTAACGCGCAGTGTTGACGGTGGCGCGTGAAAAACAATAACGTTTACTTGTTAATAGGATCCCGTAAAAGGCTGCAACAAAAGTTGCTTTTTCGTGTTCATCTCCGCTGCACAGAAGGAGTCTTTAGCCTTGCAACGGCCGGAGGTCAGAGGTCAGAGCAATGGCATGGCGTCACTGGAATAGTGGGTTCACACCGGGACAGGGGTCGACATTTGACCCGGTGGATTCAATCGCTGGGTTGTGGGTGGCGGCTATGCACGTAGCTTCAAAGTTGAGCCCACTCATTCACCTACTCACTCACTCACCTACCCACTCACCTACCCACTCACCCACTCGCTCAACCACCCACCCACTCACTCACCTACCCTCTCACCCACTCACTCACCCACTCACTCATTTATTCAGGTACTCACTCACTCACCTACTCACTCACTCACCTACCCACTCACCCACTCGCTCAACCACCCACCCACTCACTCACCCACTCAACCATTCACTCACCCACTCACTCACCCATTCACTCAGCTACTCACTCAGCTACTCACTCACCCACTCACTCACCCCACCCACCTACTCTTCCCACCCGGTTAAACAAAAGCAACTCGAAATATGAAGTGGTGGCGTGAGATCTTATCTCTCTCTCGCCTGGTGCGCAGTAGGTCCGTGGGTTCAATCCCGGACCCTGGCCATACTGGAGTGCACGTGTTCTCTCTCCTCCCGTGGCGGTAACGTTTTGATTTTTGTTCGTTCTTGGGTACTAAGTGTTATTTTTTAATTGATTATGCCTCAAAAGTACAGAAAGTGGCTATTATTATACCCCACAAACTTTGCTTTTGAGTTGTGCGCCTTTTGTCGTCTTCTGGCGTCTTCTGGTCCAACACCATGTGAGACGAGGCTCTAAAGAAAGCTGTCTCGGGTGTGGACCAATCAATTTCAAGGACAGTGCCACATACATTATCAGAGTTGTTATTTTTTTGTTTGCGTTCCGACCGCAGGTATTGTGGTCAATGTAAACATGACTCCTTGTAAAAAAAGGGGTCAGTTTTGTTGCCAGATAAAAGGGTAAAAAAACAATTATCATATATGGGCAGTGTTGAGTCTGTGGGCAGTATTAAGTCTATGGGAAGTGTTAATCATATGGGCAGTGTTAAATCGATGGTGCAGCGTTAAGTCTATGGGCAGTGCCAATTATATGGGCAGTTTTGAGTATATGGGCAGTGTTGAGTCTGTGGGCAGTATTAAGTCTATGGGAAGTGTTAATTATATGGGCAGTGTTAAATCGATGGTGCAGCGTTAAGTCTATGGGCAGTGCCAATTATATGGGCAGTGTTGAGTATATGGGCAGTGTTGAGTCTGTGGGCAGTATTAAGTCTATGGGAAGTGTTAATCATAAGGGCAGTGTTAAATCGATGGTGCAGCGTTAAGTCTATGG
The DNA here is from genome assembly GCF_048934315.1 of Petromyzon marinus. NCBI lineage: Eukaryota > Metazoa > Chordata > Hyperoartia > Petromyzontiformes > Petromyzontidae > Petromyzon > Petromyzon marinus. The sequence continues at coordinate 6,639,468 of NC_133731.1, read as the reverse complement.
GCAGTGCCAATTATATGGGCAGTGTTGAGTATATGGGCAGTGTTGAGTCTGTGGGCAGTATTAAGTCTATGGGAAGTGTTAATCATATGGGCAGTGTTAAATCGATGGTGCAGTGTTAAGTCTATGGGCACCTCCGATTAGCAGGAAAGGCTGCGTACGGTGTGAAAGAAGTTCAACACACATCGCATAAGTGTTGCGCAGTGTTGAGAGTCTCTGGGCAAAGTTTAGATTATTCTGTTGATACTAAACATTCCCACGTGTGATGATGATGATGATATCAGGCACTGCGATGATGAGCTGGCTATATCGACCTTGCGTGGTGAGGTCGCCTCTGAACAATTTTCTCATAATCGTTCAGCGGTCTTTACTTGGTACATATTCAAGTTTTGTATTATTGGTTCTTTCGGTAAAGGCACGTAGAAGGGAAATAATATAAAATTAAACGTAATAAAATAAAATTCTCACGACGTTTCGGCCACAACGCAAGCAGCCGTCCTCAGGTGAAGAACAGAGATAATTGTATTTTTATTACGTTAGATTTTTTTAATTGTTTTATTATTTCCCTTCTACGTGGTGGTGACTTTACCGAAAGAACCAAGAATATGAATCCCTGCAGTCACGAAAGCTTTAAATCGAAATTCAAGTTTGGTTCGTAGTTTTAGTTCAGCATATCCGTGGGCTGAGCCGTCCACAAAGGAGGTGGGTGGGGTGCGGGACACGGGGAAAATTCCACCCCCCCCCCCCCCATAGTGCGGGGCCTGGGGCGGTCGCTCCGACTTTCCGTACCCTAGGGATGGCTCTGGCCGCGGGAGCATAGTTCAGTACAACGGATGCAATTGATACACAGCCCTCTGTAGCTGCTGCTGCTACAGGCAGCTGCATTAGCTGCAGCAGGTGCTGCATCCGCTGCTGCAGGTGCTGCATCCGCTGCTACAGCTGCCGCAGCTGATGCATCCGCTGCCACAGCTGCTACAGTAGTAGCAGCTGCAGCAGCATAAGCTGTAGCAGCAGCAGCTGCTGATGCTGCTGATGCATCCGCTACCACAGCTGATACAGCTGCTAAAAACGTCGGCCCCGCAGCTGCAGAGGCAACAGCAGTAGCAGTGGCAACAGCAGTAACAGCAGTAGCAGTAACAGCAGTAGCAGTGGCAACATTAGTAGCAGCGGTAGCAGTAGCAGCGGCAACAGCAGTAACAGCAGTAGCAGTGGTAACAGCAGTGGCAACAGTAACAGTGGCAACAGCAGTAGCAGTGGCAACAGCAGTAACAGCAGTAGCAGTGGCAACAGCAGCAGTAGCAGTGGTAACAGCAGTGGCAACAGTAACAGTGGCAACAGCAGTAGCAGCGGCAACAGCAGTAACAGCAGTAGCAGTGGCAACAGCGGTAACAGCAGAGGCAACAGCAGTAACAGAGACAGCAGCAGTAGCAGCGGCAACAGCAGTAGCAGTGGTAACAGCAGTGGCAACAGCAGTAGCAGTGGCAACAGCAGTAGCAGTGGCAACAGCAGCAGCGGTAACAGCAGAGGCAACAGCAGTAACAGAGACAGCAGCAGTAGCAGCGGCAACAGCAGCAGTAGCAGTGGTAACAGCAGCAGTAACAGTGGTAACAGTTGCAACAGCAGTAGCAGTGGCAACAGCAGTAGTAACAGCAGTAGCAGCAGTAGTAACAGCAGTAGCAGCAGTAACCCGGTGACGCACGACGGTCGGCTAGGCTCAATAAAGCAGCCGGGGGCAAAGTACTGCTGACTGTACACACACAGCACTGTACACTGTACACACACGGCACTGTACACTGTACACAGCACTGTATACTGTACACACAACACTGTACGTCCAAATGAATTCCAAATGAATTCTAAAGACGTGACCAGATCGGGCGCATTCCGGGCGACTTGGGTCATCGTCGGCTGAACACTCCTAGCAGGCGATTTAAATATAATTGTCTGAAATGTGTTGGTGAAGTGAATGGCACGAGGAAGGATTGCGGTGATTGTTGCGGTGGATGGCGAGGCGTGGGTACCTCGCCACGCCTCGCCGATCGCGTGGATATTTTTAAGACGCAGACACACGTCCACCCACCACATACACCATCACCATCATCACACACCATCACCATCATCACACACCACACCATACACATCATCACCACAGATACACCACACACACGTCCACCCACCACATACACCATCACCACACATCACCACCATCACACACATTACCACCATCACACATTACCAGCATCACACACGTCCACCCACCACATACACCATCACCACACACACCACCATCACACATACACCACACTCACCACCACACACACGTCCACCCACCACATACACCATCACACACATTACCACCATCACACACATTACCACCATCACACACGTCCACCCACCACATACACCCACCACATACACCATCACACACACGTCCACCCACCACATACACCACCACCACCACCACACATCCACCACCACCACACATACACCACACACACCACCACACACACGTCCACCCACCACATCCACCATCACCACACACACCACCAACACACATACACCACACACATCACCACCACACGCACACGTCCACCCACCACATACACCACCACCACACATCCACCACCACCACACATACACCACACACACCACCACACACACGTCCACCCACCACATCCACCATCACCACACACACCACCAACATACATACACCACACACATCACCACCACACGCACACGTCCACCCACCACATACACCACCACCACACATCCACCACCACCACACATATACCACACACACCACCACACACACGTCCACCCACCACATCCACCATCACCACACACACCACCAACACACATACACCACACACATCACCACCACACGCACACGTCCACCCACCACATACACCATCACCACACACACCACCATCACACACACCACCATCACACACCATACACACCACATACACCATCACCACACACACCACCATCACACACGTCCACCCACCACATACACCATCACCACACATCCACCACCACCACACATACACCACACACACCACCACACACACGTCCACCCACCACATCCACCATCACCACACACCACCACCACACATACACCACACACATCACCACACATACACCACACACACCACCATCACACACGTCCACCACACACACCACCATCACACACGTCCACCCACCACATCCACCATCACCACACACCCACCATCACACACATCACCACCACACATCCACCACCACCACACACAACACCATCACACACGTCCACCACCACCACCACACATACACCACACACACCACCACACATCCACCACACTCCCAACCACATCCACCATCACCACACACACCACCACACACACGTCCACCCACCACATCCACCATCACCACACACACCACCATCACACACCACCACACACACCACCACCACCAACACACACACCACCAACACACACACCACACACACCACCACCACACATCCACCATCACCACACACACCACCATCACACACCATACACACCACCACCACACATACCATCACCAACACACACACCACACATCCACCACACTCACCACCACACACACGTCCACCACCACGTCCACAATCACAGACCACCACCATTACACATCATACACGCCACCACCACACACACCAACACCACACACCACCACCACACATCCACCACGCATACCACCACCACCAACACACACACACACCACATATCCACCACACTCACCACCATACTCACCACCACACACACGTCCACCACCACGTCCACAATCACACACCATCACACACCAGACAGACCACACCATACACACCACACACACATCAACCGCACACACCACCACCATCACACCATAAACAGCACACCATCCTACACACACACCTCACACCCTTACACAGACACACCACACAACACCATTACACACACCCCACAAACCGCCACACACACACACCCACCCCTACACAAACCCACACACACCCACCACCACCCCTACACACACCTACACACACCCACCCACCCCTACACACACACCCACCCCTACACACACACACCCACCACCACCCCTACACACACACCCACCACCACCCCTACACACACCCACACACACCCACCCCTACACACACCTCCACCCCTACATACACCCCCACACACCACCACCCCCAAACACTAGTACACTCACCACTAGTACACTCATCACTAGTACACTCACCACTAAGACACTCATCACTAGCACACTCGCCACTAGACTCACCACTAGTACACTCACTACTACACTCACTACTACACTCACCACTACACTCACTACTACACTCACCACTAGTACACTCACTACTACTACACTCACTACTACACTCACCACTAGTACACTCACTACTACACTCACCATTAGAACACTCACCACTAGTACACTCACCACCAGTACACTCACCACTACACTCACCACTATTACACACACTCACTACTACACTCACCACTACTACACTCATCACTAGTACACTCACTACTAGTACACACACCACTACTACACTCACCACTACTACACTCACTACTACACTCACCACTACACTCACCACTAGTACACTCATCACTACTACACTCACCACTACTACACTCACCACTAGTACACTCACCAATAGTACACTCACCACTAGTACACTCACCACTAGTACACACACCACTACTACACTCACCACTACTACTCTCACTACTACACTCACCACTTCACTCAACCACTAGTATACTCACCACTACTACACTCACCACTAGTACACTTATCACTACTACACTCACCACTACACTCACCACTACTACACTCACCACTACACTCACCACTAGTACACTCACCACTAGTACACTTACCACTACTACACTCACCACTACACTCACCACTAGACTCACCACCAGTACACTCACCACTAGTACACACAATCACTACTACACTCACCACTACGCTCACCACTACATACCTGTCAACCCCTTATCAGTGCGCTACCTTATTACAGACCAATTCCCGTGCCATTATAAATCTCAACGTTCATCCTACAAAGCGGCTCTGTTTGAGTCTATAGGTCTCTGTGTGAGTCTATGGGTCTCTGTGTGAGTCTATGGTTGTCTGTGTGAGTCTGTGGGTCTCTGTGTGAGTCTATGGGTCTCTGTGTGAGTCTGTAGGTCTATGTGTGAGTCTATGGGTCTCTGTGTGTGAGTCTGTGGGTCTCCGTGTGAGTCTGTGGGCCTCTGTGTGAGTCTATGGGTCTCTGTGTGAGTCTATAGGTCTCTGTGTGAGTCTATGGGTCTCTGTGTGAGTCTATGGGTGTCTGTGTGAGTCTGTGGGTCTCTGTGTGAGTCTATGGGTCTCTGTGTGAGTCTGTGGGTGTCTGTGTGAGTCTGTGGGTCTATGTGTGAGTCTATGGGTCTCTGTGTGTGAGTCTGTGGGTCTCCGTGTGAGTCTGTGGGTCTATGTGTGAGTCTATGGGTCTCTGTGTGTGAGTCTGTGGGTCTCCGTGTGAGTCTGTGGGTCTCTGTGTGAGTCTATGGGTCTCCGAACCTTATTGATCACCCCGTGCCATTATAAATCTCAACGTTCATCCTACAAAGGGTCTCTTTGAGTCTATAGGTCTCTGTGTGAGTCTATGGGTCTCTGTGTGAGTCTATGGGTGTCTGTGTGAGTCTATGGGTCTCCGTGTGAGTCTGTGGGTCTCTGTGTGAGTCTGTGGGTCTCTGTGCGAGTCTATGGGTCTCTGTGCGAGTCTATGGATGTCTGTGTGAGTCTATGGGTCTCTGTGTGTCTGTGGGTCTCTGTGTGAGTCTATGGATGTCTGTGTGAGTCTATGGGTCTCTGTGTGAGTCTATGGGTCTCTGTGTGAGTCTATGAGTCTCTGTGCGAGTCTATGGGTCTCTGTGTGAGTCTATGGGTCTCTGTGCGAGTCTGTGGGTCTCTGTGTGAGTCTATGGGTCTCTGTGTGAGTCTATGGGTCTCTGTGTGAGTCTATGGGTCTCTGTGTGAGTCTATGGGTCTCTGTGTGAGTCTATGGGTCTCTGTGTGAGTCTATGGGTCTCCGTGTGAGTCTATGGGTCTCTGTGTGAGTCTATGGATCTCTGTGTAAGTCTATGGGTCTCTGTGTGAGTCTATCGGTCTCTGTGTGAGTCTATGGAACTCTGTGTGAGTCTATGGGTCTCTGTGTGAGTCTATGGATCTCTGTGTGAGTCTGTGGGTCTCTGTGTAAGTCTGTGGATCTCTGTGTAAGTCTATGGGTCTCTGTGTGAGTCTATGGGTCTCTGTGTGAGTCTATGGATCTCTGTGTGAGTCTATGGATCTCTGTGTGAGTCTATGGGTCTCTGTGTGAGTCTATGGGTTTCTGTCTGAGTCTATGGGTCTCTGTATGAGTCTATGGGTCTCTGTGTGAGTCTATGGGTCTCTGTGTGAGTCTATGGGTCTCTGTGTGAGTCTATGGGTCTCTGTGTGAGTCTATGGATCTCTGTGTGAGTCTATGGGTCTCTGTGTGAGTCTATGGATCTCTGTGTGAGTCTATGGATCTCTGTGTGAGTCTATGGGTCTCTGTGTGAGTCTATGGATCTCTGTGTGAGTCTATGGGTCTCTGTGTGAGTCTATGGATCTCTGTGTGAGTCTATGGATCTCTGTGTGAGTCTATGGGTCTCTGTGTGAGTCTATGGGTCTCTGTGTGAATCTATGGATCTCTGTGTGAGTCTATGGGTCTCTGTGTGAGTCTATGGATCTCTGTGTGAGTCTATGGGTCTCTGTGTGAGTCTATGGGTCTCTGTGTGAGTCTATGGGTCTCTGTGTGAGTCTATGGGTCTCTGTGTGAGTCTATGGGTCTCTGTGTGAGTCTATGAGTCTCTGTGCGAGTCTATGGGTCTCTGTGTGAGTCTATGGATCTCTGTGTGAGTCTATGGGTCTCTGTGTGAGTCTAGGGGTCTCTGTGTGAGTCTATGGGTCTCTGTGTGAGTCTATGGGTCTCTGTGTGAGTCTATGGGTCTCTGTGTGAGTCTATGGGTCTCTGTGTGAGTCTATGGGTCTCTGTGTGAGTCTATGGGTCGCTGTGTGAGTCTATGGATCTCTGTGTGAGTCTATGGATCTCTGTGTGAGTCTATGGGTCTCTGTGTGAGTCTATGGGTCTCTGTGTGAGTCTATGGGTCTCTGTGTGAGTCTATGGGTCTCTCTACTCACACAGAGAACCATCGTTTGTTGCCCCCCCCCCGCACCTCCGATGAGCATGATTAGCTACGTACGGTGTGAAAGAAGTTCAACACCCATACGGTACATAGTAATAGTGTGCAGTGTGTTAATGGGTGTGTGTGGGGAGCGGTGGTGCCGCGGTTAGCGCGCTGCGCTACGAACCTGGCCACTCGAGTTCGATTCCTGCCCACGGCCAACACCCAGTGACGATTATCTGAACCGGTTCTGGGCCTCCCCTAGGTCGACTCAGCCTCAAACGAGCACCTGGTGCGGTGTGTTAAACATCGCCACTGGGGGAGACAAAGGCGGCCGGGCGTGGTTGTTGGCCACCCACCCCCTCGTGTGCCACAGTGGCAGCCTTCATAGGGGTCGTCCATAAATGACGTCACGCACCTATGGGTGTGGGGGGGGGTTTGAGAAATGTGACGTCACATCAAAATGCGCAACTTTAAATGAATACAGACAACACGTTCTACTTAATTAAATAGACTTTTTAATAAATGTTTTCTACAACATCAGAGTGCGGCGCCACATTAAATACGCAACTACAATGACAATAGTTTAAAGCGATTTGAAGCATGTTTTATATATATTTGGGGGGGGGCGGGGGCAGAGCTTTGTGACGTCATATTTAAGGGGGGGGGGGCTGAATTTTTGTGACGCCGTGTGACGAGGTTGGGGGGGGGGGTCAAAAATCGCCCAAAATCGCGTGACGTCATTTATGGACGACCCCATTGGCGCCACTGCTCGCGAGCAGCACTTGCCCCAGCAGTGTGTTAAGGCTACACGGGGAATAATCTTTGTCTGTGCTTTGTGTGTGTTTGTGTGAGACAGGTGAGCGATGGGAGACGACGTTAGGGATGCGCTCGAGAAGAGGAGGGAGATGAGCAGGCTGAGGAAAGAGGAGCTGAGGATGGAAACTGAGAGGTACACCTGCAGCTCGCCTACCCCCTCGCTCACCCCCTCGCCCACCCCCTCGCTCACCCCCTCGCCTACCCCCTCTGCTACATCCCTCCCCGCTCACCCCCTCGCCCACCCCCTCGCTCACCCCCTCGCCCACCCCCTCGCCTACCCCTCGCTCACCCCCTCGCTCACCTCGCCTACCCCCTCGCTCACCCCCTCGCCTCACCCCCTCGCCTACCCCCTCGCCTACCCCTCGCTCACCCCCTCGCTCACCTCCTCGCCTACCCCCTCTGCTACATCCCTCCCCGCTCACCCCCTCGCCTCACCCCCTCGCTCACCCCCTCGCTTACCCCCTCGCCCACCCCCTCGCCTACCCCCTCGCCCACCCCCTCGCCTACCCCCTCTGCTACATCCCTCCCCGCTCACCCCCTCGCCTACCCCCTCGCTCACCCCCTCGCCCACCCCCTCCTCGTCTCCTGCAACAGGTGGTCACTTTGCGACGCACCGAGTTTGCCTTAGCACAGCAACGACGATATTGTTGTTGTTGATTGTTTGGTGATGCCGATGTTGTTGTTGTTGATTGTTTGGTGATGCCGATGTTGTTGTTGTTGATTGTTTGGTGATGCCGATGTTGTTGTTGTTGTTGATTGTTGGCGATGCCGATGTTGTTGTTGTTGATTGTTTGGTGATGCCGATGTTGTTGTTGTTGATTGTTTGGTGATGCCGATGTTGTTGTTGTTGATTGTTGATGATGCCGATGTTGTTGTTGTTGATTGTTGGTGATGCCGATGTTGTTGTTGTTGGTTGTTTGGTGATGCCGATGTTGTTGTTGTTGATTGTTTGGTGATGCCGATGTTGTTGTTGTTGATTGTTGGTGATGCCGATGTTGTTGTTGATTGTTGGTGATGCCGATTTTGTTGTTGTTGATTGTTGGTGATGCCGATGTTGTTGTTGATTGTTGATGATGCCGATTTTGTTGTTGTTGATTGTTGGTGATGCCGATGTTGTTGTTATTGATTGTTGGTGATGCCGATGATGTTGTTTGTTTGTGATGCCGATGTTGTTGTTGATTGTTGGTGATGCCGATGTTGTTGGTAGTAGTTGGCTAATGATGGTGGTGGTGCTAGTGGAGACGATGATGATGGTGACAATAATAGTGGTGATGATGGTGCTATCGTAGTGATGGTGGTGATGGTGTGTATGTTGAACTTCTTTCGCACCGTACGTAGCCAACCGTGCTAATCTGGTTGGATGGTAGCAGTGGTGGTGATAACGACGACGACGACGATGGAGATGATGGTGATGATGATGTATGCATGTTGAACTTCTTTCGCACCGTACGTATCCAACCGTGCTAATCGGGGGGGGGGGGGGGGGGGGGTGCTAGCAGTGGTGGTGATAACGACGACGACGATGATGATGGTGGTGATGATGGTGATGATGATGGTGGTGATGATGATGGTGATGATGATGGTGATGATGATGGTGGTGATGATGGTGGTGATGATGGTGGTGATGATGATGATGGTGGTGATGATGATGGTGATGATGATGGTGGTGATGATGATGGTGATGATGATGGTGATGATGATGGTGATGATGATGGTGGTGATGATGATGATGGTGGTGATGATGGTGGTGATGATGATGGTGATGATGATGATGATGGTGGTGATGATGATGGTGGTGATGATGATGGTGGTGATGATGGTGGTGATGATGATGGTGATGATGATGGTGGTGATGATGGTGGTGATGATGATGGTGGTGATGATGGTGGTGATGATGATGGTGATGATGATGGTGGTGATGATGGTGGTGATGATGATGGTGATGATGATGGTGATGATGGTGGTGATGATGATGGTGATGATGATGGTGGTGATGATGATGATG